>NC_133538.1:119550769-119878581 GCF_048544455.1 Silene latifolia | reverse complement strand
ATCTATGATCTTTCAGAAAGGTGGACAACAAACTAAACAACATAGAACCGAGGAAGAATAAGAAGAGGAAGGCAGCCTCTGGAAGAGGCGCAGCAGATGTTGCGACCTTTCCAGAAGGCGCATCAGTCAGTGCGATTCTTCCCCATGTCATTTCTCTGCTGTTTTCGTCAAAACAGTTTAAAACATAACTTTCGAAAATTGTTTGAGCATGCTTATAACATAAATTCATGCATGAATCATAAAACAGAAAATAAATACAAAATTAAAGGATGGGCTTGCACGCTCAGACTTACATTTTATCGTCGCGTGATTTAACTAAATCGGTTTTAGTGGTAACTCAACTCGATTTATGCAAATATGAAAGTTCCCTTGAAAAAAGATTTTTAAAGATTGATTTAGTGATTGTGTAGTGGTCAAATTGGTCGGTCTATGCAACGTGACGGGTACCCAGAATAATGTGGGCTTACGTGGTCGCGTAGAGCAAGCACGTAGGCGTTGAAAAGCAAGAGCGCGGTCTATCGTATTTTTAAGCTAAATATCATACTATTGTGAGTTTTGAGATTTTAAGCGGACTTATATTATTTTTGTGCTAAAAAGGATTTTTTCTATGTATTTGGATTATTTAGTAGTTATCCGTATTTTATGATTCAAAATACACTAACTGCTCGTATATGTTTGCAGGTTGTTGTAGGATGACGTATTAGCTCGGAATTGAACCCGATGTAGATCAACCAAGCGGAATAGCACAAATAAAGAAAGACGCAAGCAGGCACGTACGTAGGCTTAATAAACTACAAACAATTCGCGACCCATGATTGGATACTGAAAAGAAGTCATTAGCTGCAATATAAAAAGGAAGAAAGTAAAGGAGTAATTGACAAGAATAATTCCACCTTTGTCCTCTCTTTTCAAAACAATCTCACCTTTTATTAATCCTAAAATAATCCCACCTTTATACCATATCTTCCTCAAATGAACCAGATGACTAGTTACTTGGCTAACCAGTTTTTCTCTTTTTAATTTTTTTTATTAAATCATACTGGTTTACCCCATTGTCCTCTAACATTTATCGGACAACAACCATCTTTGTTTTTTGATTTTAATTCTTCCATCACCATTTCATCTCTTAATTCTTACATTTAATTGCCCTCACTCCGTCCACTACCACTACCTCCACCACCGTCATGTCTCCCTCCATCACCCCTTATTCCCTCCGTCTCATCTATCTTTTGAGCATAATATTGAAAATGCATACAAAATAATAAATTTTCATAGTTTTTTTAATAGAAGAGCATAGTAACAATTAGAATAAACACCAAATTCAAGAGGGTATAATAAAGAAGGAATATTTTCATTTTTTTCATTCATTCTGAGTAATAATCCCGTCTTCTACTGTTAGAAAATCGACGCGGAAGGATTTTATTGGAGAAATGCTATTTGGTTTAAGAGATGCGTGGCAGAATTGAAGTAGGAATTGTCGGTCAAAGAAGGGTCCGGGAACACAAATGGAGGAGGATCCAAACAAATATAATTGGAACTGGAGATTAAAGTTAAGATTAAGATTATTTGGGTTAATTGTAACAAGAGTAATTAATTGAGTTATGTGATGTTATTGGTGTTGTGATTAAATTGTTTGAGCTGCTTAATCGTTGCTACTATTGTATTATACTCAATATGTTTTTTTTTTTATCTTAACGAGCTTGATCAGAGGTGGGCATGAAGGTTTAATGGTGATGATGGAATTGTGAAAATGGTGGGCTAGTTGCTGTGTAGGTTGATACGTGCATTTTATATAGTCCCTTTTGGACTTTTTATGCACGTAATTCTATGCTATTATCGTAGTTTTATGCTACGAAATGCCCCGAATATGCTACTTTGGTCTGTTTTGTTCTATATGCAGAAATGGACCAGAAAATAGTGAAATCGAGTCTTTTACCGTCCGTTTAGCATGCATTTAGAGCGGGAATGTAGCTGTTTTGAGATGCGCAAAGAAGTAAGTTAGCTAGGCGAGCAAAGGAAGAACTTCAAATTACTAGTGCCTACTTTGAAGAGCCATATCTCGGGTTCTACAACCGATTTTCAGGTGATTCCAATTGGAGATTAAAGCTTGTCATATTAGCTTTCCAACGCCACTGGACACGCCCTGTTTTCCCAATTAATGAAGAAATGTCAGTCGTTTGAAGTTCAGTGCGCGAAGCAGGAATTGTGAGCTGGAAAGTACTCGATCGAGTACAATTGTGTTCGATCGACTCCTTTTTTTACTCGATCGAGTATTTGCATTTTATGGTTTACTCGATCGAGTATTTATTTCACTCGATCGAGTGGTTTGAGCTTAATTTTGCTCGATCGAGTGGTTTAAAATCACTCGATCGAGTGGTTTGCTATTGGGCCTGGGCTTTTTAGTCTTATTTTGCTATTAGGTCAAATAAAAATCCTATTTCTTATAAATAGGAAGGATCAGACGTGACTTGTATCAACCCAGACACTAGTTTACAATACTTTTTCCCTGTTACTACTACTACTTTGTTCTTCTCATTTTTCCGAATTTTACACTGTAACTTTCTCTCTTTCCCTTTTCTCCTTTATTTATGTTTATGTTTATTTCTCTCTTTATTTCCGTTCTCCCCTTTATTATGTCTAGCTAATTTCTCTCTGCTAGGATTAGGGGATTCGATTAATGAATGTTAATTGCTAATTAGTTTATAGATTGTCGTTGTTGTTATGTCTATGTTGTTAATCACTGCTTATAATTGTATCTTGCTGATTGAATCGATGCAATTAGGCTTTTAATTTTGTTAAACCTTGACCTAGACCGGAAGGTTGGAAGGGGTGAGACCCGCAGTGAACAATAGAATGCTTTAGTGAGGGCAGAAGCTAAGTTAATAGTATTTTAGTGCGAATTGAGACCGGAAGGAGATATTCATTGCCCCTTAGACCGACACATCGATTGATCTGTGACCTTAGCCGTGATTAACTGACATTCATTGATGACCGACATCCTAGTTTTCCTTCTCTATTGCTAATTTCTCTTAGCCTTATTTCTCTTACCTTTAATCTTGTTTAGATTAGTTCAAACAACTCAAAAACCCCCGATTGTGACCTTAGACAGACCGAGTTGACAAGTAGATAGTGACCGCCTCTCTGTGGAGATCGACCTTACTTACCGCTGACTTATGTTAGTTGTACTTAGGTATTTATTTTTGGTACCTGACGACGGTATCAAATTTTGGCGCCGTTGCCGGGGAGGCAACTATTTTATTTGCTTGTTTATTTTTGGTCTGTCTTAAGCCTCAAGGGATTAATTCCTTGAGGCAGTTCTCATCTTTTTCTTTAGTGTTGTTTTGATAGGTCCTACAGGTCCTACCTAGACAGTTCTAGGTAAAAGATCGTCAAAGGGGGCTTGAGTACCTTTGATCTTGGCTATGGTGAGCAATGCAATGTCACTTGGGTTCATTCTAGATTACGATTTTGCTGAAGATAATGGTTACGATGAATAAATCTCCCCTTTTCAAGGCCGAGCTGGATGCGCTTGAGGCTGCGATTTACGGAACTGATTCCACTAAGGAGGGTGATGAGAAGACAGTTGAGTCGGTGATTGCTCCTAGCACGGAAGAGGTAATATCTTCCTTTGTCAATGATTCCATCATTGAGAGCGACCACACCGAGGTAGTTGACGATAATTATATTATTGTTTGTTTAAATAGTACATTGCCTCATTTGACTCATGCTTCGTATTTTAAGGCTATACCCCTTCTAGCTGGACGATTAATTAAATAGTTTTTCACCGTACTTGTCATCAAAAATTTGTCAACCTGAATCAGCACCCTAGATTATTGATAATTGCTCCCGCGCTCCTTTATTTTGTTGACAAATTTAGGAGCTCTCATAGGAAATTCGTTAGACTTAAACGTTCATGCATATTATTTTCCTATGTTGCTATTATACTTTGGTGCTAATTATGCTCTTGTGTAGCACATGCGCAGTTATATGATCTACTGTTAAGAGCTTTGAGTTGCTTTGATTCTGACTGACTTGAGCAGCTGTTGAAGAAAAGAAGGTCGAGCTGGGACCTGACTGAAACTAGCGCTGCCCGGGAGGCAACCCAGAGATTTTATCTTTAGTTATTTTTCAAACATTGCATTTTATTTCAATTTTGGTTGTAATAATTGGTCTTTGTACCATAGACTATATCAGTTATGCTTGCTTTGTTAGTTTTGCGGGGCGTTTTTGTTGCGTCTTTGCAGGTTTCTACGGAGGATGACTCGATCGAGTACTTTTTGTACTCGATCGAGAACTTCTGCTGCTGATTTTGCTCGATCGAGCATATATCCTTCTCGATCGAGTACCTGCTAAAAGATGACCACTCAATCGAGTGCCTATTTCCTCGATCGAGGTGTTTAGGATGTCCAGTTCATTCGATCGACCGTTATTCTCTCTTGATCGAGTTGCTTTTGACTTGCTTAGATTCTTGTGACAGTGTTTGGCAGCTGTTTGCGACCTCCCATGTTGTTGGCTGGTTTGGGGAGGTCCCTACTTCACGTTATCTTGTAAGTTTTCCGCATCTCCGCTCTTTCTCTTTTAGTTTGCATTTCCTTTCCCTGGTTTAGGTACAACAAGGGCATTGTACGTTTTGGTTTGGGGAGGTTATGCATCCATATCTTTGTCTTCATATTGTTTTTATTGCGTTTCTGTAATCACGTTTAATTTTTTCGTTTGCATTGTTATTTTCATAAAATTCAAAGAAATTCAAAAAAAAAATTCAAAAATTCAAAAAATTTCACGTTTATTTTCGCATATAGGTTGAGTCGGAAAGGTAGATTTCAATGATGATATTGCACTGCAATTGTCTTTTTGCTTAAGCCTTGCATAGACTATTATTCTTTTTAGCAATGTCTTTTTGCATATCTACGAGTTAATGTTAAAATTTAGCTGAACGAATAGACTTGACCTAAAAATTTTGGCAACCTACCTATAAATTCTGAGGTTTTAGAGCTTAATAAACTTGGTGTCATTTATGATCAGTTTCATGTAGGATTGTGAGTACTTACTGCTTGCATATCATGTATCATTAATTTACACATATATGAAATTCAATTGCTTTTTGCCTGCATACATTCGGGTTAGTGGTTGGTGTCACATGGAGGGAGGTGCTTACAATTTCCCTTTCTTTCATTTTTACCCATTTAACTCCACATTAGCCAAATTTGCCTGTTGACCCTTAGCTACATTCCAAATTTAGTCTGCCTTGTTAAGCTAGTTTAGATTGTTTTGTAGTATATATTTCATTGTGCCGAGTTTGGCTTGTATTGTATTGTTCTGGAGTTGGTAATTTATGAGAAAAGGAGGATGAAAAAAAAACGTGAAAAAGAAAAAGAAGAAAAAGAAAAAAATTGAAAAGAAAAAAAACAGAAGAAAAATGATGAAAGAAAGAAACCGAAAAAAAAAAGAAAGAAAGAAAAAGATGTTGTTTGATGAGACGGTTTCACTCCAATGATTTATTTACATTTATTGAGGAGTATTTTCAGTTCAGTTTGGTGAGTTTTGTGCCAAATGAAGGGCATTGTGCTTAATTCTATAATTGATTTGGAAATGGATGTTGTTATATGGTTTTGTTTAGGTACTAGCTTGGCCGCCTATACCTCCACATTCCCATAAATGTTTTGCCTTTTCTTACCCATTACCTCACTTTACCATATTTTTGTAAGCCCTCGGCTGTGACGGACCTTGTTTGGTTGGAATGTGTGTACGGTAGCTAGAATTGTCTATCATATCAGTTGCATGCATGTCTATGTGGGTCGTAGTTTAGGTGAGCGACTATATTTCTTTCTCTCTTACATATATATGTTCACCCTTTGCTTCATGAGAGAAGAGTGACTCGTGAGAGTCCATTATTAAAGGTCTTGCAAGGTCGACGGTTCAGCAATTTTATAAACATCTTATAACTCGTTTGCATTTGACTGCTTTGCTATAAGTGTTAGTCTGCTTGCATTAAATTGGTTTAATTGGCATTTGTAGCTAGCTCTGAGTTATCTTTTCCGTTCCATTAGTTTGCATTTAGTTTACTCGAGGATGAGTAAAGGTTTGGTTTGGAGAGATTTGATACGTGCATTTTATATAGTCCCTTTTGGCCTTTTTATGCACGTATTTCTATGCTATTATCGTAGTTTTATGCTACGAAATGCCACGAATATGCTACTTTGGTTTGTTTTGTTCTATATGCAGGAATTGACCAGAATATAGTGAAATCGAGCCTTTTACCGTCCGGTTAGCATGTATTTGGAGGAAGAGTGAATTTGGAGCGGGAATGTAGCTGTTTTGAGATGCGCAAAGAAGTAAGTTAGTTAGGCGAGCAAAGGAAGAACTTCAAATTACTAATTCCTACTTTTAAGAGCCATATCTCGGGTTCTAAAACTGATTTTCAGAAGATTCCAATTGTAAATGAAATCTTGTCCTCTTAGATTTCCAGCGCCACCGGACACGCCCTGTTTGCCCAAGTAACGAAGAAATGGCAGCCGTTTGAAGTTCAGTGCGCGAAGCAGAAATTGTGAGCTGGAAAGTACTCGATCGAGTACAATTGTGTTCGATCGACTCCTTTTTCTACTCGATCGAGTAGTTGCATTTTATGGTTTACTCGATCGAGTATTTATTTCACTCGATCGAGTCGTTTGAGCTTAATTTTGCTCGATCGAGTGGTTTGCTATTGGGCTCGGGCTTTTTAGTCTTATTTCGCTATTAGGTCACATAAAAATCCTATTTCTTATAAATAGGAAGGATCAGACGTAACTTGTATCATCTCAGACACTACTTTACAATACTTTTTCCCTGTTACTGCCGCTACTTTGTTTTTCTCATTTTTCCGGATTTTACACTGTAACTTTCTCTCTTTCCCTTTTCTCCTTTATTTATGTTTATGTTTATTTCTCTCTTTATATCCGTTCTCCCCTTTATTATGTCTACGAATTTCTCTCTGCTAGGATTAGGGGATTCGATGAATGAATGTTAATTGATAATTAGTTTATAGATTGTCGTTGTTGTTATGTCTATGTTGTTAATCACTGCTTATAATTGTAACTTGCTGATTGAATCAATGCAATTAGCCTTTTAATTTTGGTAAACCTTGACCTAGACCGGAAGGTTGGAAGGGGTGAGACCCCCAGTGAACAATAGAATGCTTTAGTGAGGGCGGAAGCTAAGCTAATAGTATTTTAGGGCGAATTGAGACCGGAAGGAGATATTCATTGCCCCTTAGACCGACACATCAACTGATCTGTGACCTTAGCCGTGATTAACTGACGTTCATTGATGACCCGGTATCCTAGTTTTCCTTCTCTATTGCTAATTTCTCTTAGCCTTATTTCTCTTACCTTGAAACTTGTTTAGATTAGTTCAAACAACTCAAAAACCCCCCATTGTGACCTTAGACAGACCGAGTTGACAAGTAGATAGTGACCGCCTCCCTGTGGAGATCGACCCTACTTACCACTGATCTCTGTTAGTTGTACTTAGGTATTTATTTTGGGTACTTGACGATGGTATCATAGGTTTATCGGATAATTAGTGTAAGAACATAGTTTTAGAAGAGGGGATAAAGAGAGTATAGGTCACTAGACCTAATATTGTAGGTAATATTTTCGTATAACTCGTTTTGAGAAGACCTGGTACAAAGGCGGGATTGCTTTGAGATTAATTAAAGGTGGGATTGTTTTGAGAAGAAAGGCAAAAGGTGGGATTGTTCTTGTCAATTTTTTCGAAAGTAAAAACATATAAAGGGGGATCAGACGCAAGAGATGAGAGAAGAAGCAGATCAGGTAGAAGACGCATAGGGGAGACGACAGATAGAAGACGAGGAATGGAGCATACACCCTTCGTTCCAGATCAATTTCTATCCATTTTCTATGAGCTTTCTTAATCTTTCCCTTATATTTACTATTATTATGTTTAGTTTAGAGTAATTTATCAATAGGAGTGTGTAATTGACTATATGATATGGGGGTTTATGAGATTATGTTATTGTATTGAATGATTAATTAGCGATTTGGATATTTATACAAGGTTCATAATTTGATTCTTTGATTTGTGTTTATCAACTTAGATTGATCACCTAGGTTATTTACATGAATTTATTGTTGGATTGATAGTAATTTTGAATTAGGTTGCAGCTTACTAGTCTAATCTTAATTGCTAGAATCTTGTTTAACACAAATTGTTCTATAAGATGGTCTCTTAGTATAAGACCAGCCCATTTATTAAAAGGCCCAAAAATCAAATACTGAATCCTATATGCTACGTCATCTTCTCAAATAAAAAACCAACATTCCTAACCAAGATGCCACCAACGACGACTTCTTCTCTGGCCGCGCAACCCACCTTATACTTCTACACAAATATTGAACTCAAACTCATACATTTTTAACGTAAAACATTAGAATTTCAAACTAAATTTCCTAGATATCAAACTAAAACCAACATAAGTGAAGCAAGAAACAAATTAAAAGCCTTGAGTTTTCATCGTAATTATACCAAGTTTTCAAGTTAAAAGTGTGTATTTTGAAATTAAAACTTTAAAGATGATAAAAATATGTATACGGAGCAGTAAACAAAATTGCAAGGTAAGGGTAAATCACAAGTTCACAACCCATAAATTTTCAACATAAAAACATGAGTATTCAACTTGAAAATGAAGAATTTTGAATATCCAATACGAAACCTAGTTGTTGGTGGTTGGCGTCGAGGAGTCGTCGAGTCGTCGACAATGATTATCGGGATCTCTACCTTTGAGTTTTAATTGATTGGTGGAGGGAGAAAAAGGAGTAAAAGACGGTGATTGGAAGACAATCTCGAAAGTGGTGAGGACGCACGCGACTTGCTACGGCAGTAGAGGTGGTGATACTGAGTTGGCGAGGACATTGGCTGCAAAGGCAGTGGAGAGAAGCTACCATGATTAGGTCATAAGTTTCAAAAGTGATGGAAACATTTGAGAACGTGGTTTGAACGAGAAGGAAAGTAGGGGTTTTTAATTTTCTACTGGACTCATAACTCTTATTGGGCCGTCCTATGCTATAGGACGGTCCTATAGGTGAGTAGCTGCTTGTTTAATAATTCCGTCTTATAGAGTTGCAGCTTTCTGGTTCTATGAGAGTTAATTGATTGGTAATATTAATGCGACTAAGTTTATTGATTTGATTCGTGCTTACATGGTCGAGTCGATATAATTTGGTTAGGATTGACTTGCGTGGGTTAACGGGGTTTAACAAGTAAGAAGGATAAAATTGGTAATTTACTTGCTTACAAGGGATTAGCTAGTTAACCAATCTATCCGATAACTGATTAAGTGAATCAATAATTACCCAAATATCTAAAAAAAAAATTACATATCTCCTATCTATTCGTAACTAGAGTTTCTCAACCTTTAATTTACATCGTTATTTATTTGTCTTTTTAGTTTAGTTTAGCAGAGAAAGCAATCACCTTAAACAACCCCCCAATTATTTACTATTTATTTATATATATACTATTAATAATAATCGTAGAGAATAAAATAAAAAATTACATATCTCCTATCTATTCGTAACTTGAGTTTCTCAACCATTAATTTACATCGTTATTTATTTGTCTTTTTAGTTTAGCTTAGCATAGAAAGCAATCACCTCAAACAACTCCCCAATTATTTACTATGTATTTATATATATACTAATAATAATAATCGTAGAGAATAAAATTAGTCTCTGTGGGTTCAACTCTTACTTACCCTACTACTAGTTAGTTAGAGTTTGTGAGTGATTTATAAATTTAATTTTGATTGCGCAAACGACACGCATCAAATTTTGGCGCCGTTGCCGGGGACTGAATTTTATTGTCTTAGATTATATTTTAGTTAGTTTAGTTATTTTATTGTTTTATATACTTATTTATTTTTGTGATTCGGTACCCATATTAAAGGCCTTGAGATGGCTGGAGCTGCTGAAACGGCTGGAAAGAGCAAGAGGGCGCAACTATTTTCTGGAGAGACACCGACTAGTATTGTTTTTCCTACCTCGGAAAAACCATGTAAGCTGAGCTAAGGTTTTATTCAAATCCTCACTAAATTCTATGGTCGTTCAAATGAAGATGCTCAAAGACATTTACATGAATTTTATCTTGCTTGCTCTACTTTAACTTTCGATGGCATTGATGATAATATTAGACTTCGAGCATTCCCATTTACTTTGCATGACTTAGCTAAAGACTGGTTGTGTTATCTTCCTGCTGGTTCTATTAAATCTTGGGATTGTTTACGAAAAACTTTTCTTGTAAAATATCAACCACCTAGTGTAACTAGAGCTATAAGAAAACAAATTACATCTATTGAGCAAGATGAAAATGAGTCTCTAAGTGATTATTGGGATAGATTTAACAGACTTTGTATTTCTTCCCCCAACACCAACTTACTGAAAATATTTTAATTGAATATTTTTATGATAGTTTGATGCATGATCAAAAGAGATCGATAGATATTGCTAGTGGTGGTTCATTAGTAGATAAAATTCCTACCGAAGCTAGAAAATTGATTTCAAACATGGCCATTAACACCCAACAATATGGAACAAAGGATGAATCTGAGTTGCAAATGCATAAACAGTTAAAGGAACAAGCTGAATAGATAAAAGAAGTAAAAGAGGTTATGACTAATCACTATGAAATTATGAATAAACAGAATCAGGTTGTGACTACTCAACATCATTCTTTGGAAAACATTATAAAGCAATTGGTAATTCAAGTAGGAGAAATTCATGCACAAGCATGTAATCGGCAGAGCACTTAGATAATCAAATGAAGTTGGTGTGTACCACTCTTACATCTATTCAAAAAAATTTATTGGGTCCAAATATTGAGAAAAATTTACCTCCTGGGATAGATGAAACCATGGCTATGACTTTGAGAAGTGGTAAAGAATTAAACAATAAAGGTGAGTTGGAAAAAGAAATAGAGGTTAGTCGAGAAAGCTTAGGAAATAAAAATGAAGTTAGCAAGGATCAAGGTGAATTTTGTAATACAGAGTCCGATGAACAAATTGAGAAAAATGATCATATAAAAGAAAAATACAAAAAGAAAGTGTCAGCTAACTTCCCAGATATGACTACTCTTAATGTTCCATTTCCTTCCAGATTTACTCAAGCTAATAAGAAAGATAATGATAATGAAATTTTAGAAATATTTAGGAAGGTAGAAATTAATATTCCACTCTTAGATGCTAAACCTTCTAGAGAACCACAACGCAGATTAAATCTCGCAATGTTTGAAGTTGTTAAAAAGGAAATGGTAAAATGGAGAGATGCTGGAGTCATATACCCTATTTCTGATTCCGAGTGGGTCGGCCCTATTCACGTTGTCCCGAAAAAGTCAGGTATAACTGTAGTGAAAATTCTAAGAGTGAACTCATACCTACGAGAGTGTCTAATGGGTGGAGGGTTTGTATAGACTATAGAAAACTTAATAAGGCCACTAGAAAAGACCACTATCCATTACCTTTTATTAATCAAATGCTAGAAAAACTTGCCGGTAGGTCTTTTTTCTGTTTTCTAGATGGTTATTCAGGTTATAACTACGTGCCCATAGCACCCGAAGACTAGAGAAAACCCCTTTCACCGGCCCCTTTGGTACTAACGCCTTTAGAAGAATGCCCTTTGGGCTTTGCAATGCACCTAGAACCTTCCAGAGGTGTATGATGAGCATATTTTCTGACTTAATTGGTAATTGCTTGGAAGTGTTTATGGATGACTTTACTGTTTTTGGTGACTCATTTGACTTTTGTCTACATAATTTATCGCTTGTGCTGAAAAGATGCATTGAAACGATCCTTGTTTTAAACTTTGGAAAGTGTCATTTTATGGTCGAGCAAGGCGTCGTTTTGGGTCATATTGTGAGTTCCAAAAGTTTAGAAGTAGACAAAGCAAAAATTGATGTCATAACTTCTCTGCCATACCCGACTTGTGTGCATGAAGTTAGATCTTTCTTAGGTCATGCGGGGTTTTATAGACGTTTCATTAAAGATTTCTTAAAAATTTCATTCCCTCTATTCAATTTGCTTGCTAAAGATGTTAACTTTTTGTTTGATGATGCATGTAAAGAAGCCTTTGACACTCTAAAAGACAAACTGACTTCCGCCCATGTTATGCGCCCACCAAATTGGAACTTACCTTTTGAAATTATGTGTGACGCTAGCGATAGAGCAGTAGGTGCAGTCCTTGGTCAAAAAGATGATAAAGAGTCTTATGTGATTCATTATGCTTAAAAATCACTAGATCCTACCCAATGTAACTACATGGTAACTGAAAAAGAAATGTATGTTGTAATCTTTGCTCTTGAAAAATTCAGACCTTATTTGCTTGGTACTCATGTGGTTGTTTGTTTATTCTGATCATTCTGCCTTAAAGTACTTGCTGACAACGAAAGAATCTAAGCCTAGATTGCTACGTTGGATGTTATTGTTGAAAGAATTTGACTTGGAAATAAAAGATAAAAAAGGTGCTGAAAACTTTGTGGCTGACCATCTTAGTAGAATTGTTCATGACAAAGAAGTGTTAAATCCTTCATCTGATTTCTTTCCTAATGAACAATTGTATGCAGTGCATAATACATCACCTTGGTATGCAAGTATTGTTAATTATCTAGTGTCAAAAGACTTTCCTAAGGATTTGACTAAAGCTGAGAAGGATAAAATTAAAGCTGATTCAAGACATTATATTTGGGAAGACCCGTACCTTTTAAAATATGCTCTGATAAGACTATGAGAAGATGTGTGTCTGACCATGAAATTAAGTCAATTCTTGAATTTTTTCATTCATTTGAGTGTAGGGGTCACTTCGGTCCTAAAAGAACAGCTCATAAGGTTTTAGAATGTGGATTCTTTTGGCCTTCTTTGCATAAGTATGCTTATTTATTTGTGAAATCGTGTGATAGATGTCAGCGTACATGTAATATTTTTAAGAGAGACCAAATGCCTCTTACTTCCATTTTTGTGCAAAATGTATTTGATGTTTGGGGTATATATTTCATGGGACCATTCCCTTCTTCTTTTGGAAATACTTATATCCTACTACCCGTTGATTATGTTTCTAAATGGGTAGAGGCTAAGGCGACTCGGACTAATGATTTTAAGGTGGTGGTTGAGTTTGTTAGAAATCAGATTTTTAATAGATTTGGTGTTCCTAGGGCTATAATCAGTGATAGAGGGACTCCCTTTTGTTACCGTATTCTCGAGGCTTTGTTTAGGAAGTACCATGTTACTCATAAGGTTTCTACTACTTATCATCCTCAAACTAGCGGTCAAGCCGAGGTTTCTAATAGAGAAATAAAATCTATCTTGGATAAAGTTGTGAACCCAAATAGAAAAGATTGGAGTATTCGATTAGATGATGCATTATGGGCTTATAGGACTGCTTATAAAACTCCAATTGGAATGTCTCCTTATCGTTGTGTGTATGGAAAAGCTTGTCACCTCCCTGTGGAATTAGAACATAAAGCTTTTTGGGCTATCAAAAGGTGTAACCTGGATTATGACAAATCTGCTCTTAACAGGAAATTGGAGATTCAAGAATTGGAGGAAATTAGAAACGATGCTCATGAAAATTCTAGGATTTACAAAGAGAAAACAAAGGCATATAATGATAAGTTGTTATCTAGGAAAAGTTTTAACATTGGTGACAAAGTATTGTTGTATAATTCTAGATTAAGACTTTTTCCGGGTAAATTGAGATCACGGTGGATCGGTCCTTTTGAGGTTCTGAAAGTATACGAGTATGGTACTGTTGAGATAAGAAATTGTGAATCTGGTAATGTGCTTAAGGTTAATGGTCATAGAATTAAACCTTATTATGAAGGATTTGAGGCTAATTGGGTAGATATAATTGATTTGGAAGATCCTATTTACGAGAATTGAGAAATAGCATTATGTCGAGCCACAACATAAAATAAGGCGCTTCTTGGGAGGCAACCCAAGATTAAATATTTATTGCTTTCATGTGTTTTTTTTTAATATGCTTTCGTAGTTACTTAGTCAAGGCGGTTTAAGTGCGTCCCTGAGTTTCGCTACCCTTGTAGGGGGATGTTAATAGAGTCGGTAGCAACAACAAAATTAGAAAAATTAAAAAATCAAAGAGAGATTTTTACTGCTGGCTACTTTTCTGGGTATTTTGCATCCTTTCTATTTCACTTGTTTTGGTCGAGTGTTTAATTTTACAGGAATCCGGACAAACATAGTTGTTGCGGTGTCGCTGCTGCCTTGTTGAGAGTCCAGCCAGACAAATCCAATCCTTCTTTAGGGCTGCAACATTCACCAAAGACCACTTCATATCCTAATCTGTGTTGCTGCTACTACTGGCAACATACTTGGCTGCCTTGACATAGTGTTACAAAGAGCTGGAGCATCTTGCTATGAATGCTTCATTCGAATCCGCTAAGTACCTTTACCCTCTTATTTTTATTATATGTTTAATCTCATCGAGGACGATGTTGAGTTTAAGTGTGGGGGAGAGGGAGATTGTGCTGAAACTTGTGGTTTTTGAGGCTGGAATTGGAGTTGGCGGGTGGCCATTGGTCTTTAATGTGTTTTACAGGTTTTAAAATTTTTTGGATACGACCATTTTTAGGGGAGGTGCTGTCAAAATTTGGTCAGAAATAAAAAATAACCTCTGATTTTATAAGCCTAACAAGAATCAGGGAGTCGGAATGGTTGTACAACGATGATGAGACTGCATTTATGCTTTTGTATTCTCGCCTTAGCCTTGCATTATCAACACCTATCTTTTGTATAATCATTTGCATATCTACAAGTGTTTGATCCATACTACTGAACGAATAGACGTGACTAGAATGTTGGCAAACTACTAAAATTTCTGAGATTTAGGGCCTTCAAACACGATGACATTCATGAACGGTTTCCATTTATAGGATGAGAGTAGTACTCTTTATGAGGCATGTAACATCAAATTGCATAAGCATAAAATTTGTCTCTTAGTACCTGTATGCATTCGGTTTGTGGTGGTGACACATGTAGAGAGGCAAAACCGTCTCATCTATTTTTACCCATGAACTTCACAAAGCCAAATTGACCTATTTTGACCCATTTATTAACTACAATCCTAAATTTAGCTTACCCTAGTCAAGCTAGTATGGTTGTTAATTATGGGCATGTTTTTGATTAACAATTTGGTAATTCGTTACTATTAAGAAAGTTTGGAATGGGAAGGAGGAAAAGAAAAGAATAAAAGAAATGATGAAAATGAAAAAAAGAATGAGGAAAAAGAAAAAAGACGAAAGAAGAAAGAAGAAAAAACAGAAGTGGAAAAACAAAAAAAAGGGGGGGAAAAGATATGGCTAATTTTTTTTTGAGAAAAAAAATGGTTTATTACTCCCATGTCTGTCTTTATATATTATAGGGAGTCGTGTCTTGATGATGTGAGTGCATCGTTTATTAAGTTGGGTTTCTAAGCGGAATACTTGTAATCTTGGGTACGGTCGGTACTACCTTGACTTTTACCTCCACATATCCAGAAATATTTGTCCCTTTTTAACCCAATTAGCTTACCTTGCACCTCATGTAAGTCCTCGGCATGTGTCTTGGTCTCCGTTTGGTTAGAATGCGTATGTACGGTTGTACAGATCAATTTCATGTTAGATTGCATGCATGTTTTCATAAGTCGAGTTAGGTGAGTGACTTATATTCTTTCTATTTCACATTATACTCACCTATTCTTATAACGAGTGATGAGCAAACCGCGAGAGTCCAACATGTATAAGTCTGGCAAGGTCGACAGTTTAGTAGTAATGTCATTGTCCTATTCGTTTGCATCTGAGTTCGTGATTTTCCTGCTTTGAAATTTGTTTCCTTAGCATTGGTGTTGATTTGTGCATAAATGCTATTTAAGTGAGTCATTGGCTAGCTCTGAGTTGTATATTATTTTATTTGTCCCTATTCTATCTTATGTCTAGAATCTTTCAGGTTGATAATTTACTTATAATTCATGTTTTGTCATTGTCGAGGGCGACAATAAGCTAAGTATGGAGGAATTTGACAAGGCGATAAATATATGTATTTTTACCCCTTTAACATTATATTTTTAATGTCGTCTTTCGTATTTTTAAGCTAAATATCATACTATTGCGAGTTTTGAGATTTTAAGTGGTCTTATATTATTTTTGTGCTAAAAAGGATTTTTTCTATGTATTTGGATTATTTAGTAGTTATCCGTATTTTATGATTCAAAATACACTAAATGCTCGTATATGTTCACAGGTTGTTGTAGGATGACGTATTAGCTCGGAATTGAACCCGATGTAGATCAACCAAGCGGAATAGCACAAATAAAGAAACACGCAAGCAGGCACGTACGTAGATTTAATAAACTACAAATAATTCGCGGCCCATAATTGGATACTGAAAAGAAGTCATTAGCTGCAATATAAAAAGGAAGAAAATAAAAGCATAGAAAGGGGGATCAGACGCAAGAAACGAGAGAAGAAGATCAGATATAAGACGCATAGAGGAGGCAACAGATAGAAGACGAAGAACGGAGCATCCACCCTTCGTTCCGGATCGATTTCTATCCGTTTTTTATGAGCTTTCTTAATCTTTCCCTTATATTTACTATTATTATGTTTAGTTTAGAGTAATTTATCGATAGGAGTGTGTAATTGACTATATGATATGGGGGTTTATGAGATTATGTTATTGTATTGAATGATTAATTAGCGATTTGGATATTTATACAAGATTCATAATTTGATTCTTTGATTTGTGTTTATCAACTTAGATTGATCACCTTGGTTATTTACATGGATTGATTGTTGGATTGATAGTAATTTTGAATTAGGTTGCAGTTTACCGGTCTAATCTTAGTTGCTAGAATCTTGTTTAATAATTCCGTCTTATAGAGTTGCAGCTTTCTGGTTCTATGAGAGTTAATTGATTGGTAATATTAATGCGAATAAGTTTATTGATTTGATTCGTGCTTACATGGTCGAGTCGATATAATTTGGTTAGGATTAACTTGCGTGAATTAACGGAGTTTAACAAGTAAGAAGGATAAAATTGGTAATTTACTTGCTTACAAGGGATTAGCTAGTTAACTAATCTATCCGATAACTGATTAAATGAATCAATGATTGACCCAAATATCTATAAAAAAATTATATCTCCTATCTATTCGCAACTAGAGTTTCTCAACCTTTAATTTACATCGTTATTTATTTGTCTTTTTAGTTTAGTTTAGCAGAGAAAGCAATCACCTCAAACAACCCCCCAATTATTTACTATTTATTTATATATATATACTATTAATAATAATCGCAGAGAATAAAATTAGTCCCTGTCGGTTCGACTCTTACTTACCCTACTACTAGTTAGTTAGAGTTTGTGAGTGATTTATAAATTTAATTTTGACTCCGCAAACGACACGCATCATGAAGGGCGGACACTCGCGTGAAAAATATGTGAGGCGGAGGCCTCTCTTTATACTAATCACGTGGAAGAATTTAGGTAAAAGTGGGATTAGGAAAGAAATCCGGAAAAAATCTGGAAACTGGGAAAAAACCAGCCCAGAAAGAGGCTCAGCAGGAACTGCGACCTTTCCAAGTTGCGCAGCTCCTGCTGCGCGTTTTCTCTTGGGTGGTTTCCTGCTGAGCAAGATAGATTTCCGCGGTTTAAAATAGGAATTAGGGAAGTTGTATGCTTCCTTATTCCGCAAAGAAGATATTTCTGTGATAAAAGATAAAATTTAGGAATAATATTCTAGAAAATTCTAGAACATTACGACTCGACTTAAGATGGTTTTAGAAAATGAAAACGATTTTTTACCCGGACTCCAAATGTACTTCAATTACTGTCAAAATGAATGTATCGGCGCGTAGATGATGACCATGAGGTTGACTCAACTGTTTGAGCTATCACGTGTTGAAGAACTTACGAAATGTCATAAATTACTCCGTGTGGTTAAACATGCGGCCCAATCATCACTGGGTGGTTGCCAAGAGGTGTAGAAATGAGGTGTCTACAATAATTTGCAAGAAAGAAATTAACCCCGCCTCACGTGGGAATTACTAAGCTCCTTGATAATTGATAAATACCGGCAATCAGCGATGGTTGCGTTTCTTAATTTCCGATTGATGAGCATAGATTACTCCATTCCCTTATCCCGGTTTGCTAAAATTTTCGGCCTTCAGAATGTGCCTTGATATAGGGTACCTGAAGGCTTCCACTATTCTAAAGTGTGGAAATCTATTTCGTGACTCGATGACCAACCAAATGCAAAAGGGGGGCAAATTCTTGTCATAATACCCGCGATAAGGATTCTGCATAGGTTCATAAGTTGGACAGTCTTTGGACGAAACGAACCATGGACTTTTAGGACCGATGAATTAGAGATTTTAGGATCTTACCTTTTCACAAAACCTAAGCCCTTCCAATCAATGTTGCACATCATATGGCCCTCCACTTGAAAAAGCTCTCAAATGCTGCGGGTCAAAAAGTGGATATTTACGCGGGTGGCCTCATCACCCACATTGCTAGAGATCTTGATAAAACTTGGATTTGTCCACGTTGAATTATATAATTTGGGAGACATACCTCACGAAATATTACATGACTCTACCCCTCAAGTTGATAAAAAGAAACCCGAGTTACAACCTTGAATATTGGCAAATCCAAGATTGTAACTCAATCCTACTGCCCAATGCGAAAAAACTGAGAATTAAACCCGACCAAGAGCATTACCTCCTTGAGATTGACGCGGAGGAAGACCCGGCTAACCCTCCACAACCACCGCCGGTAACATATGGGAGGGACCACGAAGGGTCCACTGAGACAACTATGCGATATTCAATGCCCCCTCCTTCACTCCAACAACCTCCCTTCCAACAACCCTCGCCTTGGCACTTCCAACAAGGTGAGGGTTCCTCGAGTCAACCCCAATACCCTCCTTTACCTAATTCTCTTATTGAGTTCATGGAGAACATGAAATTAGGTGTGCAAACAACGACTTGTGAGCACCAAGGGATGGGAAGGAAATTAGACTGGCTTTACTATGATCAATCTACCGGTCAATTTCCCGTCTACAATGACTTTTGAAGACGTGGGTACGTGAATTCCAACGATAGACATCCTTCTTACTATCTTTGGCCGGATGGCAGGTATAGGAGTCAAGATGGCACTATGGTTTATGAAGATCTCAATCTCCAACCCGATTACTTTAGTGCCCCCGTCTTCCCTACTCCGGGACTCGTGCAAGAAGAGGGCCATGACACCCAATGGTATGGAGGAGTGCCATCTATCTTTGGTGGCGATGTTGGAGCCTCCGGGTCGGGAGGTGATCCTATGATAATGGGAGGTGGATCTATGATAACGGGCGAGGGTGACATGCCCATGAACACGGACGACCTTATCCATGTGCCCAAGTTTGGTGAGGAGTCGGGTTTTGAGACCGACTCCTAGGCGGCCTGGTGAGGGTGGCTAGCCTTGCTCCTCGATAAAATCCAAAACGCAAGTATAATCCCTCAATCCAAATCTCTCATGCATTTTAGAATAGCTTGCATTTAGTTATTTGCATATAATATATTAGCATTAGTATCCATTTAGTTGTATTAATATAGGATTGCATTAGAATTTATTTCCTTGTAATATACGTTGGAATTTATTAATTGCATTCATTTAGCTTAGTTTGCATCGTATTTAAATTTTGCATTTAGATTAGAGCACGCATTGCATCCTTATTTAAAAACACAAAAAAAAAATATATATTTAAAAATTGAAAAACACACAAAATTGAAAAATCAAAAATCTTCAAAAAACGTGTCTTTAATTTTTAAATTTCCTCCACACATTAGTTTTCATTGGGAACAATGTAAATAAAT
Organism: Silene latifolia; assembly: GCF_048544455.1. Taxonomy (NCBI): domain Eukaryota; kingdom Viridiplantae; phylum Streptophyta; class Magnoliopsida; order Caryophyllales; family Caryophyllaceae; genus Silene; species Silene latifolia. Next base: position 119,858,697 of record NC_133538.1, on the reverse strand, counting down.
AAGTATGGGGAGGAAATTCCTTTATTTAAAAACCACAAAAATATGTATTTATTTTTCAAAAAAATTAAAAATCCAAACACATGTCTTTATTTTTGATAAAAAATTTAAAAAATCAAAAACATGTTCTTTCATTTTTGCTCATTCTCTACCTATGTTTCGTTCCATCGAGAACGATGTAAGCCTTCAGTGTAGGGAGGAAAATATCTACTCTTTGTATATATGTATATATTTTTACATTTGTAAATAAATGTAAATATTTGTAAATTTGATATAATTTCAAAAATTTCAAAATTTTTTAAAAACTTTCAAAAATACAAAAAATATTACATTGTATATATACGTTTATCTAACAAATGGCACACGCAGAGCATTTGAAACATTAGGAGACAAGAAGACCGCTCGGTAAACTCTTACCGATCTCTTTCTCTTTCTCTTTTACCTTTCCTTTTTCTTTTATATTTTTATATATATGGAGGAGGATGGGATATGTGACGAAGATTTTCCTTTTTGGAACTTGTGGTTGTGTGCTAATTGATGTGCTATTAGGATTAGAAATTTGTTCCATGTTTATTTAATTGTTGCTAGTAATTAGATATGCATTTCCGTAACTTGCACATATTTATTTGTTGCTTCCATTCCGTTCGCATGAGTTTGTAAAGATTTTCACAAAATTGGTCTAGGTAGGGAACATGATACCTCAATGATGATATACGTCTCGACCATGTCTTCCCCCTCCCAATGGCTTGCACCTCGTGACTACCTTGTTAGAGTGTTTGCTTGCAAACACCCGGAAAATGAGGCTTGACAAAGAGTCATGACCACCCTGTGAGACCAAGAAGACCGTAGACTAGGCCTAGGTTTCGACGTAGCTACACACATGTGAGCCTTAGAGCCTCCTTTAGGTCGGTGCATTTATACCCGGTCTCATTAGGTTTGTGAGTAGGCCTCCTCACGTGGCATGCTACATTACCACACACAAGTGTGGCATCATTTCCTTAGACCACGAGATGTTATTATATTTTTGTGTGCATAATTTGAAACAAACTCGTTGCTTTCACATTTTAACCTCACATTGCCAAATAGCCTATGTTTCGACCCTACAAATTAGTTCCATTTTGGTTACCCCTATTGAGCCTTAGTCTTTCACTTGGCAGACCTACAATACCAACTACATCCCAAAACAACCTTTCTTGATCAAGAAACTTGTAATTGTGTTTTTGGTTGTATGAAAAGGGGAATTCGAGTGCTAGTTTGGTGGATATCGTATACAATCCACTTGAGTTGAAATGTTGGTTTCCATTTTGGCATTTTGCTTGAATAAGAGGTTTTGAAAAAGAACAAAAAGAAAATAGAAAAGAACAAAAAAACTTTGAAAAGAACAAAAATAGTCGGCAATTATATATAGTAGTTAGAAAAGAAGAAGTCGAGCAATACTCCCACTCATCATAAAAAGGGGTAGAAAAAGTCGTTGCAAAATAAGAGGGTATATGATGTTTTTCCAAATAAGTCGGTTTTCATGTTTTATCTGATTTTGGGAAGCCAATTTCATGCTGTGATGATTACTCATTTGTTGTAATAAAGCCGCGATAAGCGGAATTTTGACAACTTTATGATTTGAAGCTCCACATGATCCATAACGGTGCTTGCACCAATACCGTTTTGACCCACTACTCCGTTACAACCCTTGTTTCCTATTATGTGCACTTTCCCTTTTTGCATCTCATATGTGGTCATAAAGAAGAGGATTCCACATTAGATTGCGGGCATGTCTCACGAGTCATAGTAGGTGAGTAGTTTGGTTACTTTTTGTCACAATAACCACCCGTTATTCAAAAGAGTGACACGTGAAAATCGTGAGGAAGTCGGTAATCTAGGCCCCCTTAGTCATGGGTCACTCTTGGTTTAATCTTGAGTCGAGTCATATAAATCTTAGAGGTCTAGCCTTGCTTCCCCTTTCCAGCCTTTGAATCCGTTTCTTTGGCATTGGATTGTGACATTTGGGTTGCTTGGGCCATTCTTAAGGAATTGGCACCTCGTTGGGGCTTTGAGACGGTATCTCCCGACCTAGACCTTTGGTTCTTAAAATGAAACACGACCTGTAATACCACAAATTTCTGAACATAGTGAACTCGGTCGAGTAGGTTTTACTCGACCGAGTGGGTCATCGAGTATTTTGAGGCACGCTACTGCCTTGGGTGCACTCGGCCGAGTACGTGAGACACTCGGTCGAGTAGGACGTACTCGGTCGAGTAGGACGTACTCGGTCGAGTATGTCTGGTACTCAACCGAGTACCCGGTCTCACGGGTTATATTTCTGTGGTTTTGGTTAAAATGATTAGAGAAGTATAAAAGACGTGTTGAGTAGCCTAATCAGTTTTAAAACACATTTCTCACAAAACCTAAACTTCGTAACTACATTCTCTAATCATCTTCATCATTTCCAAGGCCAAGGGCGATCTTTGGGATTTTTACATCATGTGTTCCGTGTCTATCGCAATAGTAAGTATTCTTTATGCTTTATTGATTTGTTTTATAAGTTGAGCAAACCCTAATTTGGGTTGATTTGGGGAATAAGGGATGATTAGTGATGGTTTGTGATTAGTATTGCTTGATTATCATTGTTAAGTAACGATTTCGTAGAGGAGCAGTTCTAGCTCGCTTGATTGTTTTGTCTTTCGAATTTGCGAATAAGGTAGGGTTTCCCTACTCAGTCTGTGTACGATTGTTGTTCAGTGATGTGATGATTGTATGATTGTCCTTTTGTGATAGTATTGTGGTGACTTGGTATTGTTGGTATCATTGGATTGATTGTGGAGCCATTGTCGGAAGATGGTCTTCACCTCTATATTCGCCCCTTATGGCTCCCGTCAGAAGGGAGATGTGCACATTAATGATCTGGGATCGCTCGTTGCGATGAACGGGGCTTAGGTGCCAAGATTGTGGTCTCCCACTGGCGGTGTTGGTATCTGTTGCAATGGGTAACCTGGAAAATCTGGGCTGCGATTCAGATAATGTACTTAGAGGTTAGAGATTGTATTGTTACAGGATTAGATTGGATGGTTTATTGTTGTTGTTGTTGTTGTTGGTGGTGGTAGTGCTGTTGTTGTTGTTGTTGTTGTTGTTGTTGTTGTTGTTGTTGTCTTTGTTGTTGTTGTTGTTGTTGTTGTTGTTGTTGTTGTTGTTGTTGTTGTTGTTGTTGTTGTTTTTTTTTTTTTTTGTTGTTGTTGTTGTTGTTGTTGTTGTTGTTGTTGTTGTTGTTGTTGTTGTTGTTGTTGTTGTTGTTGTTGTTGTTGTTGTTGTTGTTGTTGTTGTGTTTTGTTGTGCGGTTGACTGACCCCTTTTCGTTGTTGCAAAATCTACGGTGATCCATTGGGGGATGATGAGCAGATATCTAGCAGGTTTTGGGTGATTGAGCTTGTCGCGGGATGGATGGTAGAATCGCCGAGTCTAGTTAGCTTCGATGTTGTGTTGACATTAAATGATCATTTCTTTTATTGGATTTGTATTTTCAGTTTTGGTTTTGGTATCGTGGTTTGTATCCGAGTAAACTTTATTCACTTTAATTAAATGTTATTTTATGGTCTATTTGATATACTCTGCCTCGGGTAACCGAGATGGTAGCACTTCCGTTTGATAAGGTAGGCCTAGGTAAGGCACTTTGGTAGCTGGGGGTGTTACAAAGTGGTATCAGAGTGACGATTTTGGAACCTAAAACCAATGAACAAAGTGAAGATAGGTCGTCTAAATAAAATGAACCCGGGTAGGAGTTGTTTGGAGCTACCGCAAAGGTTTGGGAAACGTCCTAAAACCGCAAAATTGCCATCACAACCACGAGCCGATCACTACGAGGTGTGTCAAGGAGATCGTTATGAATATGTGTGTATATATACATATATAGAGTACATGAGATTGTGTTTATAAAAAGCGAAGTACCATGATGTGGATTATGTAAAATTATGAGTAATGTGATGATTTTTATAAGCAATATGGTTGGCATGAAAATGTTGATGAATATGGCGAATGGTATCAGTTATGATGTGTTTTATATGTGCTTCAAATGGGCGAGATATGATGTGTACTGTTGGTGGGGAGGTATGAGTATAAATTAGTAAAAGTGGTGATGCGAGTGTTAAGGAATTGAATATGTGAAGAGAGACGTGTTTTTATCATACATATTATATATATATATATATTGTGCTTAAATTACATGTTGGTTTGGTTAAAGTTCACCTAGAATACTGGTTTTAGAAGTATTGAGTTCTTATTGTTTTCATTGGAAATGTTCAAGTTGTTTGTTAAGAAAATTTTATATGTATGATGTCCAATTATGGAAGGGTTGTCTTTAAATGGTTGTAAGTAGAGTTCTAGAACTGATATTGATATTATTCCAATTGAAGGTTATAGCTTCTTCTCTTACGATTTTAACGATAGGTCACACGCCCAGAATGACCACGAGTTGAGGGAGATATGACTGTTTTATGAAAACTATACGCTGCTGAGAATTTCGCAGGGTACTCGACCGAATTGAGTGAGTACTCAACCGAGTGCGGTGTTTGTGATTTTGCAGTAGCTTCTGGAATGTGGCCACTCGACCGAGTAGAGTGAGTACTCGATCGAGTAGGTCGTACTCGATCGACTACCCCTGGTATTCGACCGAGTTCGTTTTATATGATATATAGGTCAGCTTCTGGAGTGTGAGCACTCGGTCGCGTAGTTACAGAACTAGACCGAGTAGCTTGTACTCTACCGAGTGTCTAAGGATACTTGACCGAGTGACGTCTGTCATGGACTTACACTTATCTTTTGACCTATTTGGATATCATATTTACTTTACTAGCGTTGTTTTGTTTCTTAATGTGTTGTCTTACAGGTATTTTGGTCTTAATGCATGAGGTAGACGGATTCTGTAATGTGGGAACATCATGTTGTGGCTAGTATAGGTTTTGAGGAAGGTGCTTGGTCATATGTGATCCTGTCAAATAGAAGTGAAGTTGATGAATTTATTGAGGCAAAAAGCATGTTTTGTGAGATGGTGACCAATATAGTCGTAAGCTTGAGTAATGTAGTGATAAGAATATATGGTCAAGTGGTAATGTAAGTCGGAAGAATGTGAGAATGGAGGATTGAAAGAGGTATATGAATCGATGCCAATTGGGATTAGCAGAATTTAATGGAGGGAAATGGTTATGTCTATGTGGTTAAGGATATATGTAATGGAGAATCGTTATAGTAATATGAGAGGGAATGGTTTCTAGTTAGCTTAGCATGGTTTATGGCAGTATGCGGATTTGTATATATTTGTTGCGATCAGAAACTTGAGTTACAGAGAGGTGGTTATATTAATGTAAAAGCTTGGCGATGTTAACAGTATAAGGTGACTTATTGGGTAAGAGTGATATCATGCATAAAGTATGATGTAATTAATTGGAGGATAATCAGTGAGTGTTTGGACTTATTAGTGGTGAGTAAGGGTGAGTATCATATTGAGGGAGATTATTTAGGAGAGTGAATGAGACGTTATTGATACGAGTTATTGAGATTTGACTTTTGGAGTAATGAGAGGGTAACTGAATTACAGAAGAGCTATGTAGTAGGAGTGATGAATTGGGTTGTTGAGTAATGTTGCAGGTATAATGGGAAAAGAGAGACTGATGCGAGTTGAGTAAATGTTGACAAGAGATATGAGACAGGAATATACGGAAGTATGGTGGTGGGGGATACTAAAGTGGGCGTGAGTTAATGGTCATATAAGATACATGAGATGGGTTATAAGGAACTAAAAGAATGAGAATTTGATAAAGTAATTATATGGTGTGAGGCTTGGGTGGTAAGTTAGGTGACAATATAATCATGGATTGAATTGGTATGGATATGGAGGTAATTTTGTTGATAGATTGGATGAAGTTCGTTATTTGGGATGGTAACTGAAGATAGGTATAATACCTCAGATTTATGAGCTGCTGGGTACTCTATCGAGTAGGGCTCACTCTGTCGAGAAACTTAGTTTTGCATTCTGGAATACGTTCTGCATGATGGGTACTCCATCAAGTAAGGGCAACTTGATCGAGTAGGCGGTACTCGTTCTAGTACCTTAGTTACTCGATCAAGTATGTCGGGTTATACGAGTTTTCAGCGGGTTTGATAGCAACGCGTGAAAACTTATATAAAGTGAATTCGTCAGTTCTTTTACCTTTTTCTCTTATTTCAAGAAAACAAACAATGTCAGTTTCTCTTCTCGCATTGTTATCAAATCAAAGAGCTAGGATTGTCGGATTTCGGAGTTCTTTATACCCTTGAGATCGTCGTATTATGGATAAGATCCTTGTATCATTTTTATATCAATTCGTTAATATTGTTAAAACCCTAATTGGGTGAATTGAGGATTATTGGGATTATTGATGATTATAAATTGTAATTATATGATTATTTGATTATAGGAGGTGATTTCGTAGGGAAAGGCTTTTGATCCGCTGCTTGTGTTTGATAATTGGTGGTTTCATTTCAGGTTGGGTTTCCATACTCAGTTATTGTGTAAATGTTATAAGATGGTTGTTTGATTGATTAGCATGTTCATTATATCGTAATTGGTCATTGGCATTGTTTATATTGGTATTGTGATTGGTTGTTGTTTGTCTGTGGTTCGCGAGGTGCGCCCTTGGCTGAGTGGAGTCACTTGCGGGAGTGGCTTCACGCCTAGATTCGCCCCTTGTGTTTCCCGTCACAACTGGGATGTGCATATTAATGGACATGGGTTATTCGCTCGATGGATATGAGTGGGGCTTAGGTGGGAACGACTGCGGTCCCCCACTGGCGGTGTGGAATATCTATTGCGATGGATATTCTGGCAGGGCTACACAATTTAGTGTGTAGTCAGATGTTTGGTGATTTGACGGAGTTGGAAGATTGTGATTGTGTAATTGTCTGTTGTATTGTCTTATATTGTTTATGCAGTAGCTGACCCCGTTTAAATGTTTTGAAAACTGTGGTGATCCATTCGGGGATGGTGAGCAGTTATTTAGCAAGTATATCTTGGATATATGGGGGATCTAGCTGCGGATGGATTCACCATGAGTCAGAGTAGTAGTCTTCCGCTGTTGTGTCATAACATTTTGTTACTTTAGTTGGATTTTGGTTTTGGAACAGTTGTATCTTATTTTACAGTTGGTTTTGATGTAATCACTTTAAACTTATTTATTAAAGTACGTTTTTGAATGGTCTACTTTAATTACTATGCCTCAGGTAACCGAGATGGAAGCATTCTCATGCGCTGGGTGGTTTTGGTAAGGCACCTTGGTGTATGGGGGTGTTATAAAGTGGTATCAGAGCGACGATTTTGGAACATGTAACTAATGAACCTAATGAATGTAGAGAGTCAAATTAAAATGAACCCGAGTAGGAGTTGTTAGGAGCTAATGCAAAGGCTTGGGAGACGTCCTAAAGTTGCGAACTCGCCCTATAACTTTGAACCGGTCACCATGGGGTGTCATGGGATCGCTACTTGTTACTGTTATTTCATATGCATATGTTGGATGAAGTGTATAATGGATGAATTGGTGGAAAAAGATGAACTAATTGTTGCATGATAATATGATTTATGATTTAAGCATGACTATGTGCTGGAAGTGAATTCATAATGTTGTAGTATTAGTAACATGTGAATACGAGTTGTGATGAATAATTATGATTTTGTTTCTACGTAAAGTTTAAAGGCATGCGGGTATTGTAGTATCATGAGCATGACTCGATCGAGTGGGGGGAACTCGATCGAGTAGGGTGGAATCGATCGAGTGTGCTGAGCTCGATCGAGTGGGTATATGTATACATTGGGCATAACTACTGGAGTCGTGCTACTTGATCGAGTAAGGGGAGTACTCGATCGAGTGTCTGGTACTCAATCGAGTACGTATCTGACTCGATCGAGTATGTTTTATGTCAGTTCTGGGCAGGTTCTAGAGTTGGGGTACTCGATCGAGTTAGTGGCTTACTCGATCGAGTGACTCCTACTCGATCGAGTATGTGTGGCTACTCGATCGAGTAAGTCTTGGTGCGGGTCATATTTTCTTTGAGCTGTAGGCTACGTGCTTACGTTTATCTCCCTTTTATAGCTCAAAGATATGTCGCCAAAGAGATCAGCTTTGTACGTTAGGGCTCAGGAGATTAGTGTGGAGGAGATCGCCAAGATGCTTGAGCATCAAGACGCCATAACTGAAACCCTCCAGAAGATGGGGAATAATAAGGAGGCCGGGGTAGACTTTGCCAATATGAGCAATACGATATCTCGCTTCAACCCCACTACCTATGTGGGTACAGGTGCGCCGATTTTGCATGACAACTGGCACCGTGAAAGGGAGAATATCTTGGGAGTAGTACATTGTCTGGTAGAGTTTAAGGTGGAACAAGCTGCATTATACCTAAGATATTCAGGTGGGGAATGGTGGGATAAAGTGAAGGACAGTGCTTTAGACATCTATAGGAAGCAGGGTAAGACTGTAATCTCGTGGTCTGAGTTCAAGAGAGCTATGAGGCAGGAGTTCATTCCGGAGCATGTTTGAAGCAAGTTACGTGATGAGTTTGATTCCTTTAAGTTGACCGGGGATAAGACAATGATCGAGTACTATCATAAGTTCAACGAAAAGGCAAGATATGCTGAGGATATGGGGCTAAAATAGGAGAATTTAGCACTTCGCTTTGAGAAAGGATTGACTTATCAGATTATGGAGAAGCTTGATGTGTGTCTTTTATATGATGTTTTATACCTCATTTTACACGCATTTCAGAGCTCATTTGTGTAGTTTAAGCTACCATTTCCCCTATTTCCGTCTACTTCCGTGTTTTGTACATTATTGTAGAAATGTGAAGAATTCAACGGAAATTGAGCTAAATCCGTCCCCGAGTATCCTGCATTGCATTTTTGACGTGGAGTATTCAATTAAGGAACGAGCTTGGTGCGCATTTCAAGGCCCGAAAGACAAATCCACGAGATCTTTGAAGTCAAGTACCAGCTAGAGCAGTCGATCGACCACTACCTTCAGTCGATCGACCAAATCACGGGATCCGAGGCTATCAGACATCGCTAGTCGATCGATCGCCGCCCTTCTTAGTCGATCGACCACATCGCTGCTTCAGACGAGAATTAAAAGATCGAGGAACTTGAAGCCCATTGTGTTTAGGTTTTAATAATAAGTGTTACGTATATTTGCTATATAACGTAACCTAGTTTCCAGAGATATTCATTCAGAAATTTACCTAGTTTTACATTCAGTTTAGTTTATCAATAATTAGGGTTCGGAAATATTGTTTTGCAAAGGATTTTCGTTCGAGCTTTTAATCATTTCTCTGCAATTTCGGTATTCCTTCTGTTCTATTTCAGTATATCTTTATCCCATTGATAGTATAGAAATTGCTAGCTAGTTTCCCAAAGCCGATATTATTGTTTTATGTTGTCTATTTGCTCAATCGTCTTAATCATGAATTCCGTAGATTTAATGATCAATCTTACTGTTGTTTTTACTGTAGTTATGAGTAGCTAAATTGCTTGTGCTTGGATGTTGGGAAATTATAGTGTAGGCGGCGTAGAATAGTGCGGACTAAATCGCATGTCAGTCGATCAACTGACATACTTGGTTGATCGACTGACCTCGTGGGGTTTTACTTTCGTTTTAATTGTTTTAATTCTTTATTCGACGAATCGAGTGCACACGACTAGTTGAATGTTTAGGATATGACTGACCCATTAGATCGAGAGATAGGGACAGTTGTTAGATCACCAATTAAAATGACTAAACTATGCTGAGATCGAAAGATAGGTAAAGTTTAGATTATAAATCACTTTTCAGGACGAGAGTCAGTATTAGTGATATTAGGGACTTATAGCGAGATCGAAAGATGCTATCTGTTAAGAGTGGACCGAGAGGACATCTTGTTTCCCGCCTCATGTGTTTGATTTAGACCGACTTAGTTTCCGCTTGAAACTATAGTGAACCGACCATCCTAGTACCCCTTCTTTTATCTGTTTTATCCGTTTATTTAGTTTATTGTCTTTTATTGCTATTAGTATAGACCAAATCAAATCAACCCCCAACTTTCGTTACCTTAGACTAAATTAGACAATTAGAAATTACATTCGCCTCCTTGTGGTTCGACCCTGTTACCACTAGCCTAGGTTAGTTTTAATAGGATATTATAAATCTTATTTTTGGTACTCACAACGACGGGTATCAAATTTTGGCGCCGTTGCCGGGGAGGCAATTGTTCTAATTTTTAGTTGTTTTTATTTAGTCTTTCTTAGTTTAAGGGACACCTGTTCCTTAAACTTCTCTTATATTCTTTTTGTAGTTTCTTCTTATGCGCAGGTCACAGGGTGGTGAACTAGTACCGTTCAATCCTGAGATTGAGAAATCCTTGCGCGAGTTGAGACGATCACAAAGGGTATTACCGACGAGAGGAAGAGCCGAGTACTGTCAAGCTACTACGAGAACGCTCCGTTCGAGGAAGATCCACCCACATCTCCCGCTTCTATTTCTTCACTGAGACAGTCACTTCTCCGTAAATTCCAGTCATGGTCTGAAGAAGCAACTATAGCAAGTCATTCGAGCCGACACCGAAAATCAGACAAGGGATTGAATTACCTGGAGCTGATAGGAAATTCGAACCAAAGCCTTCCTATATCAACCTAGTTGAGAGGAACCAGTTCGGGGGGGCTGCAAATGAAGATGCAGCCAAGCATATGGAGATATTTATCGATTACTGCTGCTCTATACCCCCGCCGACCGGTGTGACCCAGGACCAGATAAAGGAGACCATGTTTATATTCTCACTCCGTGATGCTACAAGGGAGTGGTACAGAGATCTGGACCGAGCCGCTCATGGGATCACCGACTGGAATTCCTTAGCCCTGGCATTTTACAAAAATTACTTCTCTGCCTCGAAGACTAACGCCATTAGAGCTTAGATCACGAGCATTAAACAAGGGCCGGATGAGAACTTTCATGAAGCATGGGTTCGTTTCAAGAAGCTGGTGCGAACCATACCGCACCATGGGTTCGAAAAATAGAGTCTTTGCAATCAGTTCTATAACGGGTTGTATGATGATCAGAGGGCTATTTTGGATGTCGACCAATGGCCGATTTGCTGAAAATATGGGAGAGACTAAGGGGTGGAAAATCATTGATGACTTAGCCACCCACAAGGCTGAGTATGGGAATTCCCGGGGGAATCAAAGGAGGAGTGCTGAATCTCCTTCTGTAGCTGCACTTGAAGCTCTCACTGCGAGATTTGATAAGTATGAACTGGGAGGAGCTTCAAATGGAGGTATTTACCAAGTAAATGCTGTGTCAGACGGTCCCTTCGTCTGCAGAAGGTGTGGAGCTGAGGGACATGTCTCAAAGAATTGTCCCGGTCCTTTCGAGTCTTGTGCTGCCTTTCAACACTATAGGCAGACAAACACCTACTATGAGCCTAATGTTCATCCCAACTTGAGGTGGAGTAGCCAGAATGTCCTAAATCCAACTCCACCTCCGCAGCAGCAGCAGCAAGCCTATGTACCCCCTCATCATAAGCAACAACAATATCAAAAACCTCCCTATGTGCCGCAGCAGCAACAATCTCAAAATTCCGAGTTTGCTGAGTTGAAGAATATGTTGCAAAAGAAGTCCCAAGCTAGAGAGGCTGGAATGAAACTTTTAGAAAGCCAAATTGCTCAGTTGGCTAGCAAGAGTACCACTCGAGCTCCGGTACACTTACCGACTCAAACTGACCAGAAAGAGACCCTAAATGCCATAACTTTGAGGAGTGGGTCTACCCTGGAGGGGCCTGCTATGGTCGAGGATGCCCCAGAAAAGAATGAGGCGAAACCGAGTCAGAATAAAGCTGTAACGAGTAATACAAAGAAAAAGGCGTCTACCATGTATATCAGTCGATCGACTGATTTACCTGGTCGATCGACTGAAGTGAGGGTTACAGGAGCTTCTGGAACTGTAGATCTCAGTCGACCAACTGAGCAAGGTGGTCGATCGACCGAGGCCACTGCTGATATTGAGAAATTTCATCCTCCAATACCCAATAATTTGAGAGCCCACTTATTTCGGGGTACGACAACTCCGAAAGTATTGGGGCAAGACCCGAGTGCTGATGGGTCCGTCCCGATTTCGAAGTTCGACCCAATGTCGGTCAATGCCTCACATTTGAGACGGTCTGAAGAGGGTTCAAGCTTCAATAAAGAGAAGGTGGTGGAATTTCAGCCTAAGTCCAGGGATGCCGGCATGCGCGATTTAAAGGAAAGGGCTCAGCTGCATCTTACAGCCCCATATCCAGAGAGACTAGTGCCAACAAAGTAACAGGTATCTTTCAGTAAATTTGAAAATTTTGTTCGCAGTCTTAACGTACAAGTGCCTTTCCTTGAATTAGTGAATCAAGTGCCCGCTTATATGAAGTTCATGAAGCAATTGCTCTCTAAAAAAAGGTCACTTGAAACCGTGCATACTGTTGCACTAACTGAGGAAACTTGCTCTTACTTGACTCACACTGCACCCGATAAGCTAGAGGACCTGGGTAGCTTTTCCGTTCCTTGTAATATAGGTACCTTCTCTATTGAGAAGGCATTATGTGACCTAGGAGCTAGCATTAGTGTCATGCCCTTAAGTCTTGCTAGGAAGCTAAAATTGACTAGGTTTGCGATCACGACATGACAGATTCGAGATGGTCGACCGATCTGCGGTCCAGCCTATAGGCGTCCTAGAGGACATCCCTGTGTAAATAGGGAAGTTTTTCTTCCCCGTAGACTTTGTAGTCCTAGATATGCCTGAGGATGCCCACATACCTATCATTCTAGGTAGGCCATTTCGCACACTCGCCTTTGGTGCGATTATTGATGTTGGTTCTGGGACCCCGACCTTCAAAGTGGGGAAGCATTCTATTGTCTTCGCCCAAACAGCTAGGAAGAATGACCCTATGTGGCCTGTCACCTGTAATACGATTTCTGAAAAGAAATCATACTTTGTGCTTCCTGATATGCCTGTCTCTACTCCTATTCTTGTCATAACCCCTCCGCCCCAGATTGGGAGCAAATTGGAGGAAGATTTGTCTATTTCTGATATTGTAGGAGCTGGTTTGGGGAAGGAAGAGCCGCAAGTCCCTCCAGCTGTGAAGAAGCCGATCATTCAAAGAGGAGGTCTTGGTTGCCTTAGCTATGGCACTGATGAGGAAGTTGATGACGAGCCGGTCAAAGTGAGAGAGTCCGATTTAGATTCTGATGAGTCCGAAGAGATCATTAAATGGGGAGATATAGAAGTTGTTGATCCGTTGAGTTCGGTGGATGTTGAAGCTAAGAAGGGTGCGGCTAAGAAGATGAGCATCGTTGAGGCTACCTCTAGTAGCCAGAAGCCAACGAAGTGGGCCATACCATGGCCATTCTTGATCAACTATTAGTTGATCAAATGCTTTATCAAACATTTACTTTATTGCTTTTACGACTATTTACCGTATTTTGTGTGCGCGAGACTTCGCATTTATTTTTGTTGCTTAGGATTTTTAAGTACTTTAGACTTTTGTTTGGGTTTTGCGCAGTTTTAGGCGCGTATTATTGTGCACTTGCTGGTTTTTAGACCTCATTAGCTCAAGTAATTGAGCAAATACGAAGTAATCAGAAAGTTACAGCAGCTTTTCCAGTCGATCGACTGCCTTCCATGGTCGATCGACTGAGTTGCGCATCTCAGGAGTTTCTGTTCCTGTTCACTTAGGTCAATCGACTGCCATTTATGGTCGATCGACCACTGCCGCTGCTGTACTTGTTCACGACCTTTCCCCTGCTGTGTTGGGTCGTTTTGCAGGATTAAGGGAGTTTTCTACTCTATTTTATTTCCCGACTCATTTCTGATTTCTTCCATTTTCGTAGCTTTGCACATAATTGCCGCTCCTTTATTGCTTTCTCGGTTTTATGCGTGGTTCTTTGTTTGTCTTTTCAGGTACCTATTGGTAGCACTGCTGGCTACTGAAACCTCCTAGCTCACGCTGGTTTGGGGAGGTTTCCTTTGCTACGCCTAAAGTCTTGGGAGTTTCTAAGTCTTCACTTCATGTTTTATTTATTTATTTTTTCTCGCAAATTCTCGTTTATCTTTTCTTCATTACATGATTTTGCACCATGGGGACATTGTGCGATTTGGTTTGGGGAAGGGTTTTGCGTCGCATATCATTTGCTTGCATTCACGTTTACATTTTGTTTTGCGTTGCTTTTTCATTTCATATATATATACGAAAAATCCAAAAAAAAAAATTAAAAATTTCATCAAATTTCAATAAATGCACGTTTATTTTAGCATATAGGTCGAGTCGGAACGGTAGTATTTCAATGATGACATTGCATTTTCACCTGTTTTTGCCTAAGCCTTGCTTGATTAACATGTTATTAGTAGAATCATATATGCATAGTCTACGAGTTTTCGTTAAATTTCTTGCTGGACTTGAGACTTGACTTAGAATTTTGGCAAGTTACATCATATTTCTAAGATTTAGAGCCTATAACTGGTGACATCTATGACCAGTTTATCTAGGATGTGAGTAGTACTCCTTATGAGGCATGTTACGTAAATGTGCATAAATATGAACTTAATCTGCTTAATACCTGTATGCATTCGGTTTGTGGTCTGTCGACACATGTGGTAGAGGTTTCCCTTTATTCATTTTACCCATGAACTCCACACTGCCAGAAATAGCCTTTTTGTCCCATTACTACATCCTACATTTAGCCTGTCCTTTGTCAAGCTAGTAGTCTATGTTCTTGGGATTGTTACTTAGTTTTTGGTAGCATTTGCTCTTATTTGAGATTTTGTTGGGAAGATGAAATGAAGGAGGAAAGAAGTTGAAAGGAAAGAAAAAGAAATAAAAAGTAAAAAAATGATTCGAAAAAAAAAATGGAAAAAAAGCGTTTTGTACTGTTCATAGCAGTCGATCGACTGCCAATTCTAGTCGATCGACTGAGGTTCGAAAGAAAAGAAGAAATCAATTCGCATAAATTCAAAGTCCTTATTAAATGGCGATTTTTGCTCCCATGTTGCATTTGTATCTTATGGGGAGTTGGTTGATTGATTACTATGGAGATTGTGAGATTTGTGCTTGCTATAGCACCAATTCGTTTGGTTTTGAGCAAGAAGAAGGATGTTGCCATATGGTTCCGTTTTGGTACTAGCTTGATCACATGTGCCTCCACTTTTCCATAAATGTTTTGCCTCTTCTTACCCATACCTCACATATCCACATATATACCTCGGCATGTGTCATTGGTCTTTTGTTGGTTGGAATGCATATGTACGGTTGTAGAGATTGTTTTCATATTATATTGCAGGCATGTTCTTATAGGTCGTAGTTAGGTGAGAGTCTGTACAAAATGAATTCTTTCTATACTCTTATATATTCACCTGTGCTTATGTGTGATATGAGCGACCCGTAAGAGTCCAATTTGATAAGTCTCTATAGTTGACAGTTCAGCAATTTTCTAAAGACTTCATAACTCGTTTGCATGATTCACATTACTAATTGATTGTTGGTTGTTGCATTAAAATGGTTTAGGCTTTACATGTTGTAATTCGCTCTGAGATTGAACTCGTTCCATTAGGTCATTAGATCGAGTGTAGTTCTTGCTTAGGGACAAGCAAGGGTTTGGTTTGGGGAAGTTTGATGCGTGTCTTTTATATGATGTTTTATACCTCATTTTACACGCATTTCAGAGCTCATTTGTGTAGTTTAAGCTACCATTTTCCCTATTTCCGTCTACTTCCGTGTTTTGTACATTATTGTAGAAATGTGAAGAATTCAACGGAAATTGAGCTAAATCCGTCCCCGAGTATCCTGCATTGCATTTTTGACGTGGAGTATTCACTTAAGGAACGAGCTTGGTGCGCATTTCAAGGCCCGAAAGACAAATCCACGAGATCTTAGAAGTCAAGTACAGCTAGAAATCGATCGACCACTACCTTCAGTCGATCGACCAAATCACGGGATCCAGAGGCTACTGTACACTGCTAGTCAGTCGATCGACCGCCCTTCTTAGTCGATCGACCACATCGCTGCTTCAGACGAGAATTAAAATATCAAGGAACTTGAAGCCCATTGTGTTTAGGTTTTAATAATAAGTGTTAAGTATATTTGCTATATAACGTAACCTAGTTTCCAGAGATATTCATTTAGAAATTTACCTAGTTTTACATTCAGTTTAGTTTATCAATAATTAGGGTTCGGAAATATTTTTTTGCAAAGGATTTTCGTTCGAGCTTTTAATCATTCCTCTGCAATTTCGGTATTCCTTTTGTTCTATTTCAGTTTATCTTTATTGCATTGATAGTATAGAAATTGCTAGCTAGTTTCCCAAAGCCGATATTATTGTTTTATGTTGTCTATTTGCTCAATCGTCTTAATCATGAATTCCGTAGATTTAATGATCAATCTTACTGTTGTTTTTACTGTAGTTATGAGTAGCTAAATTGCTTGTGCTAGGATGTAGGGGAATTATAGTTTAGGCGGCGTAGAATAGTGCGGACTGAATCGCATGTCAGTCGATCGACTGACATACTTGGTCGATCGACTGACCTCGTGGGGTTTTACTTTCGTTTTAATTGTTTTAATTCTTTATTCGACGAATCGAGTGCACATGACTATTTGAATGTTTAGGATATGACTGACCCATTAGATCGAGAGATAGGGACAGTTGTTAGATCACCAATTAAAATGACTAAACTATGCTGGGATCGAAAGATAGGTAAGTTTAGATTATAAATCACTTTTCAGGACGAGAGTCAGTATTAGTGATATTAGGGACTTATAGCGAGATCGAAAGATGCTATCTGTTAAGAGTGGACCGAGAGGACCTCTTGTTTCCCGCCTCATGTGTTTGATTTAGACCGACTTAGTTTGCTGCCGCCGAAACTCTAGTGAACCGACCATCCTAGTACCCCTTCTTTTATCTGTATTATCCGTTTATTTAGTTTATTGTCTTTTATTGCTATTAGTATAGACCAAATCAAATCAACCCCCAACTTTCGTTACCTTAGACTAAATTAGACAATTAGAAATTACATTTGCCTCCTTGTGGTTCGACCCTGTTACCACTAGCCTAGGTTAGTTTTAATAGGAAATTATAAATCTTATTTTTGGTACACATAACGACGGGTATCAAAGCTACCGGTGAGGACTATTCCCTATGTGGAGGAGGCTTACGAGAGGGTTGGACGGGCTGGAAGGTTGGTCAAAATGGCCTACGAAAACAAAGAGAAGGGCTCGGAGAAGAGGAAGGCTGAGAGCGATGGTGGTGCCATATCTAGTTACAAGAGGGGTAACCACAATTAGGCAAGGGCTTATTCTTCTGGGTCGGGCTTTAGTGGAGGATCTTCTTATGGGCGTGGTCGTGGTAGTAGCAGCAGCTTGGGTATCTCGTGTTTTAACTGTGGCGGTACGGGTCACAACTCACAAGAGGCATGAGTGTATTAGTGTAGTGGGGAGAGGTTTTCAGAGATAGTCTCAGGGGAGCTTTTCACAGGGACCGACACAGAGCTATGCTAGCTACCGACCAGCTGGGTCATGGAACAACCAAGGGGGGGAAAGTAACAACGGTGGGTTCAACCGCAATGGTGGTAATTCTTATCAGAAACCGGTGGCTAATACCAATCAGGTGTCAGCTGGCAAGCCTTCTACATCAGCTAGTATAGGGCAAGGGGGTGGATAAAAGAGCAGTGGCAAACTGTTTATGATACACAAGAAAGCTGCTGAGGATGATGCACACGTGATCACCGGTACTTTTCTTGTTAACAACGTTTTTACTTTTGTTTTGTTTGATTCGGGGTGTCACACTCGTTTGTATTGTCAAGTCATGCTAGGTCTGTGGGTTTGAGAGAGTTTGAGTCTGTAAAAGATGATGTTTTTATACCGTCAGGTGAGTCATTGTCTTATGGGAGCCTGTATAGAGAGGTGTCCATGGTTATTGGATAAGTTGATCTTCCAGTTAACTTGTTGCAGTATCCTATGGATGGTTTTGAGATGATAGTCGGGATGGACTGGTTGGGTAAGTATAAGGCTAGAATAGACTGTCACCAAAAAAAAGTTTCTTTGAGAGGTCCTAAGGGGGGCTAGTGTGTCTTATCGTGGGTTTGTTATAAAACCCAAAGTTAAAGTGATTGCAGCGGTGACATTGAAGTCTTACTTGAGGAAGGGGTGTCCTTTGATCCTATGCCATCTGAAAGATACTAGTATGGTGGAACCGACAGCAGCTGAGATACCAGTGGTGGGGGAGTTTCCAGATGTTTTTCCAAATGAGATATCGGGTTTACCACCGAAGAGAGAGATCGATTTCAGTGTGGAGTTGAAACTAGGAACGGGACCGATCTCTAAGGCCCCATACCGTATGGGTCCTAAAGAATTAGAGGAGCTGAAGAAACAGTTGAATGATTTGGTGGACAAGGGGTGCATTAGACCAAGTGTATCGCCTTAGGGTGCACCAGTCTTGTTCGTGAAGAAGAAAGATGGGAGTTTAAGGGTATATATAGACTACAGGGAGCTGAACTGTGTCACAATGAAGAACAGGTATCCTTTGCCAAGGATAGATGATCTTTTTGACCAGTTGAGTGGAGCAGGTGTCTTTTCGAAGATTGATCTAAGGTCGGGGTATCATCAGGTAAGGATTCGGGATGAAGACATACCAAAGACAGCTTTTCGATCGAGGTATGGTCACTATGAGTATGTGGTGATGCCGTTTGGATTGATTAATGCGCCTGCTGTGTTTATCGATGTGATGAACCGCGTTTTCAGCCAGTACTTGGATCAGTTTGTGGTGGTATTTATAGATGACATCTTAGTCTATTCTAAGACTAAGGAGGAGCATAAGGAGCATTTATGATTGGTGTTGCAAACTCTTCGTGACAACCAATTGTATGCTAAGTTGTCTAAGTGTGAGTTCTGGTTAGAGAAAGTGCTTTTCTGGGCCATGTGATCTCTAAAGAGGGTATAGATGTGGATCCTTGCAAGATTAAGGCGGTGTCTAACTCGGAGACACCAAAGAATGTGGCCGAGATCAGGAGTTTCTTGGGTTTGGCAGTCTACTATCGACGGTTCATGAAAGACTTTTTAAAGATTTCCAGACCTATAACAGCTTTGATGAGGAAAGAGAACAGGTTTCGTTTGGATGAAAGTTGTGAGACAGCGTTCCAAACATTAAATGAGCGTTTGACCACAGCTCCAGTCTTAGCTTTACCTGAAGGGAGTGAGAATTTTGAGGTGTATACAGATGCTTCGAAGAATGGGTTGGGTTATGTGTTGATGCAGAACGGGAAAGTCATTGCCTATGCTTCTAGGCAATTGAAATTTTATAAGGAGAACTATTCGACACATGATCTAGAGTTGGGTGCAGTTGAGTTTGCTCTCAAGATTTGGAGACACTATCTATATGGGGAAACCATTAAGGTGTTTTGTGATCACAAGAGTCTAAAGTACATCTTTACTGAGAAGGAGTTGAACATGAGACAGAGTAGGTGGATGGAGCTCATAGGTGACTATGACATGGATATTATACACCATGACGGGAAGGCTAATGTGGTGGCCGACGCATTGAGCAGGAAGAGTGTGCATTCTCTATGCACAGCTATCTCATTGATGAGGCTAAAAGATGAAGTGACCAAGATGAGGATACATGTGATCCAGAATGGGGATGTTAGAGGTGGCTTGATAGTTCAATCGGATCTTTATGATGATATTCGCAGGAAACAGGCTTTTGATCCCAAGATTCAGGAGTGGAGAGCTGGAGTAGAGAAGGGAACAGTATCTCGGTTCTCTATTCTTTCTGATGGGTGTGTTCAGTTTCATGGGAGATGGTGTGTACCTAAGGATGAGGAGTTGAAAAAAATAATCATGACAAAGGCTCATTGCACACCGTATTCAGTGCATCTAGGTGGCGACAAGCGTTATAGGGATCTTAAGAACACGTTTTGGTGGCCTGGGATGAAGAGGGGGACAGCTGAGTTTGTGGCTAGATGTTTGACTTGCCAGAGAGTCAAAGGGGAGCAGCGAAGACCTCTAGGTAAGATTCAGTCTCTTGAGGTACCTGAGTAGAAATGGGAATCTATCTCCATGGATTTCATCGTGGGGTTACCGTGGAGCCAGCAAGGTAATAAAATGATATGGGTGATCATTGATCGTTTAACCAAGTCAGCTCATTTTATTCCAATGAAAGATATGTGGAGTAAGGTGCAGTTTGCAAATGGCTACAAGAAGAATGTAGTGAGGTTACATGGAGTGCCAAAGGACATTGTGTCAGATCGAGATGCGAGGTTCATTTCACGGTTTTGGCAAGAGTTATAGGAATTAATGAGGACTGCCTTGAAGATGAGTGCTGCATTTCATCCTGCGACAGATGGGCAGACAGAGAGGACAATCAAGACGTTGGAATACATGTTACGGGCTTGTGTGATAGAGTTTGGTGGTAGCTGGGA
The DNA here is from genome assembly GCF_048544455.1 of Silene latifolia. Classification (NCBI taxonomy): domain Eukaryota; kingdom Viridiplantae; phylum Streptophyta; class Magnoliopsida; order Caryophyllales; family Caryophyllaceae; genus Silene; species Silene latifolia. Next base: position 119,838,232 of record NC_133538.1, on the reverse strand, counting down.
AAATAGGTTGGATCTTATAGAGTTTTCTTACAACAACAGCTACCATACGAGTATTGGGATGGCTCCATTTGAGGCTTTGTATGGGAGGAGATGCAGGAGTCCGATTTGCTGAGATGATAGCGCAGAGGCAGTGGTTTTAGGTCCACAGATGGTACAGGTTATGGTTGAACATGTGAAGTTGATTCGGCAGACGATGAAAGTAGCACAAGATCGACAAAAAAGTTATATGGACTTACATCGTCGGGATATTGAGTTCCAAGTTGGGGACGAGGTTCTTTTAAAAGTGTCACCTATGCGTGGGGTGATGTGATTTGGTAAGAAAGGGAAGCTAAGCCAAATGTTCATTGGCCCTTATGAGATTTTGGATCGTGTGGGAAAGGTTGTTTATCGGTTAGCTTTGCCACCAGCTTTAGATCGGGTACACAATATGTTTCATGTGTCTCAAGTACGGAAGTATGTGAGTGACCCTACTGATGTGCTAGAGGTTGAGAACATTGAGTTGGATGAATCCTTGTCTTACCTTGAAGTGCCAAAAGAGATCCTAGATCGCAAGGTTCGCAAGACTAGAACTGGGGAGACATTGTTGCTAAAGGTTTTATGGTCAAATCACAACGTTGAGGAAGCAACATGGGAGGTGGAGGATGTTGGGAAATGTGTCCTCAACAATAGTGCGATCACATGATTTAAATATTATTATTAAATCTCATATAAAGAATACGTAAGGGATGATTCATTATATTGTCAACTGATCAACATAAATCGGTAACGATTGGCTTGCTAGAGTTTGACGTTACTGTCGTGGGACGGTAGTGGTCAGTTGATCCCTTAAGGTCACACCTAAAGGATGATGCCCTTATCCGTAAAGCTGATTGATTGTATGACGATACAAGTTAATCAATTCCTTAAAATTGAACAATTCAATTTGTGAGAGAGAATATTGATATCTTATTGTAATGGGATTAAATAAGATTTATTTTAGTAATAAAATGCTTTATTACTAAAATTGTTTATTGTTTGAGAAACAATAAAGATAAGAATGAATGGTTGAGATTATAATTACAAGATATTGTGAATTATAATTACATGACCCATTTTGTTTATGTGATCAACTATCACTAGTCAATTTATTGGATGTAATTTAATTAATTCATGAAATGATATTTATGTGATAAATATGCATTAAATTAATTAATAACATGTAATATATTACATGGGACATATTGTGTGACAAATGACAAATTGACAAAATAAAATGGTAGTCTATATTATGGAGGATGGACCGAATGGAGGGAGTTGTGATGGTGTAAGATTGATTTATTTTATGATAAATAATCATAGGCCTTGCTTTTGTAGCCTTACACCTATCCTACTTTGTCTTACACACCTACACATTGTGAAGACAAAAAGAAAGGAAAAGATGCTTTCCTTGTCTCCTTCCCACCGGTGGCATGCATTAGAAATGAGAACTTTTGTTCTCATTTTTGATTACTAATTCATTCTCTTCATGCATGAAAAAGCTACACATGCATTCTTCTCTCTATCTTCATCATCTTTCTCAAAAACTTGAGATTTTTGATTCGAATTGTTCCAAAAGGATTACTAAAATTATTAATGTAATATATGAGTGTTAGTAATCAATTTTAAGGTAAACTACTAAACTAATATCTAGTTAATATTATTTAGTGGGGATAAGAGATAGTCTTGGGTGCAATCAAGAGGAGAATCTCTACTTTGGGATTTTTGAATGTTCATCCTTATAAATGGATAGCTCAAGAACTAACAAGAAGGAGATCTTGTTGGTGCCCATTTGACCGAAATTTATTTGGTGAGAAATTGATTTTCTTATCTTTTTGTTTTAGTTTGCATGCATAAGATCTAGTTTTAATTTTATGACTAAATTAAAATGATACATATATGAATATGTTAAGTAATGAGATATAGATTTCTAACAAGCGGTATCATGAGCACAAGGTTGTTTGCATGCAAATCGGTTATTGTTTTTCCGAGTTATATGATTAACAAACAAAACTTGTAAATTTGTGATATTATGATATATCACGAAAATAATTTATGCATGTTAAAGTTTCTGATCCTAAAATGTATTTAGGATATTTTGGTTTATTTATGGATTTTATTGTTCATTTTATATAATATTGGCATTAAAATGTTATTTTTATGATAAAAATGTCATTTTTGGACGAAAATTAGCTAAACTTCGAAATTTCCAGTGGTTTTTGGATATGTTTTCACATATATTATTTTTAGATGATCTGGAAATTTTCATAATTTTATGAGTTCTTATGCTCGAAAAATGGATTTTTCATGATACAAATCGGATTTAGATGAAAATTAGGTTAATATGAGAAATATTTCGAATCTGGTCATAGAAATTTAGTATGTTGTCACATGAAATTTTACAAGATGTGTGTAAAATAATAGGCTATAATGAAATCTTCATGCATGATTTATGGATTTTTGATGAAAAATAGCATAAATAGTGACTTAATTAGTGAAAAATTGCTAAAACATACTTCATGACTAAGGAAAAACGTCACATGTTGCATTTTATTATCTTTTTCAGATCTAAAATTGAAAAGTTGATGAATATAATTTTTCTCATGTTTTTATGATTTTTATTGATAAATCCCATAAACCGCAACATTGTTTTTCCCGATAATTTTCGAAATTTTTAACCTAAGTTTTTGAACATTATGAGTGTCATGGTATTTTTCAAGAATGTTCATGAGTTTAAATTTCAAATTTTGAATTTATTTGAAATTTTTGTGATTTATTTGAAGTTTATAGCATTTTATTGTAATTTTGAGTCCTTTTATGAACAATATTAAGAAATATGAGTTAATTATGGTCAAATAATTAGTGGAGACTAATTTTGAGTCCTAAGAAGTTAGGGTAATTAACTTGTGCATAAATATGAATTTATGTAATTTTTGTGATTATAAAAGGTTGAATCACGCAAATCCGTAAAAACCGTGTAATATACGATATTGGCTCCTTAAAGGCGATTTAGCATAAAATTGGGCATGTTCATACATATTATAATGCTGCATTTTCTTTATGATTGTCATAATTTTATTTATGTAATTTTGAATTATGTAATTTTTACTTAGTATGGCCTTAGTTTTAATTGGTATTACCCGAAATGTATGGGAATATCGATTCGGTTGTAATTTATTGTGATCTCGTATCACCGTTTTGTAATTTAATAGATTTATTTTATTATAGTTACAAATGTATAATAGGAAATTATGTAATTTATTATGTAATTTTATTCATTTCGGAGTTCCCAAAGACGGATTTCTTCAAGATGGTGATACATAAAGACGGTGTTACCTCGAGATACGTGCCACAACCAAAGTTCAAGGGACCAATGGAGTTGGTTTCCGAATATGTAATAGTTAAATAGTTTTCTATTTTAGGAAGGCCATACTAGGATTTATTTTTATGCTCTGCATTTTATTTATATGTCGCATGCATCGCTAAATCGCCATAACTAAAACATGCATCTTTAACTAGTCGAGTTTATCGACCGTGTCAATTACAATTATCGTAGTTCACCGCTTTAGTTCACTTAAAACGTGATAGATAATAAATTGACATGACCTCTCGCTAAAACAATCAATTGAGACATAGCTTTACCAAATAGTAGAAACCATGAAAACCTATTTCGTGAGGGAGTGCACTCGGCCACACCGGGGTACAAACCTTGTTACGTAGGGGAAGTGGGTGATAAATGTCTATCCACCGAATTCATGTTGATAAGGGATGAATCGGCCACACCGTGCCCAAGTTAATGTGGGTTTGGATCATGGACACATTTATTCGAAATTTGGATTGAACTCAACAAAAGTTTTTCGATAAGTGTTTTATCGGCCACACCGTCCCCTTGTTGAATGTGTTTTGGGCTAAAGATAAATGTTAATGTAATATTATCGACCAAGAGTTCTAAAAGTAGAATCGATTAAACGTTAATCCACCGAGTTATATTGATAAAGGATGAATCGGCCCCACCGTGCCTAAGTCGATATGAATTTGGGTCATGGAATCATTTATCATAGTTGGGTAGAGGTCACTATGTAAATGCTTTACTTGTTGCTTACAAGTATTAATAAAACGATAAATGTTAAGTTTTCCACTATTCCGTTATCATATTGTTCTATTTCCTTACCACAATTCATATACTATATCATTTCGATTTTGATTCAATTCTCCATTAAAACATCGTAACTAAAGACAAAATTTGAATTTTCTTCTAAAAACCTCAAATGAACCATTGCTAAGGATCTCTTGTAAAGAGTATAGATTAAAGTTATTCATTATCAAACAGGTTTTTGATTCTTGACTAACACATCTACCTACAATGAATTGTTTCTAATTTTGGTAACTAGATTTGTTGGAAATCAAAATTGACCAAAATAACGCAACGACTTCAATGAAAGTTTTTAAAACTAAAACGAACAAATGAAGAGTAATCTTCATGAATTCAATTTTGCTTCTCAAAGTAAAGACTCATTGAAATGAGTGGGAGCATTCTCTTAAACCGTTAAGATGAGGACGAGGTTCAAGAACTAAAGATAATAATGGAATTAATACAAGGTAATGTTAAAAGTAAAGTTATTGAGAAATGACGATACTAAACCTATCAATCCCGACCAATAAAGTTTCCATTGTCTTAAATGTTGGACACAAGAAAGGAAACTACCCCAAATAATTGAAGAATCAACAAGTTAGTTGTGGGACATCTAATGGGACCTTCTTCTCTAAATGTTTATTTGATTAAACATAAATTTTGCTAGTACCACTTCGTCAATATTAGAAACCAGTGGAGGTTTTCATCATTGTATTCGACACATAAGATGATTAGAATATGACGACTAGCAACAATAATATCGAGAGATAGAGTAATTGTGTACTCAATCTAGTTTTTGGATTTAAAGTTGTACTTAATTATGACTATTAAGTACATAAACTCTAAATAAGAATATAAACTTGTTAAGATACAAAAGAGGTTTTCACTTTTGTGACCCTATACACCACGATTTGATGTATGGCTAGCCCATTATCAAGGTGATTATATTCTAAACCAAACTAGAATGATATATCATGTAGATGATGTAAGATTTAAATTGGTAACCCAAGATTAAACCTTAAATTTTGGAATGATGAACGCAAAGAGTTATCGAGTACTCTTGAAACCATTAGATTGTTAATGGTATATGCGTATCTTGTATTCAAAGCAAGATGTCTCGTGCCTTTTGGTTGAAAAGGAGATCGAGGTTGTAAATCATCGATCCAAAATAGGTTGATCATTTTCTTATACCAACGATTTAAGTTGACGCTAATGTGTTCACTTAATAAGGTAAATAGAAAAATCTTTGAAAAAGTTTAAAGAGTTCAAGGAATCACGATTTAGTCGTGATGGGATTATCAAATTGAAGACTTTGATATAAGCCAAAGGAAATGTGATATAGTATCACAAGTTAATCTCTCTTAGCACGCATTATGGAATAATGTGTGATTGAATAAGAATTCAAACGCTATTCGATATGGTTTGAACTTCAATCAAGTTACTTTGAGTTACTTGATCCTTTTGGGGATTTTATCATTTTTTGTCTAAATTATTTTTCCACTAAATCGAATCATATGAGATATAAAATGGTAAGGGTACCATGTTTGTAAGTTTTCACAAGAAACAAATGCTCATTTTTCCCTTTTCAATTATCACGAGTACGACGGGTTTGCGGCTCGTGAAGCTGTCTTTCTAAAATACAAGTTTATTTCTAGAAGACAAAGTGGGAGAAATTATTCAAGAGCCACAAAGAATGCCACAGAGAATGTTATGTCGCAAGAAACTGGTCTTTCTTGCCTACATGAGACATTTTGTGTAAGACATTGTTTCTTCAAAACCTAGGAGGTTAAATTCGTCACTTGTTAAAAATGATGAATTCATGCTACTTTTAAGAAAGTAAAGAGCTTATAACTTACAAAAGAAATTGTTTGATTCAAGTTGATTACTTCTAGAAAGTAATGAACATATGACTTACATAAGAGTGTTTAAGTCACAACTCAATACAAGGCTTAGAGCCATGAAAATCCGAAACAAAAGGGCTTGATTAGTGACAAAGGGTTTTGCACTAATAAAGAGAGATTTAAAAGCAAGATTGGTTGCAAAGGGTTTTGCACAAATTGAAATGCTTAAGTCTATTTGGATCTTCTTAGGGATTGTGTTTCATTGTGAGGATACGCATACAGCATATGAATCTAAAACCTACTTCTTCAAAAGAAGGAATGTATTCAATACATGTCATGAGTTTTATAGATTCTTGCAATCCTAAGATAATGTGCAACTTAAGAGATGGTCTTAAGTAGGACATCAATGAGTTAGAATCAATGTTTTGATCATGTTATAAAACTTTTCTCGATAAGTCGAGAAGTTGTGTTTATACATGGAGTTTAGTGGGAGTTACGGAAATTTTTTATTAGTCTTATATGTGGATGACATATTGATAATTGCGAATGATTTAAGACTTTTGGAGTATTATAATACATCCTGAATATCCGGTTTTATGAAGATAAGTCCACATGATATTAGCTTCAATAAGAAGTCTTATGTTGATAAGATTCATGACTAGTTCAATTAAATTGAACATATTTGATTGATTTCATTTGCTTCCGCTGCCGGATCAATTAAATGAGTAATGATGTATAACACTTCATATACTTTGAGTATGATGAGTTGTTTTCAAAATCGAATTTAAGTAATCTTTACCAAGCAAGCCATAAAGATTACCCTTATGTGCTTGCAGAAGCATTAAGGAAGTAAAGCAAAGTGTTTATGATGCAATTTTGTGTAAGGGTGTTACACAAGTGACAATTGACAATTGAGATTGCGCATGGTTTCCGACAAAACCATAATCAAAACACATTAGGATGGTTAAGATACCATTGTGGCTATGATATTTAAGAAATAGATTTTCTAGAATCGTTCAAGGCAATAAAGAACAATGAGAAATGTTTACAACGGAAATTGAGTACACTTGCAATCATGAGATGTGCAAGAAGGATGAGTCCCGCACAATGTGAAAACAGTGGGAGCTATTCTTAGGCTAGAGGGCCTATGTCTTGATTGGATCTCGACACGTACTCAGAAAGTTTTGTAATGCAAATGTATACATTACAAAGGAAAACGAGTATGTAGTAAGGTTGAGTAAGGTACAAGAAATTGATAAAACCTACTAACCAAAGCCTTCTCAAAGGCTAAACATGATGAGTCATGTCATTTTAATTTAATTGAAATGAACAACTACGTACAAGATCAAATTAGATTATAGAACATGAAATAGTAATCAGGCATTGACTATTCATATGTGATAATCGCATTTGTCGTTCGAGTTTTACTTTAAAACTCTTTTGTTATACTTTGTTACATCCAAACGGGTTGTAGAGACAACATTGAACCCCGTTAAAGTGAACATGGATTAACATTGTATTCGCCCATAGTCACTTGTATGAGGTGACGTCTCGAAGTGACTAGAGTGTGATGCGATTGATGGCAAGTTCAAGTGCCATAGAGTCATGTGAGATGACTAGTCGATCACATAGACAGACTGTTAGGAACACTTTGTCGGGCAGTGACCGCTTATAGAGTTCTGACAAATTTATAAAGCCTGGTCGTGGCGAGAGCTACTATAGTATTCTAATGAGTCGATTCTTTTGACTAAAGACTGTTCGCCTAAGAAGGCACAGTTTCAGATTAACTTTGATTTGTGTTACTACGACCTTCGTAAATGGGGTCAAATGGGCATATTTTGGGTTATGATGGTTGTGGCTAGTCGAAGGGAATAAGTGCGATAGGAATTATCCACCCCCTTATCAGAGTTAAAACAATATCTCAGGGCCACTCGAGGAGTAATGAACTGGAAATGCGTGGCCACGCTCGGAAGGTATCTATGATAGATAAATCCGGTCAATCAGTTATTCTCCAAATCGAGGAAACCACTCTCGATATGATCACTTGCAAGTACGACCCGAAAGACACCTTGCATTGAGTGGGAGATAGTAATAGGACAAGAGAATTGGTGACGCACATTTGTCGAGGACAAGTGGGAGATTGTTGGGAAATATGTCCTCAACAATAGTGCGATCACATGATTTAAATATTATTATTAAATCTCATATAAAGAATACGTAAGGGATGATTCATTATATTGTCAACTGATCAACATAAATCGGTAACGATTGACTTGCTAGAGTTTGACGTTACTGTCGTGGGACGGTGGTGGTCAGTTGATCCCTTAAGGTCACACCTAAAGGATGATGCCCTTATCCGTAAAGCTGATTGATTGTATGACGATACAAGTTAATAAATTCCTTAAAATTGAACAATTCAATTTGTGAGAGAGAATATTGATATCTTATTGTAATGGGATTAAATAAGATTTATTTTAGTAATAAAATGCTTTATTACTAAAATTGTTTATTGTTTGAGAAACAATAAAGATAAGAATGAATGGTTGATTATAATTACAAGATATTGTGAATTATAATTACATGACCCATTTTGTTTATGTGATCAACTATCAATAGTCAATTTATTGGATGTAATTTAATTAATTCATGAAATGATATTTATGTGATAAATATGCATTAAATTAATTAATAACATGTAATATATTACATGGGACATATTGTGTGACAAATGACAAATTGACAAAATAAAATGGTAGTCTATATTATGGAGGATGGACCGAATGGAGGGAGTTGTGATGGTGTAAGATTGATTTATTTTATGATAAATAATCATAGGCCTTGCTTTTGTAGCCTTACACCTATCCTACTTTGTCTTACACACCTACACATTGTGAAGACAAAAAGAAAGGAAAAGATGCTTTCCTTGTCTCCTTCCCACCGGTGGCATGCATTAGAAATGAGAACTTTTGTTCTCATTTTTGATTACTAATTCATTCTCTTCATGCATGAAAAAGCTACACATGCATTCTTCTCTCTATCTTCATCATCTTTCTCAAAAACTTGAGATTTTTGATTCGAATTGTTCCAAAAGGATTACTAAAATTATTAATGTAATATATGAGTGTTAGTAATCAATTTTAAGGTAAACTACTAAACTAATATCTAGTTAATATTATTTAGTGGGGATAAGAGATAGTCTTGGGTGCAATCAAGAGGAGAATCTCTACTTTGGGATTTTTGAATGTTCATCCTTATAAATGGATAGCTCAAGAACTAACAAGAAGGAGATCTTGTTGGTGCCCATTTGACCGAAATTTATTTGGTGAGAAATTGATTTTCTTATCTTTTTGTTTTAGTTTGCATGCATAAGATCTAGTTTTAATTTTATGACTAAATTAAAATGATACATATATGAATATGTTAAGTAATGAGATATAGATTTCTAACAGAGGAAGCTATGAAGGAACGCTATCTGTCTCTTTTTTATTAGGTATGTGTGGTTACGGGGACGTAACCATGTTTCTTTTAAAGGGGTAGGAGATGATCGCATAAGGTTTTGGTACGGTTTTATGTCAGTTTTGGTAAAGTTAGTGTTTGTTTTGAGTCATAATGAATTGTGTTTGAGTTTTGTTTTTGAGTTTTAGTTGTGTCGTTATGTTATAGTTGAGTTAGTAAGTTTGTTTTTCAGTATGGGTTTGAACTTCGGGGACGAAGTTCATTTTTAAGGAGGGCAGACTGTAATACCTCAGATTTATGAGTTGTTGGGTACTCTATCGAGTAGGGCTCACTCTGTCGAATAAGTTACTTTTACATTCTGGAGTACGTCCTGCCTGACTCGATCGAGTAAGCGGTACTCGATCGAGTACCTTAGTTACTCGATCGAGTATGTCGGGTTATACGAGTTTTCAACCGGGTTTGATAGCAATGCGTGAAAAGTTATATGAAGTGAATTCGTCTGTTCTTTTACCATTTTCTCTTATTTCTAAACTTTTTACAAAAGAAAACAAACAACGTCAGTTTCTCTTCTCATATTGCTATCAAATCAAAGGGCAAGGGCTGTCGAATTTCGGAGTTCTTTATACCGTTAAGAGCATCGTATTGTGGGTAAGATCCTTTTAACGTTTTTATATCAATTCGTTAATATTTTTTAAATCCTAATTGGGTGAGTTGAGGATTATTGAATTATTAATGATTATAGATTGTAATTATATGATTATTTAATTATAGGAGGTGATTTCGTAGAGGAAGGCTTTTAATCCGCTGCTTGTGTTTGATAATTGGTGGTTTCATTTCAGATAGGGTTTTCCTAATCAGTTATTGTGTAAATATTATAAGATGGTTGTTTGATTGATTAACATGTTGATTATAACGTAATTGGTCTTTGGCATTGTTTACATTGGTATTGTGATTGGTTATTGTTTGTCTGTGGTTCGCAAGGTGCACCCTCGGCTGAGTGGAGTAACTTGCGGGAGTGGCTTCACGCCCTTGATTCGCCTCTTGTGGTTCCCGTCACAAGGGGATGTGCACATTAAATGACATGGGTTATTCGCTCGATGGAGATGAGCGGGGCTTAGGTGGGAACGGCTACAGTCCCCCACTAGCGGTGTGGAATATTTGTTGCGATGGATATTCTGGCAGGGCTACATAGTTTAGTGTATAGTCAGATATTTGGTGATGTGACGGAGTTAGAGGATTGTGATTGTGTAACTGCCTGTTGTATTGTCTTATATTGTTTATACGGTAGCTGACCCCGTTTAAATGTTTTGAAAAATTTGGTGATCGGGGATGGTGAGCAGTTATTTAGCAGGTATATCTTGGATATGCGCGGGATGTAGCTGGGGATGGAGTTACCACGAGTCAGAGTAGTAGTCTTCCGCTGTTGTGTCATAACATTTTCTTAATTTAGTTAGATTTTGGTTTTGGAGCAGTTGTATCTTATTTTACAATTGGTTTTTATGTCATCACTTTAAACTTATTTACTTAAAGTACGTTTCTGAATGGTCTACTTTGATTACTATGCCTCGGGTAAACGAGATGGTAGCATTCTCATGCGCTGGGTGGTTTTGGTAAGGCACCTTGGTGTATGGGGGTGTTACAATAGGAAAGTTAGCCGTTCTAAAGAGGTTGATTTTTGTGGACGCTAGATTAGTATTCATGGATGCGAGGGAGCACAGGATGTTGAAATATAAGACGTTTATTAGGAGTTGAAGTGTTAATTATATGGTCACATCAGTCAGGTGGTTCTAATTATGATTGGAGAATGTGTTACGAAGTGCATATGAGTTTAGCCTGGTGTTAGATATATATATATATATATATATATATATATATATATATATATATATATATATATATATATATATATATATATATATACATATATATTGTCAATTGGTAACTTACATGATCCGGAATGGTTAGTTAAATTCGAATGTGTATGTATAATGTATGTAACTGACTGTATGAGGTTCCGGCCTCATGAGTGGTAGTATCGTATGATATTCATAAGGTTACTATCTGATTATTCCGTGTAATATGTTGTGTGTTGTGATCTACTAAGGCTATATTAAGAAGGCATAACAGATGGTTGGGTCGAGTTATGAGGTCGCTAGTATTCCTTGTCAATGGCGTGTTTATGGGACTGTATATGTTTCAATGAGTATCGATGTGGTTGTTGTGTTTCGGGTTGCGATCCGGGCACGGTACTCCATGTTGCGATGCGAGTACCTTCGCGCTGCGGTGTGGCTGTTGGTGGCGGTGTTGTGATGCCGTCATCGGGGGTGATGGTGGAGACAAAACGGTTGAGAAACGAATTTTGAAATCTTTTGTTCATCCTATTATTGGTATATGATTTGGTGTCGTGTCTTTAATACGCTAATTTTCTATAATTTTTTACTTATGAGCGAGAGAACAGAGTATATAAAGGATGGGAGCTTCAACAGTGGTTGTTGTGTTGTCGTCTTTTCATAGACATTTCGTTAACGAGGCGTAGTTGTTGGAGTACTTTCGGGAATTGAGTTGGATGAATCATTTATTGACATAGTCATGGCAAGTAGTTAGCGGAATATGTGTCTTATTGAGCTAGAGGATGTAAGTAGTTCATAATCTTTTGTTGGCGCAGGATGATGTAGTGTGGGGGTGAGTATAATGTTAATGTATGAACGAGTTTGTTAACGATTAAAGTGAACTTTTGAGGATTTCTTTAGTACCTAAGAATTTTTGGTCGTGTGATATGTGGTCGAGATAAGTGTGGGAATCATGGAGCGTGTTACTATATGGTAGTTTTAAAGAGTAATTTAGTGTGATGTAGAGGATTTGGTAGTAATCCGAGGTGGTGAGAGGGATGATTGGAGGCATGGAAATTGTTATGGTTTTGGGATATAGGAGTGGATATCAATATTGATGTTAAAATGATACCGATTATCAGTGTCACGAGATGACACTAATGGAAGGGAATAACTAAGGATCTAGTACTCGTTGAGTTACGAGGACATAACATTTATCTTAAGAGGAATAGGATGCTACAACGCGTTGATAGTTCTACATTTTGTGGTATATTTTGAGGTTTTGAGTCTCCATTAGAGAATCAAGGATAGACTTGGGGTTTGATATCGTTAAAATTAATGCTTGTGAAGGTTGTAAGTGTGTATGATTGCGATGGTGAGATAGTTTTGGGTGGTGATAGTTATGAGTGTGAGCAAACTTCGAGGACGAAGTTCATTTTAAGGGTTACAGAATGTAACATTTCATTTTGGTGGTCGTTCTTGCTTGGTCGATTATGTTGGTATTAGATTTGTTAGTGAGCGGTATATTAGTAGGGCATTGTTAACGGTGGGAATTTGGTAAGTGCAATGGTTGAAGCAATATTGCAGGATAAGTGGTTGATGTAGGTAGGCATTGTTGTTCCAGGTAGGTGTTGTTGTTTGAGTTGGTGTATGGAGTGGAAGGAGAGCGTTTGGGTTGTGTTAAGGCTGATGTGAACTTCGAGGATGAAGTTCATTTTTAAGAAGGAAAGGCTGTAATACTACAGATTTCTGAGCATACTGAACTTGGTCGAGTAAGTTGTACTCAATCGAGTGGGTCATCGAGTGTTTTGAGGCAGGCTACTGCCTTGGTTGCACTCGGCTGAGTTCGTGAGACACTCGGTCGAGTAGGACGTACTCGGTCGAGTATGTATGGTACTCAACCGAGTACCCGGGCTAATAGGTTATATTTCCACGGTTTTGATTAAAATGATTAGAGAAGTATAAAAGACGAGTTAAGCATCCTAATCAATTTTAAAACATATTTCTCACAAAACCTAAACTACGTAAATACATTCTCTAATCATCTTCATCATTTCCAAGGCCAAGGGTGATCTTTGGGAGTTTTATATCTTGTGCTCCGTGTCTATCACAATAGTAAGTATTCTTCATGCTTTATTGATTTGTTTTATAAGTTGAGCAAACCTTAATTTGGGTTGATTTGGGGATTAAGGGATGATTAGTGATGGTTTGTGATTAGTATTGTTTTATTATCATTGTTAGATGACGATTTCGTAGAGGAGCAGTTCTAGCTCGCTTGATTATTTTGTCTTTCAGATTTGCGAATAAGGTAGGGTTTCCCTACTCAGTCTTTGTACGAATGTTGTTCAGTGATGTGATGATTGTATGATTGTCCTATTGTGATAGTATTGTGGTGACTTGGTATCGTTGGTATCATTGGATTAATTGTAGTGCCATTGTCGGGAGATGGTCTTCACCCCCATGTTCGCCCCTTGTGGCTCCGGTCACAAGGGGGTGTGCACATTAATGATTTGGGATCACTCGTTGCAATGAGCGGGGCTTAGGTGGCAAGACTGCGGTCTCCCACTGGCGGTGTGGGTACCTATTGCGATGGTTAACCTGGCAGATCTGGGCTACGGTTTAGATAATGTTCTTGGAGTTCGAAGATTGTATTGTTACAGGATTGAATTGGATGGTTTATTGTTGTTGTTGTTGTAGTTATGTTTTATTGTGCAGTTGACTGGCCCGTTTTCGTTGTTACAAAACCTACCTTGATCCATTGATGGATGGTGAGGAGATATCTAGCAGGTTTTGGTTGATTGAGCTTATCGCGGGATGGATGGGAGAATCGACGAGTCTAGATAGCTTCTGTTGTTGTGTTGACATTAAATAATCATTTCTTTTATTGGATTTGTATTTTCAGTTTTTGTTTTGGTATTGTGGTTTGTATCCCACTAAACTTTATTCACTTTAATTAAATGTTCTTTTATGGTCTATTTGATATACTCTATCTCAGGTAACCGAGATGCTAGCACTTATGTTTGATAAGGTAGGCCTTGGCAAGGCACTTTTGTAGACGGAGGTGTTAAACGGCCGCTTAGATAAGGAAAGTGGTTAGCTTTTTGTTGATGCATCTTACCTTCATGATTTGTGCTTAATTACTCAATGTGTTGATAGAGTTTTATATTTACTCCTCCCGCAAGTGTACGGTTTTACCCGTTGTAGTATTAGGAGGGTCGAACCCTAGGGACGTAATTATGGATCTTATATTATTGTTTGTTGGCCTCTAGTTTAGTTCTAGCAAGGCGATTGATTAATTAAAAGACTAATTAACAACTAAAACTAAAACAAATAAAGGCTAGAACATTGCTAAGAACGATTGAAGATTGTAATTAAGGGGACTAGGGTGTTGTGTTTACTATTGTAGACAAGGGTCAACTAGTAGGGCTAAATAATTGGTCACCAAAGAGAAGAGTCAGGGAAGGCTCCACCTCTCGGTGTGAGTCGGTCCCTAGGTCAAGGTAAGTCAAGCCCTCGCTTAGACTGACCAAGACCGAGTAATTGTACATACTTCCAAAAGTTAAGGCTCTCACCTTAACAAGTCAACAAATAGAGAAAGACTAAAGTCTTCATTCTAACAGTTCCACAAACACTTGGTGTGCACAACTACTCTAAACCAACTACTCAATGGTTTTCACTAATTCAAGCCAACAATTGACCCAAGGAGTCTACAATAGGTCCCCCTTCACCCTAGTAAGTAGTACTCATACATACTAAATGTCACAACAACAACAAATAAAGAAGATAGCACAAAACTAGCAATAAGAGACATGATGTGAAATGAAGTTAATTAAGAAAAATCAAACATGTAAACAAATGAATGGAAATGAAATAAAGATGAGAATTATACCAATATTAATTAAAGGAGGAAACTTGGATAGATATAAGGAAGACGAATCTCTTGAAGTCTTCAAATTACAATCCAATAACTAAGTTTAAACTATTGGAAAAGTAGTTCTAACATAAACTAAAGAGTAATTAAGATATGATTAAGGAAAGATTAATACTTTGATTTTAGGAAATATTACAAATGTAAACAAGTTTTTGTCTCTAAATAACACTATATTTTCTCCCAAGTGAAACTTAGGTTTTTAATCTACGTACTAGCTATTTATATGGAGGCCTAATACAAAGCCAACAAGCCACAAAACACACGAAACTGGGCGGGTGATATCGGGTGAAAATTTTCACCAGATGGAAAAATAAGTTGAAATTGCAAAATCTGACGGAGGGCGAATTTTCGCCCGGCGGGTGAAATTTCACCAGATGGCAGAATTGCTCCATTTTTTGCTCCAAATGATTCTTGTCCTTTTTCTTCCTTGTTTGACTTCTTTTTCACCTTGTTCGTCTTGGAGACTTCGGCTCCTATGCTCCACCTCTTGCCCGCGAATGTCCTCCTAGCAAAATTTAAAGTAAAAGGTAGAAAAACCTTGAACTAAGGCCTCGTTTGGTTGCCCTTATAAATCATGCGAGTTGGAAAATCCCATGAATTACAAAATTGTAACTTGTTTGGTTGCCTTTTTTTGCTATAATATAGGCATTCCATTGTCCAAGGAGTTTCCAACTCCTCCCCAATGGAGGAGTTGAATTACCTAGGTCCCCCTAGGTAATTGCAAACTCCGGTGTAATAGAATTCCTACATCGGCAACCAAACGGATTTTCTTAATTCACATGAATTTTATGTGGGAGTTCAATTCCCATGAATTCGATATTCGGGTGGAATTATTCCCATGGGCATCCAAACGAGGTCTAATATACTTAAAAGACGAGCCGGGAAAAGGGGAGTTATTTATACTAGAAATCACTTTAAATAGCTAGTTGTTGCATGAATTAAGGGGTGAAAGGGGCCTAGAATCATTAGCAAAATGGGCTAAAATATGGTCTTATGAACTTCCCCATACTTGACCCTTGTTCGCCCTCGAACAAGAAAATGGAATAATATGACCCTTAATCATGAACTAGTAGCCAAAAAGTCTTATTATATAATCCGAGTTGGGTTTAGCTTCACCCGTAGCCCTTTCAACTCACAATTTGACACTTATGAGGGAAAGTGCCCTATTGCAAGGCATGTAAGGTCTTGCTGCAAAACTTTGATTCACGAAGGCACATAGATACCAAATCAAACACTAGCATGAATCGATCAAAATGAACCCACTTGCCTCATCCAAGTAGGTAGGTTTTAAAACCGAACTAAGAAAGCCTTATAGTGGAGAATACCGTCTCAGGGTCCCTAGTTGGTGCCAACCCCCCAATTCTAACTCAAGCGGTCTATTATAGAAACATACATGTCCCCGAAACAAATTCAAGGACGGGGGAAAAAGGAACGACGGTACAAGACTCCCAAGCTTTACAAGTTAAAACACAAGATTCGACACTAAATAGCTCAAGACCACATGAGACCTAAGGCAACGATTTCCTCGCAGTATTCGCTCTTCACACAGTTTGAGAACGAGTGTTGTGCAAAATTGTAACCAAACACTCACCTACTACAACTCGCGAAAAGGGTGCCCGCAATCTAATGTAGTATTTCATCCTCTAATCATGTGAAAGATGCAAAAAGATTATAAATGGATGGGTGCAAGCACCATTATAGAATTGTGGCGTTAGATATCAAGAAGTTGTCAAAATATCCATTCAAACCCGCCCTAAGTACAACAAATGAGCGATAATCCAAAACAAAGTTTTAGAGAGTTTGACTCACTTGGAAAAAAACATCATATTCTCCTTATTTAGCAACGACTTTTCAACCCCTTCAATGATGTATTGGGGGTGGTAGCATGACTTTTATTCATCCTAAACAATTCAATCAACTCTTTTCTTTTCTTTTCTTTTCATTTTTATTTTTTGTATTTTATTTTTCTTCTTCCATATAACCTCTTATTCAATCATGACTTGACCAAAATAACACTATTGTAGATACCCGTATCCGTCGATATTGGAATTTATAGAGAACCCGACAAACACCCGATGATGATAGGACACATGTATTCTTTAGTTGTCATTGTCATTATTTGGAGCTCGTTTTACGATGTAGAATGGGTGTCGTCGATGAAGTATTTTATTAATTTAAATGATATTTAAATTAATGTTTTTTTTAGTGAGTTCATTTTATTAATTTAAATGATATTTAAATTAAAGCCTTTTAAGGTGATTTCAATTTAATTTATTTTATTTTGAATTATATTTTCCCAAGTTTATTTTATTGAAAATAAAATAAATATTTGATTTGAAAAATCATTTTTATGAGTATATTTGATTTGAAAAGTCATTTATTTTTAATTTGTTAATTGATTTGAAAAATCGATTTTAAAAGCGAAGAAAACTCGTTTTTAAGCATGTTTTTGAGCTCAATTTTAGCTCGGTTTTTGGGCCCGTTTTCTTTGCGAATTGGCACGAATCTCGAGTATGCTAACCCACCTAGACCAATACCCATCCACCCTTGTTCGAACCCCCCATACCACAGCCCAAATCCTCGTCCCAAACCCCTCACAAGCAGCCCGCATAAACCGAGCCCCCCTGTTTTGGCGACCAATTCGCGAGCCCAAACCCGCTCCAAACACTACCAAGACCCGTACCCATTAACCCTAACCCATACCCTAGTATCCTACCCATATTATCCTAGCTTAATCACCAAGAAAACCCCCCTCAAACCCTCACAAAAACGGCTGGGCAGCAGCCATACGGGATGAAGCCCGATTGCCCCTCCCTCTCTTTTAACCTATTTTAACTCCTTATAAATACCACCCCTTCACCATACATTGATTCCGCTAAGTTCTACATACATCCAAACATCACCCACAAGCTTTAAACCTCAGAAACAAACCCTAAACATCCTTCAAAAACCCTAAACAAAACCGACACACAAACTGAAACTGTTTGTGTGTCCTCTTCGAAAACCCTTTCGTTCCTCCATCAAACCTTCATAAAAATTCGAGTTTCTTGTTCCTAATTAACCACATAACATCCATCTACACATTAGACAAATATTTACGAGCCAAATTGCCCTTGAGAGTACACGAAATCCCTCGAAAAACAGAGTGAAATAACACTCTGTTTTCGCGGTTTCTTCTTGTCTGTCCAGTTCTGTTTGTGCTCGTTTTTCGTGCCCAATAACCCAAAACGATCAGGGGTTGCTTTAATATCTTTGTTCTCCTCTCTTTCTAGTTTCCAAAACATCTTTTAAATCGAATTTTCGTCGTGAAACGAGGGAGATATCACTGTTTGAAAATCGCTGTCCAGAAAGTTTCCAAAACGCGTGTTTGCTTTATTCTTCATCAACGACGGCCTCTCGAGATAAAATCTACCATCGATTATGACCCAAGACGGTGTCAACGATACATGTAGGTTGAGGGTGCATCAAATCCCCTTCTCTTTCCTCTTTTTATTTCGTTTTCTTATGCTCTTTTTATAGTTTGTTTTTTTGTTTGTTTTCGTTTTGTTTATCGATTGTTTTAAATTAACTATGAAACTAGTTAGTCCGAGTATGAGTTAAAGTACCACCATGAACACCCGCGTTGACTTGAGATGGGAAAAGAAACCGCTACATCAGTCGGTCGTACACCCCCGTCTCATTTACATATCCTCGTGTTCAAGGTAGGGCATAAATAAAACAATTGTCTAACTTCGTTCTTCGCTTTCGACCCCCTTTTGTTTCGGCCAAATCGACATACCCTAGGACCCGTTGTATGTTAGTCTAACCTCTGATTGTTAACCTATGACATATTTAGATAACATTAATTTAATTTAATAACCTAATTAGACACGATAGGTGGCTTCGACGTAAGTTATAAAATCAATCGACGATTCTGTAAACAATTGAATGCATCTCTCTCTTTCACCTAATTTCTCGCTAGTATAAGAGTGTGTGATTAGCACCTTCTTATTGACACTCGATGAGTTAAATTAATTAGCGAATTTGACCTAATTAGACCCTTTAGGCCGTGTAGAATGCACCCTCGTGCGACAACCAATCAACATCGTTTTTTACTCGTTTTCTAACTTGTTTCCTATCCCTTTTCGCAAACATTCGATCTAACCAATGAACTTAACTTAGGAACTAGGTTGGCCTCGTCTTGGCCGTGAGGGTGGCCGTTGGTTTGGGCCGTGAGGTGGCCGTTTTCTTTACCTTTCTCGTTTTGTTTTTATACCGTTTGTTTTCTCGTTGTTTCATTGCTTGTAATTCATAGTTGGTTTATCGAGTTGTAATCTTTCAAGTTTGTTTTCTTTTATCGAGTCAAATGATTTCTAAAAACCTTAGTCTTGTTTGGTTAGACGGTTGTTCCCCAATGTTTGTAGAAGCGTAGTAAACCGCATGTTGTCTAAAGCAACATGGCCCGGTTTATGCTAATGCATGCTTTGGTGCGTAGCCCTATGTCTAATTCGATGAGATTAAGCGTGAGCACGCATTACGAGGAGTGACCCAAGGCCGTGAGTCATGTGAGCCGTGGGCCACCCCTCATGTGCACGGTTTTCAAGGCCAAACGGCCGTGTGTGTTGTCATGTATTGCGTCGTATGTAGCATTTGTATTTAGATCGAGTTGTATCTTTAATTTGTTGTTGTGTCGGCATGAAATGCCTGGTTTGTAATAGGTAGATCCCAACGGCTCCCCCATTCCCCTTCAAGCCTTGTTTGTTTCGTTTGAATGTTGTTAGACTAATCAACCCGCATGCTAAATTACAACTTTGACAAAGTTAGTTTAGTTGCATCTAAAACGACATAGAAATTGTTGTCACATGTTAGGGTTAAAACAACGTTTGCATATCATACATCGCAGTAGCTATGACCTTGTTTGAAATCCGACACTTGACTTAGTAGAGGCCGTTATCGACGGGCGGGGTTGGGTGTCCTTATGGGCTTCCCAACACGTACCCTCACCCCTTACTCAAGATCTATGGTTTGCGGATCCGTCTAAATACCATTGGATTACGAGAGTCATTCAAATCGAGTGATATAGGGTACAAGTCTTTATCTTTAATCACTCGTAGTCGATGGGCTTTATGCTTTTCGATGAAAGGTGTAAAGTTGACTTGAACGGTTCCAAGTTCCCAAAAAACTTGGTGGCGACTCTAATATGTCTTAATTCGATTCGAAAGAACCTCGAGTCGATTATGCCTAGTGTGGATCCCGCGGACGCAGTTCCCGAGGGCCTTGTCCTGATTTGGCGACTCACTGGGGAAAAGAGGACTAGTTACACTTTGTGTTTCTAGGGTCTTTTCCTCCGAGGTGAAACTTGAAAAGAAAGTGTTGGAAAGTAAAACATTACTCATAGTGCTACGATTCATGCATAAACCCTTAAGGACTTGCCGGGCCGTCCCGGCGTTTCTTCGTGATGCGTGGGGGCGACGTCCCACTATGCCGGAAGCGCACATTGCTCGCTTCCACTTCGCCTCGCGTGGTTCTTGATGGTGGGGACGATCTTCTAGGTACTTTACCTTAAGACACCTTGCTGTATAAGACCGCAAAAGGATGGAGGGCATAGACCTTCTCGTAGAAGACTTGCCGAGACTTAGAGATGTCTAGGAGCATACATCCTTATAACATGAGAATGACAATGTGCAATTTGTTTTCCCAAGTCTTTTTTCGAAAATTCCCATGTCCTTTTCAAAACCGAACTTTTGAACAACTTACTTTCAAACTAGCATGGTTTTAAAAACGCGGAATCTTTGCCCAAATAGGACTAGAATTTTCGGCCCAAAAATGAGCTTTTATAGTAGGCATGTGCGCCCATTTCAAATCTCATTTTCAAATCAATCCTTCGTTTTTTCCAAATCCGATCCAAAATGTTTCTCGAACCTCAACCAAGCATGAAATGCGTCGAGTCGTGTCCGGGTCCTGGCCGTGTTAGGCTAGACGTTTTTTCATTCCAAGAGTCTAGAACACGACCTTGTTGGGTCACCCAAGCTCACCTCTTGGGCTTTGAGTCATGTTGGTCGACCTTTTGGTCTAGGATAGTCCACAAAAAACGTCCAAGCTAGGCCCTTACGGACGTTTCACACGAACCCATGGGCTATGTTAGCCCAATCACGGGTTTAGTCACACCGAGTCCAGTTTAGAATCGAGTTATGACAGTTTGAGTCACGTCGTTTTGTCAAGTCTAAAATGAACCGATGTCTAAATCAAACCGTGAGTCGAACCCTTGTTTAATCAATCTCAAGTCGAGTCTTTGTTTGAGTCAAGTTGGGGTCGAGTCCTTAAGTGTGCAGGGGCTCTTACTATAAATATTGACTCAGTACGGGGTTTTCTTGTAGAAAGGCCGCCAAAAACCCGACGTCAAGCAATGGAAGATCTTTGTTAACAAGCTTACCGAGGCCGTGAACCTCATGATGACCCGAATGGATGCAATCGAATCCAAGCTGGGTGAAGATTCCCCTCCACCACTGACTGATTTGGAGAAACGGTTCAAGTTCATTAAGGACCGTTTAAAGCTCTCCCAGGGGAAGAACATTCACTATGAGAATGCTAGGGCCTATGCCCCGGTTCAGGATAAGCTGCCCACGAACATGGCACTCACTGACATCCCAAAGTTCAAGGGCACCGAAGATCCGATTCACCTGTTAAGGCCTATAAAGGGTACTTAGCCTTTGAAGGGAGTACTGTTTGATATGCTCTCGAAATTTTCGCCCAATCTCGGGTGAACACCCAAAGGCTTGGTTCTACAATCTTGACCTCAAGAACTTCCCCACTTTCGAAGATATTACGGTGGAGTTACGCAAGCACTATCTTGACAATGTTGAGATTCAAACCAATATAAGGACTTTGGAAGTAATGACACAGAAGGAAAAAGAGGGCTTTCTTGAATTCCTCGCAAGATGGCGCGAAAGCGTGAAGTTAGCTAAGAAGCCTGATGAAGTTGAAATGGTAGATAAGTTCGTGAAGAATTTACGACTTGTTTACCGTAATGCTCTGAAATACCAAAATTTTGGTTCTTTCAAAGAATTGATAAGGATTGGGATAAAGGTAGAGGACGATGTCCGAATTCTTTCAAGCCGAGAAGCCAAAGGGATACCAAGGGGCTTCGTCATCTAAAGCAAAAGCGCCCGCAGCGGCTCACTTTGTTGAAACTGTCAATCTCTTAGATGGACAGTCAAAAAGGCCTCCGCGCCAAGCTCCGAGGGTATTCACTGATATCGGATGCACTTACGCCTATGCTCTCCAAAGGCTCATGGCCCAAGGAAAGTTGAAGCCCATTGGTCCAACTCAGGACCCTCTGCCGATCAACAAGGCAAATGGTACAAACCGAATGCCCTCTGTGCCTTTCATCAAGGGAAGGGACACGATATCGAAAGGTGCTTTAGACTAAAGCACGAAATTCAAGATATGATTGAGAACGGAACGCTCCCAATCCCGGCCATAAAGCCCAACAACATCACCAATCCGTTTGGCGACCACACTAACTTTGTCTCTACCGAAGATAGTGTCGATTACTCTCACTTGATTCGCCCATGTCGTCTAAAAGGGGTTTTCGTCGGAAGAATATTCGTAGATTGCTCCGAATTCCTACCAAGCTCGAGAAACGAGATTACATTCGGGGATTTTGTTGTCGATTGTACTCCTTACATACTCCGAAGTGGCAATGAAATCAATGGCGTTTGGGCCGATGACGAGGATGATGTTTACCTCGTCAAAGGTGCGACAATTCCTCACACCCAAGAAGAAATCTTAAAGGTGAGGCAAGATGCCCTAGAGTCAAACCATTTGACTAGATCCGGGCGCCCGTATCGTGTGGAGAAAGCTAAGGATATCCCGAGTAAGGCACCTCAAAAGGAGCCGGCAGTGGTCGAAGTTCTTGGTGAAGGGTCGACCTCCGAGGCTTCCCTCATCAAGAAACTCCAAAAGACTAAGGTCGACGTATCTATCTGGCAACTTATCCTGAGCTCTTTCGAGCATCGTCAAGCTTTGTTACAAGCTTTGATGAACATGACCGTGTCGTCAAGTACTACTCCTGCGGACATGGTCACTCACATCGCCCAGAATCGGCCTCAGATTACCAACGCTGTGACATTCTCCGACGAAGATCTGCCACCGTTCGGGCCTCGACATAACCTGGCCCTGTATATTGCTACCGTGTGTCTCAACAAGCATATCCCTATGACCTTGGTTGACGACGGATCGGCCGTCAACGTACTCCCCTCGAAAACGGCGCACATTGCGGGCTTGGAGAAGAATGACTTCATCCCCACTACACAGAGAGTCCGGGCATTCGATGGCACTTTGTGCGTCGAGTGAGTGGACTTGTCGACCTAGTAGTACAAACTGGGCAAGTGGAAAAGAAAGTGAGTTGCCAAGTGATTGACATTTGCTCATCCTTCAACTTATTGTTGGGGAGACCTTGGATCCATGCTGCGAAGGCCGTAACATAAACGCTGCATCGAAAAATCAAGGTCCCACTCAATGGCAAGACCGTCACCATTGACGCCACGCCAACCATCGTGGGAGGAGGAGACATTACTTCTGAAGTAAGGGTCGAAGCTACCAATGACGCATGTGGTTTCGAGATTGTCAACATGATCGATTTGAACTCGAAAATATGGATCTATATACGGGAAGCCATGTCTGCGAGGTAATTCTCAAAACTGGGAAGTACTTCGGTTTCTCTTTATATCCTAGAAAAGAGGAGGTTTTCAAGTTGAAACCACCCGTGGCCAAAGGAGTAACCTTCGGGCTTGGATATGAGCCCACTGAGAAAGATCTACGGGAAAAGAGGGGAAGAACGATCGAAGATCGAGATATTAAAATGGGACCGTATCACCTAACTCTCAATGGTCACTTCGTGAAAAGTGGGAAGAACTCCCTTGCATGGACTTCCCCGAACCTATCTTTGACCCAAAGAAGAACCTTATGGTCCCAGGAATCGAAGTATTCCAAGATTGCTACTACATCCCTGAAGACATTCTGACCGTGATGCCAGTAGAAACCAAACCGGATCCAATAAATGACGAGAAAGCTATGGGTCTCCTTTTCGGTGAAGAGAAGAAATCACCAATACCAAACGAAGATTTGGTAAGCATGATCCTGAGAAGCGAGCGGTTTGACCCATCTACCCTCATCACCGATGTGGATCCTCTTAGGACCAACACGGGATGGCGGAAAACAATCAAGTGGACTGACAACAAAGGACTTCTTTTCAAGTTGACAACGGGAGAAGGAGAGATGTTCAAGCCAGATGATGTTACCGATTCTGAGTCTGAGTCGGAGTCTGAGTCTGAGTCTGAGATAGGTCCTAAGATTGAGTCTAAGGAGTTAGGTGTTGAAAATACCCCTCCCCTAGCTTTCCCTTCCTATGCGCCTTTTCCTAATGGTGGTATTCCGGGGCCTGTCCCGAATACCCCTATCTCGCCACTGAGCTCTGACCAGTTGGCTCAAATGTTAGCGCATTTCGCGCAATTTCAAATCAATAATAATATGAACCAGTTTGCTTACGACTTGTCTTACTTACATTGCAATTCAATTTTTGAAAATGATTGTTTTAATAATGACATTGAGACTGAGGTCGAGGATGAACGGTTGGTCGAAGAAGAAGAAGAAGAAGAAATGGAACCACCTCTACAGTTGATAAAAGGGTTGGAAGAGTACGAACAGAAAACTTCGATCATCGAAGATACCGAAACTATCAATATAGGTACAACCTTAGAACCACGGGAGCTTAAAATAGGAACTACTTTAAGTCCCACCGAAAGACAGGGGTTCATTGATTTGTTGCATGAGTTCAAAGATGTTTTCGCATGGTCCTACAAAGACATGCCAGGCATTGATAGGGAAATTGCGGAGCACGGGATCCCAATCAAGCCCGGGTATAAGCGATCAGCGAAGCTACGCAAAATGCACACAGATTGGTCTTTGAAAGTCAAAGAAGAAATCGACAAGCAACTCAAAGCTGGGTTCATCAAGGTGTCGAATACTGACCGGGTGGCTAACGTCGTTCCGAGTGCCTAAGAAAGATGGTAAAGTTCGGGTTTGTGTTGACTTAGGGATTTAAACAAGGCAAGTCCGAAGGACGATTTCCCACTACCTCACATCGACATCCTGGTTGACAACACGGCAAAACACGCGTTCATCGTCCTTCATGGATGGATACGCCGGTTATAATCGATCAAGATGGCGAAAGAAGATAAGCATAAGATCGCGTTCGAACGCAATGGGGAACCTATTGCTACACAGTAATGCCTTTTGGGTTGATAAACGCAGGGGCTACATACCAGAGGACCGCGACAACATTGTTACATGATTTGATGCACAAGGAAGTCGAGGTTTATGTCGACGACATGATTGTCAAGTCAAAGGAGCGTGATGGCCACCTTGGTACGTTACGCAAATTCTTCGAACGATTGCGCAAGTATAACATGAGGTTGAATCCACAAAAATGCGCATTCGGAGTCACATGCGGCAAATTGTTGGGCCACATCGTCAGCCACCGTGGCATCGAGGTGGACCCATCGAAAATAAAGGCCATAATGGAAATGCCTCACCCGAAAACCGAGAAAGAAATTCGAGGTTTCCTGGGAAGAATCCAATATATAAGTCGGTTCGTGGCAAAGCTAACTATGATATGCGAGCCAATTTTCAAGAAATTGAAGGTCGGGGAACACGTCGTATGGGATGATCACTGCCAAGCTGCGTTCGATAAGATCAAAGAAATACTATCTTCCCCTCCCGTGCTTAGCCCACCAACGGTTGGGTTACCACTTTTATTGTATCTTACGATCACGGATCGCAATGGGGGCAATGCGCACAGACAAATCGATAAAGAGGAAAGAGCGATTTACTACATTAGTAAAAAGTTCTTGGAGTATGAAATCAAGTATACTCAGCTCGAAAAGACATGTTTGGCTTTAGTATGGGCGACAAAGAAGTTACGGCACTACATGCTCAGTCATAGTGTCTGCATCCACTCGAAGATGGACCCTATCAAATACTTGTTTGAAAAACCGATTACGAACAGCAGGTGTCAAGATGGACTCTAATGCTCTCCGAGTTCGACCTGAAATATGTACCGCTGAAAGTGATAAAGGGAAGGGCGGTTGCAGACTTCCTAGCGGATAATCCGATAGAAGAAACTGAGGTTGTGGATACATGGTCGTTTCCCGACGAAGATATCGTCCACATAGACCATGATACGTAGGACCTCTATTTCGATGGAGCATCGAACTATAGGGGATACGGGATAGGAGTTCTACTCATTTCACCGGAAGGTGAACATGTTCCTGTTTCGATCAAGTTGGACTTTAACGTCACTAATAACGCGGCTGAATATGAAGCATGCTTACTCGGTTTGCACAGTGCTCTCGAGTTAGGCATCAAAAAGCTTGTAGTACATGGGGACTCGTCACTAGTGATCAATCAAGTCGTCGGGACGTGGAAAACCCGAAGTGATAGCTTGGCTCCGTACCAAGCAAAAATCGAAGAACTAGAAAAGTTGTTCACCGAGGTCAAGTACGTGCACCTCCCGGAGACGAAAACCAGTTTCTTTGATGCACTATCAAAGCTAGTGCTCGATCAACATACCGATCATATGGATACTATGCCGATATGTGTCGAACGAAGATCGTCACCTGCTTATGTCAATGTAATCGGAGACACAGAAGAAACCGAGGCCGAACCTTGGTATCATGCTATTCTGAAATTTAAAGAATCAGGAGAGTATCCACCCGACATGGATAACCGCGGAAAGCGCGCTATTCGAATGCTAGCCGCTCAGTTCGTTAGAACCAATGACGGACAATTGTACAAGAAGACTGCGCAAAATATCCTTTTGCGATGCATAGACTCACCAACTGCAAAAAGAGTCATGGAAGAAGTCCATGACGGAGAGTGTGGCCCACACATGAATGCCCATATGCTGGTTAGTAAAATCATGAGATTAGGGTATTATTGGACAACGATGGAGACAGATTGTCGCCAATATGTCAAACATTGCCACAATTGCCAGATCTTCGCAAACATACAGCATGTGCCACCATCACTGTTATATACTTTGACATCACCATGGCCTTTCTCAACATGGGGAATCGACATTATTGGAAAGGTCAACCCATCTGGAACAGGTGGGCATTGTTTCATGCTAGTCGCCATCGATTACTTCACGAAGTGGGTAGAAGTGAAATCATACAAAGTTCTACAAGCAAAGCAGGTAGCAAAGTTCATTCAGAATGAAATCATTTGCAGATATGGGGTGCCGCATGAGCTCATTAGCGACCATGGCACTCACTTCCAGTGAAACTGCCGTAATACTTGAAAAGTATAAAATCAAACACCACAAGTCGTCACCGTATCGACCTCAAACAAATGGTGCAGTAGAAGCCGCTAACAAAACAATCACTGTGATTCTCAGAAAGATGACCGACAATTATCGCGAGTGGCCAGAAAAGATACCGTTTGCCTTTGTGGGGATACGAACGTCTATTCGCACGGCCCTTTGGAGCAACTCCGTTCTATTTAACATATGGGATGGAAGCAGTTCAGCCTATCGAATTAGAGGTACCTTCTTTAAGGATCCTGTTAGAAAGCCAGGTCCCTGAAGCTGACTGGCTACAAGCCAGGTACGATTCCTTGGTCATGCTCGACGAGCGACGGTTAAATGCATTACACCATGTTCAACTCTATCAGAAAAGGATACAAAGGGCATTTAACAAAAAGGTGAAACCTCGAGGAATAAAAGATGGAGATTTAGTTCTAAAGTCCGTTCGCGCTTTACTACCAATTGACCCGAGGGGAAAATTCAAGCCGAATTGGGTAGGTCCTTACACAGTAAAGAAGATATTATCGGGGGGCGGATCGGTGTGAGATCTAGATGGAAATGACTTTGCGAATCCGACGAATTTGGATTAACTGAAGAAATACTATCCGTAGAACTCATTCTCAATGTCGTAAAATAAAAATTTTGAATTGCAGTGCTCGTGAGCGAGTCTAGGCCGCGGCACTTTTGCTTCGCTGCTTTTTGTGCGTTGTAAATCGATGATTGTAGCGCGTTTGTTTTGTGGAACTACGAGCTCGGTTTGATTCTGTTGATAACAGATACGTAGGCAGCTCTTTAAAAGAGTACAACCGACCCTTCTTTAAATAAAATGAAATTTTATGCAGAAACTGGGAATTTTAATAAATAGTAAGTCTTGTTAAAGATCGGGCGATGCCCATTACATCCTTCAAAAGAAAAAAAAAAAGAAAACAGCTAGCAACAAATAATAAGTAGTAGTATCAAATAATATATTTGGAGTCGAAGGCTCCTACATCTTCTTTTTCCCTTTGCCTTTTGGGTCACGTGACCGAGGCTCCTGCAGAGGAGGGGTAGTTGTGTTCTGTCTAGCGCGCTTCTTAGGAGGAATCGTCATTTCCTCCCGAGGGCCCAGCCTATCCTTTACACTCAAGCGAGGACCAAGCCTCCCTTCTAAGGCTGAGCCCGAGTGTGCCTTTGAACCCAACCGTTTCCACACACCTGTCGCCTGTGAGTCAGTCTTAGGAGTCTTCTCAGTCTTAGCTTCAGGTCCGGATGCAGACGAAAGATCGTTAACAAAGAAGTCGCGATCGCTTCATACGCTTTTGTCATAATATTTGATGTCGACAAGCTCATCCTTCCGACACAAGTCCTTACCTGATTCGGTCTTCTCTTTAAGCCATTTAGTATAAGATGGGGATACCCAGGTAGTCTGAGGGCGCGCAGATACGTACCAAAGACGCCTTTGGTGCCACCTCTTGAGCCAATCGTCACATATAGAGGAATTCAGCTCTCTTGCTCGTCCCAGAAAAGCCTCACACTTGGGAATTGTTTGTCTGCGGCCCATCTGACGCAGGACGCGGTCAGGGTAAATGTGAATAGACCTCTCTAACCCCTTGATGGCGCAAACGTCGGTCTTGTCATCTTAGGAAGGATAGTAAAGGATTTGAGGCGAAGCAAGGCATGAACTTGACAAAGAGGGCGACATTCCCCTCCTGTCAGTTTGTTTCGCCAATATGCAAGGTCATTTTGATGCTCGTCTTCATACCGCTTGCCACGCATAGTCAGCATACGGGCGAGATACGAGCTGGGCTCACGCGGCGGGGCAAAGAGCCAAAATCTCTCGCAAAGCCACACCTGAAAAAAGACGAAAAAAAAAAGAAGAAGAAAAAGAGAAGAAGAAAAAAAAAAAAAAAAAACGTGACAAAAAAAAACGAAAGAAGAAAAAAAAGAAAAAAGAAGGAAAAAACGGAATCGTGGCAGAATACAGCAAAATCGTGGCAGAATGCAGCAAAATCGTGACAAAATCGTGGCAGAATGCAACAAAAACGTGACAAGAATCGAAAATTAATCAAGGATGCGAAATCAGGAGAATAGATTTCGTTACCTGCAATAGACGGGAGCATCCCGACCAATCGGCACCAGGGTTCATCTTCTTAGCATCTAAACCCCGGAGGGTTTCAGCGAGAATAATCCAGGAAGGGTTATGTCCCGTCTCCATCTGAGACACAATGAACAAAAGCTTCGCTTGTCCTACACAAGTTGTCTTGTTCATCCTACCTTCGAAGACATAGAGGTGAAGCATGATCAATCCAAAGGCCCTGCGGCAATCTGTTTGGCGAAAGAAATCTTGTTTCGCAAGATACAAAATCTCCGATGAATAGCAAAAAGGTTGACTTCGTCACCAGTAACTATCCCCTCAGACTCCGTCCTGGAAAGGCCAAGGCAGTCTAGATATGTTCCACGCCACCCTGAATGAAATTTAGGTATAGCCGGTATGGCCTCAGCATCCCATCCTCCCAGGGCAGAAAACTCTTCGGGTAGAGGGCAGATCTCCCCCTCAGGAAAAGCAAAGACATGGTTCAGAGGATCCCAATAGCTAAGGCAATGCTCCAACAACGCGAGTTGAAGGGGGAGTGGCGTAAGGGAAGTAATTGCGCCGATTGAGCGGTCTTTAATTCTTGTCTCTCGCGCGATGAAGTCTGTCTCCCATGCTCGCATAGCACTCGCTAGATTATTCATAATGATTTATGTTATTTGCACCGAGTTTGGAAGAAAGCGAGAATAAATTTGCAATCTGACTCTTCCTTATATATAGAAAGTATAAGGGAAGGAAACACCTAGGAGGACACCCCTAGGGTACCGTTTTTCTGAGCCGTGTGGGCCTTGGGTCGCGCGCCTCTTAGGCCGCGATCCACACCGAGTCTTTGGCACGATGCATCGGATTTTCGCACATCTATCGCGTTTTGGGAGCGCGAACGGCCGATTTACATTTTCTACCCTCGACAAGTCCATATTTGAATTAAAGCCCGTGCACACTTACGGTTTTATTTTCTTTTTTTGTTTTGCGGTAGCGGGCTACGCCCACGTTGTTTACCGGTCGTATAGAATGTCTGAGTCGCATTTCATGCTCACCAATCAAGGTTCAATTTCAAAATTTCAAAATTTCAAAAACTTTCAAAATTTCAAAAACTTTTTGGGTCGACGACCCAGCATCCAAGTGATTCATTTCAAATTCAAAATTTGGGTCGATGACCCAGTCTTTCAAATTCAATTTTCGGGTCGATGACCCAATCATTCAAAATTTTCAAATTCAATTTTCGGGTCGATGGCCCAATTATTCAAAATTATCAAATTCAACTTTCGGGTCGATGACCCAGTACTTCAAAATGATCCAATTTCAAGATCGATGATCCAAATGTGCTCATGTGATGATTATTGCTAGTGCGTTTTTGCGTTTCAAATATAGCAGGATATGCTTCAGCTGGGGCTCTAAAGTCTTGACTTTAGAGCCATTCAGAATCGGGGGCTCTGAAGCCGTTGGCTTCAGAGAGACCATTATCAAGATGAAGAGGATGACGTCCACCAAGAATTCAATTCAATTACAAGAGTAAGAAATGGAAGAATTCCGTAGCTGAAAGCAAATGATGAAAGCGGCGGCAACCTCCTTGGAAAGTCCCGTCCCATTCAGACAAGCGCCAGCAGATGATAAATTTTGGGCAAATGTCGTGAGATGATGAATTTCGGATATACGCCAGAGATGATAAACTTTGGGCATGTGTCGGTGATGGCGAACTACGACGCGGGTTTGATTCCGTCGAGAAACGGATACGTAGGCGCCTAAAGATAAGGCTCAACCCACCATTTATGCAATTTATGGGTCGACGACCAATGACGATGATATTTCGACGCAATGAAGCAAGAATCAATCCCCAACGAAGTTTCAGGTATGATCTCTTCTTATGGTTGGCGAGCTTATGTCTGCAAGTCTAATGGACTATAAACGACCGAAGAATCCTCGGTCGAAAGGGACTGGGGTATACTTTGACTTTCGCCTTGTCCAAGCCTCAGTCAAAGTGGGGGCTCTGTAGATACCCGTATCCGTCGATATTGGAATTTATAGAGAACCCGACAAACACCCGATGATGATAGGACACATGTATTCTTTAGTTGTCATTGTCATTATTTGGAGCTCGTTTTACGATGTAGAATGGGTGTAAATCGATGATGTATTTTATTAATTTAAATGATATTTAAATTAATGTTTTTTTTTTAGTGAGTTCATTTTATTAATTTAAATGATATTTAAATTAAAGCCTTTTAAGGTGATTTCAATTTAATTTATTTTATTTTGAATTATATTTTCCCAAGTTTATTTTATTGAAAATAAAATAAATATTTGATTTGAAAAATCATTTTTATGAGTATATTTGATTTGAAAAGTCATTTATTTTTAATTTGTTAATTGATTTGAAAAATCGATTTTAAAAGCGAAGAAAACTCGTTTTTAAGCATGTTTTTGAGCTCGATTTTAGCTCGGTTTTTGGGCCCGTTTTCTTTGCGAATTGGCACGAATCTCGAGTATGCTAACCCACCTAGACCAATACCCATCCACCCTTGTTCGAACCCCCCATACCACAGCCCAAATCCTCGTCCCAAACCCCTCACAAGCAGCCCGCATAAACCGAGCCCCCCCCCCCCCTGTTTTGGCAGCCAATTCGCGAGCCCAAACCCGCTCCAAACACTACCAAGACCCGTACCCATTAACCCTAACCCATACCCTAGTATCCTACCCATATTATCCTAGCTTAATCACCAAGAAAACCCCCCTCAAACCCTCACAAAAACGGCTGGGCAGCAGCCATACGGGATGAAGCCCGATTGCCCCTCCCTCTCTTTTAACCTATTTTAACTCCTTATAAATACCACCCCTTCACCATACATTGATTCCGCTAAGTTCTACATACATCCAACCATCACCCACAAGCTTTAAACCTCAGAAACAAACCCTAAACATCCTTCAAAAACCCTAAACAAAACCGACACACAAACTGAAACTGTTTGTGTGTCCTCTTCGAAAACCCTTTCGTTCCTCCATCAAACCTTCATAAAAATTCGAGTTTCTTGTTCCTAATTAACCACATAACATCCATCTACACATTAGACAAAGATTTACGAGCCAAATTGCCCTTGAGAGTACACGAAATCCCTCGAAAAACAGAGTGAAATAACACTCTGTTTTCGCGGTTTCTTCTTGTCTGTCCAGTTCTGTTTGTGCTCGTTTTTCTTGCCCAATAACCCAAAACGAGCAGGGGTTGCTTTAAGATCCTTGTTCTTCTCTCGTTCTAGTTTCCAAAACATCTTTTAAATCGAATTTTCGTCGTGAAACGAGGGAGATATCACTGTTTGAAAATCGCTGTCCAGAAAGTTTCCAAAACGCGTGTTTGCTTTATTCTTCGTCGACGACGGCCTCTCGAGATAAAATCTACCATCGATTACGACCCAAGACGGTGTCAACGATACATGTAGGTTGAGGGTACATCAAATCCCCTTCTCTTTCTTCTTTTTATTTCGTTTTCTTATGCTCTTTTTATAGTTTATTTTTTTGTTTGTTTTCGTTTTGTTTATCGATTGTTTTAAATTAACTATGAAACTAGTTAGTCCGAGTATGAGTTAAAGTACCACCATGAACACCCGCGTTGACTTGAGATGGGAAAAGAAACCGCTACATCAGTCGGTCGTACACCCCCGTCTCATTTACATATCCTCGTGTTCAAGGTAGGGCATAAATAAAACAATTGTCTAACTTCGTTCTTCGCTTTCGACCCCCTTTTGTTTCGGCCAAATTGACATACCCTAGGACCCGTTGTATGTTAGTCTAACCTCTGATTGTTAACCTATGACATATTTAGATAACATTAATTTAATTTAATAACCTAATTAGACACGATAGGTGTCTTCGACGTAAGTTATAAAATCAATCGACGATTCTGTAAACAATTGAATGCATCTCTCTCTTTCACCTAATTTCTCGCTAGTATAAGAGTGTGTGATTAGCACCTTCTTATTGACACTCGATGAGTTAAATTAATTAGCGAATTTGACCTAATTAGACCCTTTAGGCCGTGTAGAATGCACCCTCGTGCGACAACCAATCAACATCGTTTTTTACTCGTTTTCTAACTTGTTTCCTATCCCTTTTCGCAAACATTCGATCTAACCAATGAACTTAACTTAGGAACTAGGTTGGCCTCGTCTTGGCCGTGAGGGTGGCCGTTGGTTTGGGCCGTGAGGTGGCCGTTTTCTTTACCTTTCTCGTTTTGTTTTTATACCGTTTGTTTTCTCGTTGTTTCATTGCTTGTAATTCATAGTTGGTTTATCGAGTTGTAATCTTTCAAGTTTGTTTTCTTTTATCGAGTCAAATGATTTCTAAAAACCTTAGTCTTGTTTGGTTAGACGGTTGTTCCCCAATGTTTGTAGAAGCGTAGTAAACCGCATGTTGTCTAAAGCAACATGGCCCGGTTTATGCTAATGCATGCTTTGGTGCGTAGCCCTATGTCTAATTCGATGAGATTAAGCGTGAGCACGCATTACGAGGAGTGACCCAAGGCCGTGGGTCATGTGAGCCGTGGGCCACCCCTCATGTGCACGGTTTTCAAGGCCAAACGGTAGTGTGTGTTGTCATGTATTGCGTCGTATGTAGCATTTGTATTTAGATCGAGTTGTATCTTTAATTTGTTGTTGTGTCGGCATGAAATGCCTGGTTTGTAATAGGTAGATCCCAACGGCTCCCCCATTCCCCTTCAAGCCTTGTTTGTTTCGTTTGAATGTTGTTAGACTAATCAACCCGCATGCTAAATTACAACTTTGACAAAGTTAGTTTAGTTGCATCTAAAACGACATAGAAATTGTTGTCACATGTTAGGGTTAAAACAACGTTTGCATATCATACATCGCAGTAGCTATGACCTTGTTTGAAATCCGACACTTGACTTAGTAGAGGCCGTTATCGACGGGCGGGGTTGGGTGTCCTTATGGGCTTCCCAACACGTACCCTCACCCCTTACTCAAGATCTATGGTTTGCGGATCCGTCTAAATACCATTGGATTACGAGAGTCATTCAAATCGAGTGATATAGGGTACAAGTCTTTATCTTTAATCACTCGTAGTCGATGGGCTTTATGCTTTTCGATGAAAGGTGTAAAGTTGACTTGAACGGTTCCAAGTTCCCAAAAAACTTGGTGGCGACTCTAATTGGTCTTAATTCGATTCGAAAGAACCTCGAGTCGATTATGCCTAGTGTGGATCCCGCGGACGCAGTTCCCGAGGGCCTTGTCCACAACTATGTTTTCAACTCTTTGCAATTGCGCTCAATTTTAAACAAACTAGGACTCTACCCCATTTACATGTAACTACAAACGCTATGACAACTTTCTTGATCAAGGATAGTTGTTTTTGGGATGTAGTTCTTTGTGCAGTTATGCCAAATGAAAGGCTAAGGCTTAAGGAGGGGGTAACAAAATCGGTCCTAGTCTAAAGGGTCAAAACATAGGTTTGTTTGGCAATTTGAAGTTAAAAACATGTAATAAGTTTGCTTCAAAATGCATGCATAAAAATAAGCACCTTTATAATTTAAGGAACAACGCCACACTTGTGCGTGGTGATGTGACACCCCAAATGAGGAGACCTACTCACAGCCTAAAATGGGGCCAGTTATAGATGGGCCGGTCCATAAGAGGCTCTAACCTCGCCATTTATGTAGTTTTATCGTCCTTAGGCAAAGTCTAGGCTTTGTCCGTGTATCACAAGGTAGATAAGACTCGGGTGTCTATCACGCTTCCAGAAAAAACAATTACCACTAAGAAGCGAGCTATCAAAAGGGACGAGACACGATTGTGACAAGTATCCTCATTGACGTCTTGCATTATCCACCTTTAGACTCACTAAAACATTTAGTTACAAAAAAAATGCAATGTGAATGAGATGCACCTAGAGATATATACATGCTACGTGGATGCAAATATATACAATCATGACATGTTTTCTATCTAGCATGCAACAACTAATCCTAATAGCACGTCAAAACACATACCCACAAAGTCCCAAAATGGAACATCCTCATCAAAACTAAACCCATCCTCCACAATTGTGATCAAGAAAAGAATGGAAAGGGATAAGAGATAGGAAAGAGTATACCAAGCGGGTCTACTAGCTCCCTTTGTTTCCGATGCTCCATGTGTGCCTACATGCTTTATTGGAAAATATATATAAAATATACAATATATACAAGCATGTTTATAAGCTTTTCCAATTTTTTTGTGTTTTTTGAAATTTTATTAAATTTACAAATATTTACAACTATTTACAAATGTACACTTATATACAAAGAGTGGATATTTCTCCCCACACTTAGGACCGACATCGTCCTCGATGGAATGAAAGTAGGGAGTGGAATGAAAAAATTAAAGAAAATATTTTTGTATTTTCAAAGTTTTTCGAAATTAAAAACATGTTTTTGTTGTTTTTTATTTTTATTTTTGGGAAATTAAAACATATTTTTGTCTTTTTGGATATAAGAATTTCCTCTCCACACTTATTTATTTACATTGTTCCAAATTGAAACAAATGTAGGGGGAAAATTGAAATTAAAGGCATGTTTTTGTAATTTTTTTGTTTTTTCAAATTTTTAGGCATTTTGTTTTTTTCGAAAGCATTTAAAGCGTGAAAAGGAAGAACATGTTTTTGTTTTTCAATTTTTTAATTTTTTTGTATTTTTATAGGATGATGCATAATGAAAGTAAGCTAACTACACAACACTAATCTATGCTAAGCTAAACTAAGGTATGCTAAATTTGGATTGGCGGGGAAATTTGGATTAACTGGGAGTTTGGATTTTGAAAAGTGGGAGCAAATAACAACGACATCTACTCATTCCTTCAAGAAAACAATGATATATATGGTAAGACCGAACCAAAAGCAAGATATAAACACCAACAAAAGAGGCACGACCCAAAACGAGCTAAAAGGAGCAAACATATGAACTGCATAAGGCTCCTACACTACTACTACAAAGCGGCCTATTGGGAGGGGCGGGATAGTCGGGGTTAGGTGGATACCTGAGTTATTAGTAGTTTTGGGGGTTGATCCGCATTTGCTCAAATTGCGCTAGAAACGCGGCTTGGTTGTTTTGGAGGTGGTTTTAAGGGTCCTCAATTGGTAGAGTGTCATGCGTTGGGTATGGAGGGAGAGGTCTCGAGTCTCCCGGATCATGTCATTGTTCTCCACAACCATGTTGCAAGTCTCCTCATATCGAGCTTGGTTTGCTCGGGAGATCGCAAGAGCCTCGTAAGAATACTCATAGGCTTCCCTTGTGTTGTTGTACATCACATCCCCCTGAGTATGGAAAGCCGGGGTGCCAAAGAAATTATAGTTAGGTTGGTGTGGTTGGTGTGGTTGGTGTGGTTGGTCAAATTATTCTTGTTTGTGTTCTGGTGGGGAGTAGTGTTTGTGAGGGGGAGGATTGGTAGTGAGGGGATTGATGGGGTTGGATGGGAAGTGTGGGTTGGCGAGGCCCTCACCGTGTTCTAGTGCCAGAAGTGAAGGCCCCGGCATTGTCATCCACGACTTGGTTAATTTGTACCTCTTCCTCCTCTCTCTCATCATCAACGGGGTCGGAGCACTTACTATCTCCGTAATCCCATCCCCCACCCACATTGGTATAAGTCTTCGTGTTCCAATGGCCACCTACCTTCACAAACTCCCCGATCCTCCTAGGCATCCGTAATTAACATGGTCGGATAAGGTAACCCAAGGGGGCTTGGGTAGTTGGATGCCTCGGGTCGGGGTAATCTCATATAAAGCAATGCGGTCATCAATTAAGAGCCATCTTAAGTAAGCATTGTCCAACCATTTATCTTGGGGACATGGGGTGAAGTATGAGGTATTGTACCCCTGAGATCGTGCAAGTATTGAAATAATACCGCACAAGCGATGTTACTGGGGGATTTGGTAGCAATGTCGTGGAATAATTTTGCCACCACCTCTGGGAAGTTTAAGGTGCTAGCACGGTTGGTGATCGCGTCTTCAATCCAGTGAACGGCTAAGGCACTGCACACATGGTGGGTTTCACGAGTCGAAAAAATAGAGTTCGCAAGAATTCGGCCAAAGTATCGGGGAATGGGGTTCTGTAACACCCCCACTTACCAAAGAGTCTTAACAAGACCTTCCCCAATAAGTAAAGGTGTTACCATCTCGGTTGCCCGAGGTAAGTATATCAAATAGATCATAAAAGAACAATTAAATAATTCTTTACAAATTACAGCAGAAGCAAAACATAAAGAACTAGCTATGTCACTATAAGAAAGTACAACTGTGAACTATTATCGATTTCAACATTTTATCATGCGATCACTCCAACCCCGCAGATACAACCAGACAGCAATTATGGCACCCTGAAAACTCTCACTGCTCACCATTTGCCGACAATATCAAATGGATCGCCGCAGACATACACAAAGAGAAGAAACACACAACACACCATACAAGTTAGTAACAGAATATAAAGACAGTAAAATAAAATGATTCAATGTGCAATACAACTCAAACCAACCACCACCAATCTCCACCACTCGAATCACGTAGTAACCAATGGTTCCCATCGCAACAGGTAACTAACACGGCTAGTGGGGGACAATAGCCTTGCCCAACTAAGCCCCACTTATCGCAACAAGCGGACCCAGATCATTAATGTGCACCTCCTCCTTGTAACAGGAGCCACAAGAGACGAACATGGGGGTGAAGACCATCTTCCGACAATGGCTTCACAATCATCAGTAAGAAGAACATCACCACCATCGCCGTTTCCATACTGTAGCCAAACAACTCATCAAGGTAACAATCAACAACAACAACAACAACAACAACAACCACTTTACACAAATAAACAAGCAACATCCATAAACTGAAACTGAGTAGGGAAACCCTACCTTTTCGCTATTCCATAGAAATGCATCATTCATACTACGCCGAGCAAGAATCCATATCATACCCTACATGCAACAATCATACCCTATCACTATGCTATTCAAGATCTACCAAATGATAACCAATTATTCACAAACTCACCTTGAAGAGCAAACAGATGCCGACGGCGGCAGCAACCCAACTCGCTGAATCCATACATAAGCTATCTCCCTTCCTGGATTAGTGTTCAAGGCTAACTCATGATTGGTAGAATTGGAAGAGAGAGGAAATTAGGTTTAGAAATGATAAAATGAATCGTGGAAATGAATTTTGTTTTATCCTCCGTGTTTTATATTAAAACGTTGTCAGACGTGTTACTCAATCGAGTATGGGACATACTCGGCCGAGTACGCCGCACTCGGTCGAGTACCACAGTTACCCGGCTGAGTGAGCTCTACTAGGTCGAGTACCGAGTTACGATGGCAACATAATCTCTCTTTGTCTCCCTTACTAAGGGTTTCTCATGGTCAAAAGGTCAGTGAACGGGTCCCTAACAGGGCGGGTATTACAGTCTTCTCCCTTAAAAGGAACTTCGTCCCACACTCCCACCGTAGCGCACCAAAGCAACATTAAAGGTCACGTCGTACTTGCGCAATCATCAAATAACGCCAGCGTGTATACTAGAAAGTTATTACACCGTCACCAAAGTACTAAATACTATTACATGCCTACCACCACAGAGTCACCATGACATTTTTATAACAACCATAAAACTAATGTTTGTCACTTAAAAAATTTGCATTTGCCCAAAAACTGCATTACTACCATGCTCTTTAACTAAGCCGATTAGAAAATAAAGTTGGTAAGATTAAATAGATTAAATAGAAATAACTTAAAGATTAAAGTAACAGTTTAAAGAATTAAAAGATTAAAAACAACATTTTAAAGGAGTTTTTGCAAGTTTTTTGCCGCGATGTTATCTTCCTCTCTTAAAAGGAACTTCGTCAACAAAGTTCACTCCCCACTGTAAAATGGAAGGTATAAACGTTTGAATCATAACAATTAACTAATGTAATCATCACATCTTCTTATCAAATATAATGATGCACGAACTTAATCCAATGCAATATGCTTAGATTAAGTGGAATTAACATAACTTCAAATCACAAATACTTACTGATGTGTGCATTTTACATAGTCTTTATAGGCCATTTATGCACACATTTCTTTGCTACTTTAGTAGTAATTTGCTACGAATATGCCCCGAATAGTCTACTTTGGGTTCTCTTGTCATATTTGCGGTATTGAGCCAGAAAGGAGTAAATCAAGCCTAAAACATGTCCCTAGGCATGCATTTAGGAGATGAGTTGAATTGGAGCTTGGGAACTATTGATTTGAGATGCGCGCGGAAGTAAAGAAGCTAGGCGAGCAAAACAAGAACTCCAAATTACTAGTGCCTACTTTGAGGAGCCATATCTCGCGTTCTACAAAATATAATCAGGTGATTCAAGTTGGATATTAAATATTATCCTCTTAGCTTTCCAACGCCGCAAAAATCGCTTGTTTCCGACAAGTAACGAAGAAATGGCAGCTATTTGAAGTTCGGTGCGCGAAGCAGGAATTACGCGCTGAGAAGTGCTCGATCGAGAACTATTTCTATTCGATCGAGAGCCCATTTGCTCGATCGAGCAACAATCTTTGACGGGCTTGGCCTGTTTTATTATTTAGGTTTAGCAAGTCATTATTTTGTGATAAATAGGCTTGCACGCCAAACACATGATACACCAGACGGGACTGGAGCTCTTCTCCAGTTTCGGCACCTCTTCCTTATTGTGTTCCGGATCTTAAATTCTGCTTCTATTCTTAATCTTTAATCGGTAATTCTATTCCTTTAATTCTTCCCTTATGCTTTATTCATTAATTATGCATTGCTAATTCTCTTGCTAGGATATTAGGGGAACCGTAATTATGTTAGATTAGTAATCGATCTATTATGATAATGCTCATATGATACATGTTGTTTTCGTTACAATTAATTGTTATAGTCTTTTTGAGTCGACGCAATTAGATTATAAATCGTAGTAAACCTCGACCTAGATCGAAAGATTGGAAAGGGTGTGACTCGTAGCGATACATTAGGGCGTGGTAGTGAGGGCGAAAGCTAAGCTATTTGTGCTTTAGGGCGAATTAAGGACCGAAAGGTGACGTTCGTTACCCCTTAGATCTATTTGCTTGACCTTAAACTTAGATTACTAAACTAATTAATCGCAGTGAACCGATTGTCCTAGCTATCCCTTTCCCTTGCTTTTCTCTCATCCCTTACCTTGCTGTAGTTTAGACTTTAAAATCGAATCAACCCAATTTGTGACATTAATAAACGAACTGTTAAAACAGATATCTTGCCTCCCTGCGGATCGACCCTTATTACTACCTTTTAGTAATTTGGTTTTATAAATATTATTTTTGATACTAAAACGACGGTATCAAATTTTGACGCCGTTGCCGGGGAGACGGTGCAATTTTATAGTTCCTTTGTTTGTCTTTTGTCTCAGGGAATTTATTCCTTGGGACAGTTCTCATTCTTGGCCCGAGTGTTTTTGTGCTTACAGGTTATAGTTCAGCCAAGGAGATATTTTGTGGAAGATGTGGCGAATGGGGACACAATCCCTTTTCGTGCATGGCTAACGTCCGAGAGCGTTTTAGCCTATCGGAAGATTAGGCAAGGAGGCTCTTCCCTCGAGCTTTATACTGACAATGATCAGGTCGAGTACAACCTAAAGGCCGCCATTCACACGCAACATCTTGAGCAGGAATCTGGTGCGGATGTCTTCCGTAAAATGCTCGAAAAGTGTGAGTCAATGTGCTTAGAGGAAGACCCGGTAAATGCAATAAGTTTGAGGAGTGGTCGCACTTATGACGGACCAGAACATACTCCATAAAGTTCAAACGCCGAGGCAGGGACCACTGCTCAGCAAAATGACGAAGAATTGCTGAAGGGTGGTCGATCGAGTGAAATTACCTCTCGATCGACCAATGCTGAGGAAGAAACCCCTCGATCGAGAGACGGTACTTCTCGATCGAGTAATCTGCACGATGAAACCTATCGATCGAGAGAGGTTTGCAAGAAAAGCTCTCGATCGAGCACTTCTGAGCCTCGATCGAGAGAAGCTGAGCCTGCGGACACACATTCCAATGCTGACCGTAGTGGGGTACCCTCATGTGCTGCGAGGGTGTCAAGAACCGATAAAGGTAAAGAGAAAGAAGAGGACCCACTTCCTATGGTTAAGGTCCCTTACCCGAGTCGATTACGCGACACAAAGACGGAGAGACAATTCAAACAAATTATGAGATATGGTAAGAAACATTCAGGTAACCATTCCTTTTGCTGAGTTAATTACCCAAATACCTCCTTACGCAAAATTTATGAAAGATATTATTACGCGTAAGAGGGAATTTGGAGAAATAGCTATTGTCGCCTTCATGGAAGAGTCTAGTAGTCTAATTTCGGGAAAGTCTCCCCCTAAACTGAAGGACCCGGGTAGTTTCTCTATTTCTTGTGTTATAGGAGATGTGGTGATAAATAGGGCGTTGTGTGACCTTGGAGCCAGTGTCAGTGTCATGCCCTATTCTATCTTTTCTAAGCTTAAATTGGGTCACCTAAAAATGACCAATATCACCCTACAGATGGCCGACAGATCTGTTAGACGGCCCTTAGGTATCTTAGAGGATGTGCCTGTCAAGGTAGGCATTATCCTAGTGGACTTTATTGTTTTAGATATTGCTGAGGATACCCGCACCTATATTATTTTGGGTAGACCGTTTTTGTGTACAGCTGGAGCTATTATTGATGTCAAACTCGGGCGGTTGACCCTAGAGGTAGGGGATGATGTGATTACGTTTAGTCTGCCCGAGACCTTGTCTAGACCGATGATAGAGGATACTTGTTACTCTGTTGACATTATGGATGAGTGCCTTTGAATTTTGGTCGATTCCTTAGTTAAGGATCCGCAGGAGTCTTTGATGTTTCTAGATGAGTGTGCAGATTTTTCAGATGACGAGGACGATGTCGGCGATTTGCTTGGGATTACTACGGATGAGATAGAGTATCGACGTTCATTTGGAACAGGTAGAGAACTTGGCACACACTTTGTGCTCGATCGAGGTAAAGGTCCCCAGCGTAAAGCTCTTCCCTCTCACCTTAAGTATGCCTTTCTTGATGATCTTGGCGAGTTTCAGTGATTGTGAGTTCCAAGCTCAACGACGGACGATTAAGCGCTTTATTGATTGTTCTTAAGAGAAATAGGAAGGCGATGGGATATTCGTTGGATGACCTTAAGGGCATCGCCACGATGTCTGCATGCATAGGATTGAGCTAGAGGATGATAACAAACCTTGCAGGCGGGGTCAACGAAAATTTGAATCCGAAGATGGAGGAGGTTGTGACGGCTGAGGTTATGAAACTACTCGACGCAGGTATTGTTTATTCAGTTGGGAATTCTAAATGGGTAAGTCCCGTTTAGGTGGTACCTAAGAAAGGTGGTACTACAGTTGTCCGAAATGAAAATAATGAGCTAATACCTACTAGATTAGTGACCGGGTGGCGGATGTGTATAGATTATCGGCAATTAAATGCCGCCACCAAGAAAGATCATTTCCCCCTTCCTTTCATTGATCAGATGATAGAGAGATTGGCCTGCCATGAGTTTTTCTGTTATCTGGATGGGTACTTAGGGTTCTTTGGATCCCTATTCATCCGAGATGATCGGGGAAAAGACTACTTTTACTTGTCCGAAGAGTGTCTTTGCTTATCGCAGAATGCCTTTTGGTTTGTGTAATGCCCCTGCCACCTTTCAGAGGTGTATGATGGGGATCTTTTCTGAGTATATTGAGTCTATCATGGAAATCTTTACGGACGACTTCAGTGTCTATGGGAATGACTTCGATAATTGTTTAGCTAACCTTGATAAAGTCTTGCAGCGATGTATTGAGGTTAATCTAGTGTTAAACTGGGAGAAGTGCCATTTTATGGAAAATGAAGGTGTTGTCCTTGGGCACTTAGTCTCCAACAGGGGTATTGAGGTAGACAGAGCAAAGGTGCAAGTAATCGAGCAATTACCCCCTCCAGTTAATGTCAAGGGGGTGAGAAGTTTCCTTGGTCACGCTGGCTTTTATCGTCGGTTTATCAAGGACTTCTCAAAGATTGCTCGACCGCTTACACAATTGCTTCTAAAGGATGCTCCTTTTGATTTTAATGATGAATGTCTTTCTGCTTTTAACACTTTGAAGCAGGCTTTGGTCTCTACACCCATTATCCAGCCTCCGGATTGGAAGCTGCCTTTCGAGATTATGTGAGATGCCAGTGATTATGCACTAGAAGCGGTGCTAGGCCAACGGAAAGACAAAGCGCTGAGTGCGATTTATTATGCGAGCCGAACTCTGGATGAGACTCAAGTGAAATATGCTACCACGGAGAAGGAGCTTTTAGCTGTTGTTTATGTGTTAGATAAGTTTAGATCGTATTTGTTGGGTTCTAAAGTTATTATTTTTGAGATCATGCAAATGAAACACCTTCTGAACAAGAAGGAAGCTAAGCCCAGATTGCTGAGATGGATACTCCTTTTACAGGAGTTTGACTTGGAGATTAAGGATAAGAAGGGAGCAGAAAACGTCGTAGCCAACCATCTGTCGCGTCTGACACAACAGAAAGGGGAGGATTCTCTTCCTATTAATGATTCTTTCACTGACGACTCTTTATTTTCTGTTGATGTTTTTTCTGTGACCTCTGTGAATTCTAAGGATGGTGCTGAACCTTGGTTTGCAGACTATGCTAATTTTGCTGTCATTCAGGCACTGCCACCAGATTTATCTCATCAGCAGCGCAAGAGGTTCTTACACGATGCACGACAATATTTCTGGGATGACCCTTATTTATTTAAGGAGTGTGCAGACGGACTCTACAGACGGTGTATTCCGCAGTGGGAGACCAAAGCTATCCTAGAAGGCTGCCATTCGGCTCCTTGTGGAGGACACCACGGTCCATCAC
The DNA here is from genome assembly GCF_048544455.1 of Silene latifolia. NCBI lineage: Eukaryota > Viridiplantae > Streptophyta > Magnoliopsida > Caryophyllales > Caryophyllaceae > Silene > Silene latifolia. The sequence goes on along the minus strand of NC_133538.1, from coordinate 119,793,706 downwards.
GTACCGTGGCTAAGGTATTGCAGTCAGGTTTTTATTGGCCAACTCTTTTCGCTGACACTAAAACTTTTGTTGCTAGTTGTGATGCTTGTCAGAGAACGGGAAACATTTCCAAGAGACATGAGATGCCTCAGAACGGCATCCTAGAGGTTAAGATTTTCGATGTATGGGGCATTGATTATCAAGGGCCGTTTCCGTCTAGCCAAGGTAACAGGTATATTCTGGTAGCTGTAGACTATGTGTCCAAGTGGGTGGAGGCAATTGCCACTCCCAATTGTGATGCCCGGACCGTGATTAAGCTGTTTCGTAAGATTATTTTTCCCCGTTTTGGTGTCCCTAGGGTCGTCATTAGCGATAGGGGTATGCATTTTAGAGATCAACAGTTGACTGCTTTGCTGTCTAAATATGGTGTCAAACACCGTAAGGGTTTGGGGTATCACCCTCAGACTAGCGGACAGGTCGAAGTCTCTAATAGGGAACTAAAAGAGATATTGAGTAAAGTAGTGTCTAAATCACGGAAGGACTGGAGTGCTAAACTAGAGGACACGTTGTGGGCTTATAGGACGGCTTTCAAGACACCAATCGGTGCTTCACCGTATCGTTTAGTGTATGGAAAGTCTTGTCATCTTCCTGTTGAGCTAGAACATAAAGCTTGGTGGGCTATCCATGACTTAATTATGATCTTGACTTGTGTGGTGAGAAGCGTTTATTGCGGCTAGATGCTATTTGGAGGAGTTTCGGCTGAACGCTTATGATAGCTCCCGAATCTATAAGGAGAAGACTAAGCGTTGGCGCGATAAGAGGATTGTACCCCGTGAGTTCCATGTTGGGCAAAAGGTGTTACTGTTTAATGCCCGGTTGAGACTATTTCCTGGTAAGCTGAAGTCCAGGTGGAGTGGTCCGTACACGGTGACCGGCGTCACTAAATTTGGATCAGTTGAGTTAGAGGACTCCGAGGGGATTCGCTTCAAAGTTAATGGTCATCTTGTGAAGCATTATTATGGGGCTGATGCTGTGATTGGACGCGTCGAAGTTCTCTTTTTTGACGCGATGACAGAGAGTGATGTTTGACGCTTATAGGTCGTGCGGGACCTTATAAACCTGCGCTTATCGGGAGGCAGCCCGATTGTAAATTGTTGTTTTTGGTTTTTCGAACTTTTAACTTTCTTTATTTCTATTTGGCGTGCATTTGAATAATTTTAATAAGTATTCTTGCGTTTTTGGTACAGCACAGGTACAGTACTGTTGCTTATTGATGCAACAGCCCTCGATCGAGTAGCCTTCCTGCTCGATCGAGTGGTCTTTCACCTTCAAAGCTCTCAATCGAGATCCTACTTGCTCGATCGAATTTCTAATCCATTGAAATCCTCGATCGAGTCTTACCTGTCTCGATCGAGTACCGTGTTCATCTCGATCGACCTACTCCTTTGTCGATCGAGAGCCCTACTAACCTCTCTATCTGGTTCGGTTTGGGGAGGTCCGTGGTCTGCACGCTTTTGTAAGTTTTCGACTCTCCCTCTCTTTCGTTTGCATCTCTTTCCCTTTACTTTGTACAATGGGGACATTGTAGAGTTTGGTTTGGGGAGGGTTTGCATCCATTTTGTGTCTGCATGTTGTTTTTGTCGCATTTTTGTTACCACGTTTACTTACGTCTGCATTGTATTTTATTTCATAAAAAAATCAAAAATCTCATAAAAATTGAAAAATTTCAAAATTTAAGAAAAACATCATGTTTATTTTGCATATCAGATTGAGTCGGATTGGAGTATTTCATTGCTGATAATTGTTTCTTTTGCTTGAGCCTTGCATTGTTTCACATCTTTTAGCAACAGCCTTTGCAATTTCTCGAATTTCGTTTCAAAATTCGTTGAACAAGTAGACTTGACTTGAAATTTTGGCAAACTACAATATCTTTCTGAGGTTTAGAGCTTTATAACTGGTGTCATCCATGACCAGTTCATGTAGGAGGTGAGTAGTTACTCCTTATAAGGCATGTAACATCAAATTGCATAAGCATGAGTTTAGTGTACTTAGTACCTGTATGCATTCGGGTCTGTGGTTGGTGACACATGTTTGGAGAGGCAACCCCTTTATTTCATTTTGGGATATTCTCTCGTGTACCCCTGAACTTTTTCGTTTTCTATGGTGTACCCCTCTTTTTTCGCAAAAAAACTTTGACCGACAATAATTCTCTGTTACGAGTTCAGAAAACGGTTATTTTTTTTTCAAACCAATTATCTCGTCAAGGCCTTCAATTTGAAAAAAACAATTCGCCGCTTTTTGAACTCGTAGTCGGTAGTTATGGTTGGTCAAACATTTTTTAACGAATAAACTTTGACCGACCATAATTCCCGTCTACGAGTTGAGACGTCGGTGATTTTTTTTTCAAACGGAAGACCTCTTAAAGACGGTCAATTTGGAAAAATAGTTTATCGTATTCTGAACTTGTAGCCCAGAGTTATTGACAGTCAAATTTTTTTTTCATGAAAAGAGGGGTATATCATAGAAAATGAAAAAGTTGAGGGGTACACAAGAGAATATCCCTTTCATTTTACCCATAAGCTCCACATAGCCAAATTGCCCATTTTGTCCCTATTTAGCTACAATCCATATCTTTCCTACCCTAGCCGAGCTAGTAATGGTAGCAATGTTGGGAATGTGTTGATTTGCAGCTGGTTATTATATCTTTTCATGAGATGGACGAATGAAGGAAATGAAGGAGAAATATTGAAAAAGAAGTGAAGAAAAATGAAGAAAAAAAACAAAAGAGAAAAAAAAAAGAAAAGGAATATCCGAAAAGAAAAATGGAAAAGAAAAAAAAAAGAGAAAAAAATCATATGCGGAAAATGAAAGATCAGACGTTGTGATTTATACTCCCATTTTTAATCTATACCTTATGGGGAGTTGATAATTTTATGGTGATTAGTGAGTTGTGTGCATCCAATTTGCACTGTTTCGTATCGATTTGTATGGAGTTTGAAGTAGGGAAGTTGCATAATTTGGATCCGTTGTTGCTAGCCTGGCTTTTAACCCCACGTACCCAAATTCATTTTAGCCCCTTCTTACCTATTACCTCACTTACCCATATGTCAGTCCTCGGCATGTGTCTTGGTCATCAGTTGGTTGGAATGCATATGTACGGTTGTAGAGACTTTATTCACGCTAGATTGCATGCGTGTTCTTATAGGTCGCAGTTAGGTGAGTGTTTTTTATTCCTTCTATCTTATTTTATATATCACCTTATGCTTATTTGTGTGATTGAGCGACCCGTGAGAGTCCATTTTTAAAAAGTCTTGCAAGGTCGAAAGTTCAACGTCTCTTTGAAATATGCATAAATTCGTTTGCCTTGATGTCGAGTTACTAGTAGTTGATTCTTATGTATTAAACGGTTTGAGCCGACGGTCTTCAGTTTGTCTATGTTCTACTCCTATCCATTTTATCCTAGCTAGTTGCATTAGTTTGCTTGAGGACAAGCAAAGGTTTGGTTTGGGGAAGTTTGATGCGTGCATATTATATAGACTTTTACGGTCTCCTTTGGTACGCATTTCTATGTATTTGAGTGATATTATGTCACTTTATACCCCGAATAGGCTACTTTGTGCTTTTATTGCTATTTTGCAGATTGGTAGCGGAAACCAACCTTTAGTGGCCTCAAGATAGCATCTCTGGAAAATGGACGGGAAAGAGGACGAAGGAATCATGCATGGGGAAGCGTGAAGACGAAAGTTAACCAATTTAAGCAAGTCAGAACTACTACGGAGGCTGAGAAGTGACTGAAGATCTCGATCGACCACATTTGGCTGTCGATCGAGAACACAGAAGAACACAAGCCTTCGATCGAGCTGTCATGTGCTCGATCGAATTGTGAAGGCCTTGATCGAGATGTCCTGTTCTCGATCGAGGGAGATACTTAAGGGAAGCTCTCGATCGAGCAACTGTGGAGTTCGATCGAGAGGCCACGCGCTGATGGGTTTTATTTTGACTGTGTTGTTATTTTACAACGCTTGTTTTTCCTTGCTATTTTTCTTATAAAGAGGCAAGGAATACTAGAGACCTAATTATCACATCCCAGACATAGAACGGAGACTGTTGCTTTAGCTTTTGGATCGGAAGTACTTTTAATCGCCATTTCTCAATTTTCCTTTGGTTGAATTCGGTATTATCATAGCATAATTTCAATTCGTTTTCGTTTATTATGTTACTTATTGTTATTTGCTTTACTACTATTGTTCCTCATTTCGATCATGAATAGCTAATCGCTTTGCTAGGATTTAGGGTAGCCATGGCGTAGGAAGGACGAATTAATTAGAATACCGTAGTCTAGTTGTATGCATCTGCTGCTTTAATTTCTCTTAATTGTTTGAGTCGACGCATTCAATTAACTGTCTCGATATCCCTTTCTCCTAGATCGAAAGATTGGAAAAGGAATAGTTCTGCAGCGTTTCATTAGGTTTTATACTAGCTAGGGCGAAAGCTAAACTAGTATTACTGTAGATACCCGTATCCGTCGATATTGGAATTTATAGAGAACCCGACAAACACCCGATGATGATAGGACACATGTATTCTTTAGTTGTCATTGTCATTATTTGGGTTCGTTTTACGATGTAGAATGGGCGTCGTCGATGAAGTATTTTATTAATTTAAATGATATTTAAATTAATGTTTTTTTAGTGAGTTCATTTTATTATTTTAAATGATATTTAAATTATGGTTTTTTTGAGGTGAATTCAATTTATTTTATTTTATTTTGAATTTATTTTCCCAAGTTTATTTTATTGAAAATAAAATAAATAATTTATTTGAAAAATCATTTTATGAATATATTTGATTTGAAAAATCATTTATTTTAATGTGTTAATTGATTTGAAAAATCGATTTTAAAAGCGAAGAAAACTCGTTTTAAAAGCATGTTTTTGAGCTCGATTTTAGCTCGGTTTTTGAGCCCGTTTTCTTTACGAGTTGGCACAAATATCGAGTACACTAACCAACCTAAGCCTCTACCCATCCACCCTTGTTCGAACCCCCTATCCACGGCCCAAATTCCATCCCCAAACACCCCCCAACCAGCCCGCGCATACAAACAGCCCCCCTGTTTTGCGTGATGAATCCCGAGCCCAAAACCCGCTCCAAATACCACCAAAACCCGTACCCATTAACCCTAACCCATACCCTAGTATCCTACCCATATTACCCTAGCTTAATCACCAAGAAAACCCCTCTCAAACCCTCACAAAAGCTGCTGGACAGCAGCTATGCGTGAGCAGGCCCGACTGCTTCTCCCTCTCTTTTACCCTACTTTAACTCCTTATAAATACCACCCCTTCATCATACATTGATTCCTCTAAGTTCTACATACATCCTACCATCACTCACAAGCTTTAAACATCAGAAACAAACCCTAATTGCCTCTCAAAAACCCTCCTCAAAACCGACATACAAACTGAAACTGTTTGTGTGTCCTCCTCGAAAAACAATTCGTTCCTCCCTCAAACCTCCATCAAAACTCGAGTTTCTTGTTCCTAATTAACCATATAACATCCATCTACACATTAGACAAAGATTTACGAGCCAAATTGCCCTTGAGAGTACACGAAATCCCTCGAAAAACAGAGTGTTATACACTCTGTTTTCGCGGTTTGTTCTTGTCTGTCCAGTTCTGTTTGTGCTCGTTTTTCGTGCCCAATAACTCAAAACGAGCAGGGGTTGCTTTAAGATCTCTGTTCTCATCTCTTTCTAGTTTTCAAAACATCTTTTAAATCGAATTTTCGTCGTGAAACGAGGGAGAAATCATCGTTTGAAAGTTGCTGTCCAGATTTGCCAAAAACGCGTGTTTGCTTTGTTTCTTCGTCGACGACGGCCTCTCGAGATAAAATCTACCATCGATTACGACCCAAGACGGTGTCAACGATACATGTAGGTTGAGGGTGCACCAAATCCTCCTCTTTCTCCTTTTTTATTTCGTTTTTATGTTTGTTCTTTTATAGTTTGTTTTGTTTGTTTATCGCTTTTTATTTATCGTTTAAATTAACTATGAAACTAGTTTAGTCCGAGTATGAGTTAAAGTACCACCATGAACACCGCGTTGACTTGAGATGGGAAAGAAACCGCTACATCAGTCGGTCGTACACCCCCGTCTCATTTACATATCCTCGTGTTCAAGGTAGGGCACAAATAAAACGAATTTCTAACTTCCGTTCCTCGCTTTTGACCCTTTGTTTGTCTCGGCCAATTCGACCCACCTTAGGACCCGTTGCATGTTAGTATGACCTCTGATTGTTAACATATAACTCATTTAGATGACATTAGATCAATTTAATAACCTAATTAGACATGTTAGGTGGCATCGACATAGCTTTCAAAATCAACTAACAATTCAGAACTTAATGAATGCATCTCTCTCTTTCACCTAATTTCTCGCTAGCATAGGAGTGCGTGATTAGCACCTTCCTATTAACACTCGACGAGTAAGCATTAATCTTATGATATTGTGACCTAATTGGACCCTTTAGGCCGTGTAGAATACACACTCGCGCGTTTCTTCTCAATCGATCAACCTGTTTTATAACTTGTTTTCTAACTCGTTTTCTAATCCGTTTCGCAATCATTCGATCTAACCAATGAACCTAACCTAGGAACTAGGATGGCCTTGTCTTGGCCGTGAGGGTGGTCGTGGTTTGGGCCGTGAGCTTGGCCGTCTTCTTTGTCTTTCTTGCTTCGTTTTTTATACCTTTTGTTCTTCGTTGTTTCGTTGCTTGTAATTTGTAATTTGTTTATCGAGTTGTAATTTTCGAGCTTGTTTTACTTTTATTGAGTCAAAACCTCTTCAAAAAACCTTAGTCTTGTTTGATTAGACGGTTGTTCCCCAATGCTTGTAGGAGCGTAGTAAACCGCATGTTGTTTAAAGCAACATGGCCCGGTTTATGCTAATGCATGCTTTGGTGCGTAGCCTTATGCCTAATTCGATAAGATTAAGTGAAAGCATACATTACGAGGAGTGACCCAAGGCCGTGAGTCATGTAAGCCGTGGTCCACCCCTCTTGTGCACGGTTTTCTAGGCCAAATGGCCGTGTATTGCGTCGTGTGTATAGCTTTGTATTTAGATCGAGTTGTATCTTTAATTTATTGTTGTGTCGGCATGAAATGCCTGGTTTGTAATAGGTAGATCCCAACGGCTCCCCCATTCCCCCTTAAGCCTTGTTTGCTTTGTTTTGTATGTTGTTAGATCAATCAACCCACATGCTAAATTACAACTTTGACAAAGTTAGTTTAGTTGCATCTAAAACGACATAGAAATTGTTGTCACATGATAGGGTTAAAACAACGTTTGCATATCATACATCGTAGTAGCTATGACCTTGTTTGAAATCGATACTTGACTTAGTAGAGGCCGTTATTGACGGGCGGGGTTAGGTGTCCTTATGGGCTTCCTAACACGTACCCTCACCCCTTACTCAAGATCTATGGTTTGTGGATCCGTCTAAATACCATTGGATTACGAGAGTCATTCTAATCGAGTGATATAGGGTACAAGTCTTTATCTTTAATCACTCGTAGTCGATTGGCTTTATGCTTTTCGATGAAAGGTGTAAAGTTGACTTGAACGGTTCCAAGTTCCCAAAAAACTTGGTGGCGAATCTAATTTGTCTTAATTCGATTTGAAAGAACCTCGAGTCGATTATGCCTAGTGTGGATCCCGCGGACGCAGTTCCCGAGGGCCTTGTCCTGATTTGGCGACTCACTGGGGAAAAGAGGACTAGTTACACTTTGTTTCTAGGGTCTTTTCCTCCGAGGTGAAACTTGAAAAGAAAGTGTTGGAAAGTAAAACATTACTCATAGTGCTACGATTCATGCATAAACCCTTAAGGATTTTCCCGGGCCGTCCCAGCGTTTCTTCGTGATGCGTGGGGGGCGACGTCCCACTATGCTAGGAAGCTGCACATTGCTCGCTTCCACTTCACCTCGCGTGGTTCTTGATGGTGGGACGATCTTGTAGGTACTCTACCTTAAGACACGTTGCTCTATAAGACCGCAAAAGGATGGAGGGCATAGACCTTCTTGTAGAAGACTTGCCGAGACTTAGAGATGTCTAGGAGCATACATCCTTGTAACATGAGAATGACAATGTGCAAATTGTTTTCCCGAGTCTTTTCGAAATTTCCCATGTCCGTTTCAAAACCGAACTTTTGAACAACTTACTTTCAAAATAGCATGGTTTTAAAAACGCGGAATGCTGCCCAAATAGGACTAGAATTTTCGGCCCAAAATAAGCTTTTATAGCCGGCATGCTGCCCATTTCAAATCTCATTTTCGAATCAATCTTTCGTTTTTTTTTCAAAACCAATCCAAAATGCCTCTCGAACCTCAACCAAGCATGAAATGCGTCAAGTCGTGTCCAGGTCATGGCCGTGTTAGGCCGGGTGTGTTTCGTTCTAAGAGTCTAGAACACGACCTTGTTGGGTCACCCAAGCTCACCTCTTGGGCCTTGAGTCATGTTGGTCAACCTTTTGGTCTAGGATAGTCCACAAAAACGCCCAAGCTAGGCCATTTAGGGCGTTTCACCCAAACCTATGGGCTATGTTAGTCCAATCACGGGTTTAGTCACACCGAGTCCGGTTTAGAACCGAATTATGATGATTCGGGTCGTGTCGTTTTGTCGAGTCCAAATGAATCAAGGTCTAAATCCAACCATGAGTCGAACCTTTGGTTAGTCAGTCTCAAGTCGAGTCTTTTTTTGAGTCAAGTTGGGGTCGTGTCCTTAAGTGTGCAGGGGCTCTTACTTTAAATATTGACTCAGTACGGGGTTTTCTTATAGAAAGGCCGCCAAAAACCCGACGTCAGGCAATGGAAGATGCTTTTAACAAGCTTACTGAGGCCGTGAATCTCATGATGACCCGCAAGGATGCAATTGAATCTAAGCTGGGTGAAGATTCCCCTCCATTTACCCCACCTCTGACCGATCTGGAGAAACGGTTCAAGTTCATCGAAGACCGTTTGAAACTCTCCCAGGGGAAGAACATTCACTATGAGAATGCTAGGGCCTATGCCCCGATTCAGATAAGTTGCCCACGAACATGGTACTCACCGACATCCCAAAGTTCAAAGGCACCGAAGATCCAGTCCACCATGTTAAGGCCTATAAAGGGTACTTAGCAATCAAGGGAGTACCCTTTGACATGCTCTCGAAATTTTTGCCCAATCTTTAGATGAACACCGAAGGCGTGGTTCTATAATCTTGACCTTAAGAACTTCCCCACTTTCGAAGATATTACGGTGGAGTTACGTAAGCACTATCTTGACAATGTCGAGATTCAAACCAACATAAGGACTTTGGAGGTAATGACACAGAAGGAAAAAGAAGGCTTTCTTGAATTCCTCGCAAAGATGGCGCGCTGAAAGCGTGAAATTAGCCAAGAAGCCTGACGAAGTTGAAATGGTAGATAAGTTCGTGAAGAATTTACGACCTATTTACCACAATGCTCTGAAATACCAGAATTTTGGCTCTTTCAAAGAATTGATAAGAATCGGGATAAAGGTAGAAGATGATGTCATAAGGCGAGAGGTGAAAAAGCCGAAAGGGTACCAAGGGGCCTCATCGTCTAAGGGCAAGGCCCCAGCAACGGACCATATTGATGAAGCCATCAATCTCTTAGAAGGGCAATCGAAGAAGTCGCAGCGCCAAACACCAAGGGCATTCACCGATATCGGATGTACTTATACATACGCTCTCCAAAGGCTCATAGCCCAAGGAAAGCTGAAGCCTATTGGTCCAACTCCGGATCCACCGGCTGATCAACAAGGTAAATGGTATAAACCAAATGCCTACTGTGCCTTCCACCAATGGAAAGGCCATGATACTGAAAGGTGCTATCGACTGAAGCACGAAATCCAAGACATGATTGAGAACGGAACGCTCCCAATCCCAGCTGTTAAACCCAATAACATCACCAATCCATTTGCCGATCACGCTAACTTTGTTTCTGTCGAAGACAATGTCGATTATTCCCATCTTATCCACCCATGTCACTTGAAAGGGGTGTTTATCGGGAAAATATTTGTGGATTGCTTTGAATTCTTGCCAAACCCGAAGAATGAAATTCAAGTCGGGAGTCTTGCTCTAGAATGTACCCCTCTCGTTAACAAAGTTAATAAAAGACAATTCGATTCACCAACCTTCATCTTTGGTATAGATCCTCAGAGGACTACCTCAGGATGGAGGCAGACCGTTAAAGGGATCAAGGACAAGAGCCGAGCATCTAAGTTGACAGATGAACAAGGGAAAGCTCAAAACTAGATTTGAAAATTATGAGTCGGGATCTGTTTTCTTATTTTAGTCGAGTCGAGTCTAGGACTTTCTTTTCCTGAATTTGAGTCGTTTGTTCCGCGATGACCTAGGGTGTGTCCTAGGAATCGTTCCTTCGAGTCTGTTAAGCATTTGTCTTTCCAATAAAAAGTTCCAGTTTCGTTTCCAAATTTGTCTTGTTTCCAATCCTCAATCATTCTGAAAGCATGATAAAATGCACAACACACTCAAAGGCATCCCTGGGGTAGAAATATGTCCTGTTTCAAAATGTAAGGTACACTAGGATCCTGTGTTGTTTCCTTTACCTATTCCATGTCTGGCGGTAGAAAACCTACATCTGAACCAATGTTTGTGACAAGCTTTTAGATGATTCTATGACAAGCCCGGACTAGCTCCTTGTTTCCCCTATCGATGATGGAAGGCAAGTATTTTCCCCAACAAAATCATCTCATCTCGAAGAGAGAAGATATCAACCCGTTCTAACAAGGAATTGTTAGTTCTAACCCAATTTAGTTGGCGAAGCCCAGTTTTCAAGGTGTATCCATTTATGACTAAGAGAATGAATAGAAGATAATTTTCAAAGAGAAGAAAAAAAGATGAAAAAGAATGAAAAGATGAAAAAAAAAATGAAAAAAAAGTGATGAAAGAAAAAGAAAAAGAAAAAAAGATGTTGAAGTTATTGCAGAACGCTTTTGGTTGGATGTCGAAGTTACGGAAGCCATAAGTCAAGTCAGGTACCCATAGTTGAAGTTCAATGGGCGAAGCCCAAAAGCGTAAGTAGTGACCCCTTTACCCTCTAAGTCTTTCCTGAGACAGTTACCAGGGTATAGTCAGTAATTTTGAGAATCATTCCGCTTGTGTTGTTATACCTAGCCTTTAGGGTCCAGACATGGAAATTTGAACCCACATCATTTTCCAACCCATTTGCACTCGGGTTTCATCAAACCCGAGACACCATTTCCAACCACATCAGAAGCCATAGCCCTTGGCCTTAACACCACAAAAAGAACCTTCAGAATGATGGTTTACCTTTCAAACCTATTTTTACCAAGCTCCACATCCCAAAAGATCCAAGCCTTTTTGTACCAACCCTAGACACGGATTTAACAAAGACTTACAGGCTAGAATGGGATACGACATGATACTTTAGGTGAAACCTTCGAGTGTGTACACACAATCAAAATGCCATTTTAATGCACCTTGATCGAACTACGTCGGATTTGATTTCGCTCCACGCGAATACGTAGGCAGTCCTTCAGAATAAGGGATTCAATCCACTCATCAACCAAGTTGTCATCTTGTCGGTTTCTTACGGGTCTTAACCAAGTCCAAATGAAGCCACCTTTGTTTGAGTCGGTCTTAGCACTCGATGTAGGCTAGGATAAGGATATAGGTTCAGATGAGTAATGTCAAGTCTCGGAATGAGCTTTATCTAACGGTGTAGGCAAAGATGCTGAGTCACATAGATGTGGGTTTGTGTTGGGAACAGAAAATATGAAAAACCCGCTGAAAAGAAAGAAGGCGTGGAAGAAAAATAGTAAAAGCCCGCTGAAAAGAAAGAAGGCGGTGGCAAGAAATGATGAAACTCGCTGAAAAGAAAGGAGGCGAGGAGAAGAGTGGCAGAATGTTCCCAACAAGAGTGATGTGTGATGTCCAACTGTTCTCATAAAATTAGTCTGTGTTTAGTGTTTGGGCGAAGCTAACGTTGTTGCTCCATGAGTTTAATCCACCTTGTCAATGCCAAGTGATCTTGATTCCCATGTGCCCTTGGGAGCACGCCCATGCCATACGATATCTCTGTCTCAAGTCCGATGGCCTTGTGATTCCCATTTGCCATCTTTTGGCGCCAGAATGGCCAATTTACCTTTCTATCCCCAGCAAGTCAATAATTGAATTAAAACCCGTGCACACTTACGGTTTTATTTTCTTTTTTTGTTTTACGGTAGCGGGCTACGCCCACGTTGTTTACGAGTCATACGGAGTGTCTGAGTCGTATTTCATGCTCACCCATCAAGGTTCGATTTCAAAAAAATTCAAAATTTCAAAATTCCAAAAACTTTTTGCGAATTGTGGATAGATGATCCAAGTAGTGGAATCCTTGTGGGTCGATGATCCAATCCTTCGAAATTCAAAAATTCAAAATTCAATTTTTGAAGGGCCGATGGCCCAATATTCTAAATGATGACAAATTCGAAATTCGGGTCGATGACCCAATCATTCAACATTTTCAAATTCAATTTTCGGGTCGATGACCCAATCATTCAAAATTTTCAAATTCAATTTTCGGGTCGATGACCCAGTATTTCAAATGATCCAATTTCAAGATCGATGATCCAAATGTGCTTATGTGATGATTATTGCTAGTACGTTTTTGTGTTTCAAATATAGCAGGATATGCTTCAACTGGGGGCTCTAAAGTCTTCGACTTTAGAGCCATTGCAAACTGGGGGCTCTGAAGCCGTTGGCTTCAGAGACCATTATCAAGATGTAAAGGATGATATCCACCAAGAATTCAATTCAATAAAAGAGTATGAAATGGAAGAATTCCGTAGCTGAAAGCAAATGATGAAAGCGGCGACAACCTCCTTGGAAAGTCCCGCCCCATTCGGACAAGCGTCAGCAGATGATAAGCTTTGGGCAAATGTCAACAGATGATGAATTTTGGACAAATGCCAGCAGATGATAAACTTTGGGCATGTGTCAGCAGTCGCCGAACTACGACGCGGGTTTGATTCCGTCAGAAACGGATACGTAGGCGCCTAAGGATAAGGCTCAATCCACTATATATGCAATGTATGGGTCGATGACCAATGATGACAAGTTGACGCAACAGAAGCAAGAGTCAGTCCCCAGCGAAGTTTCAGGTATGATCTCTTCTTATGGCTGGCGAGCTTATATACGCAAGTCTAATGGACTATAAACGACCCGAAGAATCCTCAGGTCGAGAAGGACCTGGGGTATACTTTGACTTTCGCCTTGTCCAAGCCTCGGTCAAAGTGGGGCTCAGAGATACCCGTATCCGTCGATATTGGAATTTATAGAGAACCCGACAAACACCCGATGATGATAGGACACATGTATTCTTTAGTTGTCATTGTCATTATTTGGGTTGGTTTTACGATGTAGAATGGGCGTCGTCGATGAAGTATTTTATTAATTTAAATGATATTTAAATTAATGTTTTTTTAGTGAGTTCATTTTATTATTTTAAATGATATTTAAATTATGGTTTTTTTGAGGTGAATTCAATTTATTTTATTTTATTTTGAATTTATTTTCCCAAGTTTATTTTATTGAAAATAAAATAAATAATTTATTTGAAAAATCATTTTATGAATATATTTGATTTGAAAAATCATTTATTTTAATGTGTTAATTGATTTGAAAAATCGATTTTAAAAGCGAAGAAAACTCGTTTTAAAAGCATGTTTTTGAGCTCGATTTTAGCTCGGTTTTTGAGCCCGTTTTCTTTACGAGTTGGCACAAATATCGAGTACACTAACCAACCTAAGCCTCTACCCATCCACCCTTGTTCGAACCCCCATCCACGGCCCAAATTCCATCCCCAAACACCCCCAACCAGCCCGCGCATACAAACAGCCCCCCTGTTTTGCGTGATGAATCCCGAGCCCAAAACCCGCTCCAAATACCACCAAAACCCGTACCCATTAACCCTAACCCATACCCTAGTATCCTACCCATATTACCCTAGCTTAATCACCAAGAAAACCCCTCTCAAACCCTCACAAAAGCTGCTGGACAGCAGCTATGCGTGAGCAGGCCCGACTGCTTCTCCCTCTCTTTTACCCTACTTTAACTCCTTATAAATACCACCCCTTCACCATACATTGATTCCTCTAAGTTCTACATACATCCTACCATCACTCACAAGCTTTAAACCTCAGAAACAAACCCTAATTGCCTCTCAAAAACCCTCCTCAAAACCGACATACAAACTGAAACTGTTTGTGTGTCCTCCTCGAAAAACAATTCGTTCCTCCCTCAAACCTCCATCAAAACTCGAGTTTCTTGTTCCTAATTAACCATATAACATCCATCTACACATTAGACAAAGATTTACGAGCCAAATTGCCCTTGAGAGTACACGAAATCCCTCGAAAAAAAAGCAGTGTTATACACTCTGTTTTTGTGTTTGTTCTTGTCTGTCCAGTTCTGTTTGTGCTCGTTTTTCGTGCCCAATAACTCAAAACGAGCAGGGGTTGCTTTAAGATCTCTGTTCTCCTCTCTTTATAGTTTTCAAAACATCTTTTAAATCGAATTTTCGTCGTGAAACGAGGGAGAAATCATCGTTTGAAAGTTGCTGTCCAGATTTGCCAAAAAAGCGTGTTTGCTTTGTTTCTTCGTCGACGACGGCCTCTCGAGATAAAATCTACCATCGATTACGACCCAAGACGGTGTCAACGATACATGTAGGTTGAGGGTGCACCAAATCCTCCTCTTTCTCCTTTTTTATTTCGTTTTTATGTTTGTTCTTTTATAGTTTGTTTTGTTTGTTTATCGCTTTTTATTTATCGTTTAAATTAACTATGAAACTAGTTTAGTCTGAGTATGAGTTAAAGTACCACCATGAACACCCGCGTTTACTTGAGATGGGAAAACAAACCGCTACATCAGTCGGTCGTACACCCCCGTCTCATTTACATATCCTCGTGTTCAAGGTAGGGCACAAATAAAACGAATTTCTAACTTCCGTTCCTCGCTTTTGACCCTTTATTTGTCTCGGCCAATTCGACCCACCTTAGGACCCGTTGCATGTTAGTATGACCTCTGATTGTTAACATATAACTCATTTAGATGACATTAGATCAATTTAATAACCTAATTAGACATGTTAGGTGGCATCGACATAGCTTTCAAAATCAACTAACAATTCTGTAACTTAATGAATGCATCTCTCTCTTTCACCTAATTTCTCGCTAGCATAGGAGTGCGTGATTAGCACCTTCCTATTAACACTCGACGAGTAAGCATTAATCTTATGATATTGTGACCTAATTGGACCCTTTAGGCCGTGTAGAATACACACTCGCGCGTTTCTTCTCAATCGATCAACCTGTTTTATAACTTGTTTTCTAACTCGTTTTCTAATCCGTTTCGCAATCATTCGATCTAACCAATGAACCTAACCTAGGAACTAGGATGGCCTTGTCTTGGCCGTGAGGGTGGTCGTGGTTTGGGCCGTGAGCTTGGCCGTCTTCTTTGTCTTTCTTGCTTCGTTTTTTTATACCTTTTGTTCTTCGTTGTTTCGTTGCTTGTAATTTGTAATTTGTTTATCGAGTTGTAATTTTCGAGCTTGTTTTACTTTTATTGAGTCAAAACCTCTTCAAAAAACCTTAGTCTTGTTTGGTTAGACGGTTGTTCCCCAATGCTTGTAGGAGCGTAGTAAACCGCATGTTGTTTAAAGCAACATGGCCCGGTTTATGCTAATGCATGCTTTGGTGCGTAGCCTTATGCCTAATTCGATAAGATTAAGTGAAAGCATACATTATGAGGAGTGACCCAAGGCCGTGAGTCATGTAAGCCGTGGGCCACCCCTCTTGTGCACGGTTTTCTAGGCCAAATGGCCGTGTATTGCGTCGTGTGTATAGCTTTGTATTTAGATCGAGTTGTATCTTTAATTTATTGTTGTGTCGGCATGAAATGCCTGGTTTGTAATAGGTAGATCCCAACGGCTCTCCCATTCCCCCTTAAGCCTTGTTTGCTTTGTTTTGTATGTTGTTAGATCAATCAACCCACATGCTAAATTACAACTTTGACAAAGTTAGTTTAGTTGCATCTAAAACGACATAGAAATTGTTGTCACATGATAGGGTTAAAACAACGTTTGCATATCATACATCGTAGTAGCTATGACCTTGTTTGAAATCGATACTTGACTTAGTAGAGGCCGTTATTGATGGGCGGGGTTAGGTGTCCTTATGGGCTTCCTAACACGTACCCTCACCCCTTACTCAAGATCTATGGTTTGTGGATCCGTCTAAATACCATTGGATTACGAGAGTCATTCTAATCGAGTGATATAGGGTACAAGTCTTTATCTTTAATCACTCGTAGTCGATTGGCTTTATGCTTTTCGATGAAAGGTGTAAAGTTGACTTGAACGGTTCCAAGTTCCCAAAAAACTTGGTGGCGACTCTAATTTGTCTTAATTCGATTCGAAAGAACCTCGAGTCGATTATGCCTAGTGTGGATCCCGCGGACGCAGTTCCCGAGGGCCTTGTCCACAATTACCTAGGGCGAACTAAGGACCGAAAGGTGACGTTTATTACCCACAGCTTGGATTTAGGGCATCTATATTTTAGTCCGAACTTTAGAAGCCATGGTGAACCGACAATCCTAGTACCTTTCTCCCTTGTTCATCTCTATTTCATTTCTCTCTCGTTCCTTTTATTCTCTCCTTTACTCGTAGTTTTTAGAAAACAAACAAACAAACCCCCTATTTTGGTTACTTTCGACAGACTTAGTTGACTATAGGATTCCCATCTCCCTGTGGATTCGATACCCGACTGCCTCTGCTACATTTAGTTGAGACCCGTTGGTTTTATCTTTGACAGGGTTGCGACAGCCGTGTCAAATTTTACAAAATTTGATACCGTCGTTTTAGTATCAAAAATAATATTTATAAAACCAAATTACTAAAAGGTAGTAATAAGGGTCGATCCGCAGGGAGGCAAGATATCTGTTTTAACAGTTCGTTTATTAATGTCACAAATTGGGTTGATTCGATTTTAAAGTCTAAACTACAGCAAGGTAAGGGATGAGAGAATAGAAGCAGAATTTAAGATCCGGAACACAATAAGGAAGAGGTGCCGAAACTGGAGAAGAGCTCCAGTCCCGTCTGGTGTATCATGTGTTTGGCGTGCAAGCCTATTTATCACAAAATAATGACTTGCTAAACCTAAATAATAAAACAGGCCAAGCCCGTCAAAGATTGTTGCTCGATCGAGTAAATGGGCTCTCGATCGAATAGAAATAGTTCTCGATCGAGCACTTCTCAGCGCGTAATTCCTGCTTCGCGCACCGAACTTCAAACACCTGCCATTTCTTCGTTACTTGTCGGAAACAAGCGATTTTTGCGGCGTTGGAAAGATAAGAGGATAAGCTTTCATCTCCAACTTGAATTACCTGATTATATTTTGTAGAACTCGATATATGGCTCCTCAAAGTAGGCACTAGTAATTTGGAGTTCTTGTTTTGCTCGCCTAGCTTCTTTACTTCCGCGCGCATCTCAAATCAATAGTTCCCAAGCTCCAATTCAACTCATCTCCTAAATGCATGCCTAGGGACATGTTTTAGGCTTGATTTACTCCTTTCTGGCTCATACCTGCAAATATGACAAGAGAACCCAAAGTAGACTATTCGGGGCATATTCGTAGCAAATTACTACTAAAGTAGCAAAGAAATGTGTTCATAAATGGCCTATAAAGACTATGCAAAATGCACACATCAAACTTCCCCAAACCAAACCTTTGCTTGTCCTCAAGCAAACTAAATGCAACTAACTAATGAGCTAAATGGAAAGGAACAAAAACTAGGACAAGCTGAAACCGTTTACTCAAACCGATTTAATGTTAAAGAGTCAACTACTAATAGCGCAATAACAAAGCAAACGAATTTATACATATCTCATAAATACTTGAACTTTTGACCTTGCAAGACTTTCAAAACTGGACTCTCCCGGGTCACTCTCTCTCAATTAAGCACAAGGTAAGCATTATATGTAAGAGAGAAAGAAAAATAGACGCTCACCTAAACTGTTGGAATATGTGTCCTCCGACAATAATGCGATCACGACTGTTGATCATGATGATCACATGTTTAAATCTCATTATATAGAATACAATTGGGAAGTAATTTTGTTACTGTCAACTGGTCAACATATATCGGTAATGATTGGCTGACTAGAGTTTGACATTACTGTCGTGCGACGGTGGTGATCAGTTGACCCCCTAGGTCATACCTATAGGGCAACACTCTTAATTGATTATTTAATTAATCGTATAATGTTACGAGTTAATTAAATTACTTGAAAATTGACGGACGATTTTGGAAGTAAAATTTACGTATCAAATTGAAATATGATTAAATGAGATACGGTCTGAGTAATCAAATTGTATGATTACTCGGATGAAATAATTGTTTAATGTAACAATTAAATTTGAATGAATTGTTATAAATACAAACTGTTGTGATTTATAAATTGGTAAAATTTTTGGTACAAGTAATTATGATATTACTAAGTTGATTTTTGTATGTGACGTATTTTTATTAATACGTTGATTTTTAATATGTTAAAAATACATAACAAATTTATGTCACATATGACATGTGACATATTGACAATTGACAAAAATAATATGGAATCCATATTATGTAAAGTCTTAGAAAAATTGGAGGAGTATTAGGCTAAAATTGTGTTTATATTTTAAATAGTAAACATAATAATTAAAAAGTAAGAGTAGCCATGCAACCCTATAAACCTTGTGAAGGCAAACTAATGCACACATTGGCTCCTCTCACCTCCCCTTGGTCCGGTTTTTTAAGAGTGAAAGACTAATTGTTTTTCCTCTTAATTTACCTCATATACAATAATGTAATGTCATTATTCATTTTTCATTCAACAACTAATCTAAAATAAGAGTTTTAGAGAGAAAAAAAAAAGCTCCCATCTTCTTCCTCCCTAAAAACCGAAATATTCAAGTGTTAAATAATATTTTGGTTCAATTTTCTACCTTGATTAATATTATACTAGTATTTGTAATATTAATTAAATTGAGAGAAAGCCTTGGGTATAAAGCTTAGGGAGAGATCCTACACTTGGATCTTGTTCTTCCATAAGGAAAAGCTCAAGCACAAGAGAGAAAGGTGATCTCTCTTGTGCCCATTTAACCGAAATCATCAAAGTAAGGACATGATTTCTCCTCTATTTTATTATTGTTTGCATGCATAAAATCCGTTTTAATTTTATGACAAATTAATTTAGACATATATGAGTATGTTAGTTTGTATATGAATCTACATTTCCTTCAATTGGTATCAGAGCCATGGTTGTTTGCATGCAAATTGGTTAAAAGTTTTTCCGAGTTATAAGAATAACAAATAAAACTTGTAAAATTTGTGTTATTATGATATATCACGAAATTAATCCATGCATGTTAATATTTCTGGTCCTAAAATGTTTTAGGATATTTTGGTCAATTTTTCGGATTTTTATTGTTCATAATTTACAATAATGACATTTAAATGTGATTTTATGAGTAAAAATGTCATTTTTGGTCTAAAATTAGCTATACTTCGAATTTTAAGTTGATTTTTGGATATGTTGTCATATATATTATTTTGAGATAACCTGTAAATTTTCATAATTTTTGGACTTGTTATGCTCGAAAAATGAATTTTTCATTATTAAATTCGGATTTAGGTGAAAAATAGGTTAATATGAGTTAAATTTCGAATCTGGTCATAGAAAATTAATATGTTGTCACATGCAATTTTACAAGATGTTTTTAAAATAATTGGCTATAAAGAAGTCTTTTTGCATGATTTATGGATTTTTGAAGAAAAATAGCATAAATAGTGACATTATTAGTGGAAAATTAATAAAACATGATCTATGACTTAGGAAAAACGTCTAATGTTGCATTTTATTATCTTTTTCAGATCTAAAATTGAAAAGTTAGTGAAAATAATTTTTCCATGTTTTTATGATTATTTTATTATAAATCGATAAACCGCAACATTGTTTTTCCGGTAAATTTTCGAAATTTTTAACCTAAGATTTTGAACATTATGAGTGTCATGGAATTTTTCCAGAATGTTCATGAGTTTAAAATTTCAAAATTTGAATTTATTTGAAATTTTGTGATTTATTTGAAGTTTAATAGCTTATTTTTGTAATTTTTGGTCCATTTATGAACAATTTTATAAAATATGGGTTAATTATGGTCAAATTATTAGTGAAGACTAAATTTTGAGTCCTAAGAGGTTAGGGTAATTAACTTATGCATAAATATGAGTTTATGTATTTTTGTGATTATAAAATGTTGAAATCACGCAAACCGAAAAACCGAGTAATATACGATATTGGCTAATTAAAGGCGATTTAGCATAAAATTGAGCATGTTCTTACATATTATAATGCTGCATTTTCTTTATGATTGTCATAATTTTAATTTATGTAATTTTTGAATTATGTAATTTTACTTAGTATGGCCTTAGATTTTAATTGGTATTTCCCGAAATGTATGGGAATATCGATTTGGTTGTAATTTTTATTGTGATCTCGTATCACCGTTTTGTAATTTAATAGATTTATTTTATTTTAGTTACAAATGTATAATAGGAAATTATGTAATTTATTATGTAATTTTATTCATTCCGGAGTTCCAAAAGACGGATTTCTTCAAGAATGACGATACATAAAGACGGTGTTACCTCGAGATGCGTGCCACAACCGAAGTTCAAGGGACCAATGGAGTTGGTTTCCGAATATGTAATAGTTAAATAGTTTTTCTATTTTAGGAAAGGCCATACTAGGATTTATTTATCTTTATGCTTGCATTTTATTTTATGTCACATGCATCGCTAAATCGCCATAACTAAAACATGCATTTTTTATCTTATCGAGTTTTTCGACCGTGTCAATTCAAATTATCGTAGTTCACCGCTTTAGTTCACTTAAAACATGATAGATAATAAATTGGCATGACCTCTCGCTAAAACAATTAATTGAGACATAGCCTTACCAAATAGTAGAAACCATGAAAACCTATTTCGCGAGGGAGTGCACTCGGCTACCCCGGGGTACAAACCTTGTTATGTAGGGGAAGTGGGTGATGAATGTTAATCCACCGAATTCATGTTGATAGGGGATGTATCGGCTACCCCGTGCCCAAGTTGATGTGGGTTTGGATAATGGACACATTTATTCGAAATTTGGATTGAACTCAACAAAAGTAATTGATAAGGGTTGCATCGGCTACCCCGTGCCCTTGTTGATGTGTTTTGGGCTATAGATAAACATTAGAGTAATTTTATCGACCAAGAGTTCTAAAAGTATAATCGATTAAAAGGTTAATCCACCGAGTTATATTGATAAAGGTTGCATCGGCTACCCCGTGCCTAAGTTGATATGAATTTGGGTCTTGGAATCATTTATCTAGTTGGGTAGAGGTCACTAGAAAAATGCTTAAAACTTGTTTAAATCATACATTTTACGAGTATTATTAAAACGACAATTGTTTTACTCCTTATATTTTGTTTTGTAGACCACTTCTTTTTCATAACAAATGGCAACACCAACACCAACTCCTAATGCTACACCTCTCGCTAGTTCATCTTGGCTCCGATCCTTTATGGATCGATGTAAACTTGAAAAGAATGGGTCAAATTTCTCCGAATGGGATGCCCAACTCAAATTAGCCGCCGAAGGTGACGACAAGCTTCGTTACCTTACCGAGGCCTCTCCACCCGAACCCTCCACTAGGTCCACCGCGGCTACTAGGGAAGCATATGAGGCTTACCAAAAGGAGTCCGCCGCAATGAAAAATGTCTTAATATTTGCGATGGAGGCGGACCTCCAAAGGAGAGCCTTCAAAATGGGCAATGCTAATGAGATTTACTCCAAACTTGTGACCATGTTTTCACAAACTCCGCGGATCGTCCAATATGAGGCGGCCGCGGCATTCTTTGATCTCGACTTCAAAGAGGGCCAAAAGGTTAGCCCTCATGTGCTCAAACTCATGGAGCTTGTCGAAACCTTGAAAATTCAAAAGGTTGAAATCCCTAAAGAACTCATCGTAGATAGGATTCTACACTCCTTGTCCAAAGTCAAGGCATATGTGCAATTCCGGGTGAATTTCAACATGCAAGACAAGGATGTGTCTCTTGAGGAATTGCACAAGTTACTTGTGCAAGCCGAGAGGGACATGGGGTTAAATGTGAACCCTCCCAAAGATGTGCTTAACATAAGCACTAAGAGTAAAGGGAAATTCAAGAAGAGTGGAAGGAAGGGTAAAAAGCAAGCTCCCACATTCACCAAAGCTAAGTCTTGTGAAGCTAGCACATCCAAAGTCAAGAAGGGTCCTCTTGATAAATGCCATTATTGTAATGGCATGGGACATTGGAAAAGAAATTGTTCCAAATACCTTGGTGATATCAAAGCTGGAAAGATCACTCCAGTAGGTAAATGACTAACCTTCTTTTTATGTTTCTAAATTCAACTATGGTATTATGATGCAAAGTTGTGATAATGTATCTCCCTTTTTATTGTAAATAGGGCCTTCACCAAGCAAAGACAAGGGAAAAGAAAAACAAGCATGAGAAACCATGGAGAAGCTAAGGATAGCTTTTATGGAGCTTTGTTTTTCATTGTCTTATTTTAAGTAATGTTTTGGATTTTTAGAACTTTAAGTTTCCATGTTTGACATGGAAAGGTATTTTGGATAATGGTTTGTATTTTGGATGATGGTGACTTGGTTTGCAACCCAAGTCACCCGTTTTATCATTTATCCTTTTAATGTTCTAAATTTCATCTTTAAAATGCTTGCGTTTTGAAACATAAGATTATTCACTTAAAGTGATCTAATAGACAAATATAATGACGGGTTTCATTATATGTCCACATGCTTAAGGCTTGTGTATGATCATTTATGAAGCGATTTTGAGTCTATGAACTCTCTTAAAGGAATGTCAATCACCAAGAACTCATATGAAATCAATAACTATTAGTCTATCTATGAGATAGTTCTCCTTATACTTCAACATCATTAATTTGTGTCTCATATGCTATCTTTGAATGTTTAGTGTATTTATTCTAAAGATAGAGTGGGAGAAAAATGAGGACACAACACACAAGGCAAGATAAAATTGTGTACTACACACAAGGCAAGATAAAATTGTGTACTTGTGTAAATGAAGATCTACGCAAGAGAAAATGATTTGAATGAAGGTATATCTATTTACATAGTATGCCGAATAGATGAGATCTATAGTCTCAAGTTAATTCTATATGACTAAAGAGACCAAGTGTAGTTAACATAAGAGTATATTCTCAAGATAACTACACGAGGAGACCAAAAGAAAGTTTTGGAAGAAAATGACTAATGTAAAGTCTAAACAAGTTTTTGACTAAGTTTATGAAGCATTTGACCAATAGTTTCAACCTTGAGATTTACTTAAGAGCCTAAATAAATCATAATAACATACTAGTTATGATCGAGTTGCAAGGATTGATATACCGATATCTTCAATGGCCAAAGTTTTAACCACGCAAATGTCATTGCTTAACCTCCCTATGAAATGGTTAAACCTCCTTCCAAAAGGGTAATTGTGAAGGACGTATTCTAGATATTGTTTATATTTGAAAATGACATTACTACACATCATTATGACATGAGTGTGTTGGAGATTTAAAATCCCTTTCCGTAAGGTTGAGATGAGACCACTTCAAAATAGGTATTTTGAAAGGATATGATGGGAACATATATGGTTTTATCCTAGTAACTTAGCAAAGCAATTTATATTTAAATTCTTGAATAAAAATTTCGATTGAAAAGTCAATTTCGAAATGTGTTGAATTGAGTGGGAGTTAGGAAAATCTCATGTGAAGACATGGAATTT
The DNA here is from genome assembly GCF_048544455.1 of Silene latifolia. NCBI lineage: Eukaryota > Viridiplantae > Streptophyta > Magnoliopsida > Caryophyllales > Caryophyllaceae > Silene > Silene latifolia. Next base: position 119,769,765 of record NC_133538.1, on the reverse strand, counting down.
AGTGGGAGCTATCATCCTTGAATGTTTAAAACTCATCACTCATTAAAGAATGACGAGCAAATACCTTCTTTCATAAAGAAGCTTTTGAGTTTTCAATTCTGGATGAAAATGGACAATGATGAATCCAATTACATCAAGAGATGTTGGATTAGTATTAAGAGATACACATCATATCAACATTCACATAGGTTATTCATGTAGATGAAAATGGAATTACCATTAGCAGTCATGGTCGTTCATTGAACCTATGAACGTTTGATCTCATGATTATTAGTAACTAATGTTTCCGCCATTAGAATAATCATATACATGTCCAATTATGAATCATATGCATAAGAGCATGATGATTGATTGGTAAGCCATAATAGAAACGTCATGAATTCTCGAGTAGAATCCGATGAGCGATTTCAGTGATTGACGGAATGTTCTATTGTGTGTCAAGAGGTTGCACATATTGTAGAAAATCCGAGCACATATGAGGATTTATGAGAATCCCAAATCTTTCAAGCACAGAAAGAGAAATGAGAAGTTTTGGAAAGATGGTTGGTTGAATAAGAGGTTATTCAAAAACAATCTTTCCTAGTAAAGCTAGGACTTGTGAGAAGTGCTAAGCTAAATAATCTTGTCAATTGTTACAAGATTCTACAAAACATATACCTAGTGCATTGTGTGTGGATGGAATACTTGATCGGTACAAGTTGTATTATTCATCGCAAATTCGTTCGTTATGAGATGATCGATAAGAAAGTTCTTTCAAGTTAAAGAACCAAAACCAAGGTCGAGAACCTTGATGTGTACTTGGTAAGATTCATGCTATGAGAGAGAACATGAATGTGAAGGAAAATGCAAGTGTAAGAAGTTTGAACACATGGACACATGGGAAGTTAAACTTCTATTGCAATCAATAAGTGTTTACACTTATGATAAACATCACAAGGTTGTAATATGATATTGACTACCCGAGTGTGATGTCGACATTTGTCGTTTGAGTTATTATTAACTCACCTTGTACTTTGTTGCATCCAAACGGGTTGTAGAGACAATTGAACACCGTTAAAGTGAACACGGATTAACATAGTATTTGCCCATAGTCACTTATATGAGGTGACGTCTCGAAGTGACTAGAGTGTGAGGCGATTGATGGCAAGTTCAAGTGCCATAGAGTCATGTGTGATGACTAGTCGATCACATAGGCAGACTGTTAGGAACATTTTGTCGGGCCTTATGACCGCTTATAGAGTTCTGCCAAATTTATATAGCCTGGTCGTGGCGAGAGCTACTATAGTATTCTAATGAGTCGATTCTTTTGACTAAAAACTATTCGCCTAAGATGGCACAGTTTCAGATTAACTTTGATTTGTGTTACTACGACCTTCGTAAATGGGGTCAAATGGGCATATTTTGGGTTATGATGGCTGTGGCTAGTCGAAGGGAATGAGTGCGATAGGAATTGTCCACCCCTAGTCAGGGTTATAACAATATCTCAGGGCCACTCGAGGAGTAATGAACTGGAAATGCGTGGCCACGCTCGGAAAGTATCTATGATAGATAAGTCCGGTCAATCAGTTATTCTCCAGATCGAGGAAACCACTCTCGATATGATCACTTGCAAGTACGACCTGAAAGACACCTTGCATTGAGTGGGAGATAGTAATAGGACAAGAGAATTGGTGACGCACACTTGTCGAGGACAAGTGGGAGATTGTTGGAATATGTGTCCTCCGACAATAATGCGATCACGACTGTTGATCATGATGATCACATGTTTAAATCTCATTATATAGAATACAATTGGGAAGTAATTTTGTTACTGTCAACTGGTCAACATATATCGGTAATGATTGGCTGACTAGAGTTTGACATTACTGTCGTGTGACGGTGGTGATCAGTTGACCCCCTAGGTCATACCTATAGGGCAACACTCTTAATTGATTATTTAATTAATCGTATAATGTTACGAGTTAATTAAATTACTTGAAAATTGACGGACGATTTTGGAAGTAAAATTTACGTATCAAATTGAAATATGATTAAATGAGATACGGTCTGAGTAATCAAATTGTATGATTACTCGGATGAAATAATTGTTTAATGTAACAATTAAATTTGAATGAATTGTTATAAATACAAACTGTTGTGATTTATAAATTGGTAAAATTTTTGGTACAAGTAATTATGATATTACTAAGTTGATTTTTGTATGTGACGTATTTTTATTAATACGTTGATTTTTAATATGTTAAAAATACATAACAAATTTATGTCACATATGACATGTGACATATTGACAATTGACAAAAATAATATGGAATCCATATTATGTAAAGTGCCGAAAAATTGGAGGAGTATTAGGCTAAAATTGTGTTTATATTTTAAATAGTAAACATAATGATTAAAAAGTAAGAGTAGCCATGCAACCCTATAAACCTTGTGAAGGCAAACTAATGCACACATTGGCTCCTCTCACCTCCCCTTGGTCCGGTTTTTTAAGAGTGAAAGACTAATTGTTTTTCCTCTTAATTTACCTCATATACAATAATGTAATGTCATTATTCATTTTTCATTCAACAACTAATCTAAAATAAGAGTTTTAGAGAGAAAAAAAAAAGCTCCCATCTTCTTCCTCCCTAAAAACCGAAATATTCAAGTGTTAAATAATATTTTGGTTCAATTTTCTACCTTGATTAATATTATACTAGTATTTGTAATATTAATTAAATTGAGAGAAAGCCTTGGGTATAAAGCTTAGGGAGAGATCCTACACTTGGATCTTGTTCTTCCATAAGGAAAAGCTCAAGAACAAGAGAGAAAGGTGATCTCTCTTGTGCCCATTTAACCGAAATCATCAAAGTAAGGACATGATTTCTCCTCTATTTTATTATTGTTTGCATGCATAAAATCCGTTTTAATTTTATGACAAATTAATTTAGACATATATGAGTATGTTAGTTTGTATATGAATCTACATATATGAGTATGTTAGTTTGTATATGAAACTACGACTCACATAAACATGCATGCAACTAATATGATAGACAATTCTAGCTACCGTACACATACATTCCAACCAAACGAGGTCCGTCACAGCCGAGAGCTTACAAAATTATGGTAAAGTGAGGCAATGGGTAAGAATAGGCAAAACATTTTTCGGAAATGTGAAGGTATAGGTGATCAAGCTAGCACCCTAACAGAACCAAATGGAACATATCCATCTCTTATCCATCAAAATTAAGCAGAAGTGCTCTTCATTTGGCACAAAACTCACTGAAAATACTCCTCATATGATTATAATAAAGCATAGGAGTGAAACATCTTTCTTTTTTTTTTCTTTCTTTTTTTCTCTTCTTTTTTTCTTTTCTTTTTCGATTTTTTTTTTCTTCTTTTGATTTTTTTCATTTTTTCCTCCTTTCCTTCATAAATTACCAACTCCCACAACTTTAGATATAAGACCAAACTTGGCACAATAAATAATATACCACAAAACAATCTAAACTAGCTTGACAGGGCAGGCTAAATTTGGATGTAGTTAAGGGACAAAAGGCAAATTTGGCTAAATGTGGAGTTATATGGGTAAAAATGAAAGAAAAGGTAATGTAAGCATCTCCCTGCATGTGACACCAACCACTAACCCGAATCTATGTAGGCAATAAGCAATTGAATTTCATAAATGTGCAAATTGATGATACATGATATGCAAGGAGTACTACTCTCAATTCCTATATGAAAGCGGTCATAGATGTCACCGGTTTATAAAGCTCTAAACCTCGAGAAAGTTATTGTAGTTTGCCAAAATTTCAAGTCAAGTCTAATTGTTCAACATATTTAGAAACGAAATTCGAGAAATTGCTTTTAAAATTACTAAAAGTCGTGAGAATTTTGCAAGGCTTAAGTGAAAACAATTCTAGCATAGAAATGTTCCATTCCGACACAACCTAAATGCAAAATTAAACGTGATTTTTTTTGAATTTTTGTGAAATTTTTAAGTTTTTATGGGTTTAATAATTTTTCGAAATTAAGTGCAATGCATACGGAAATGCAAGAAATATGAATGCAAAACGAATGCAAATGCAGACTCAAAAGGATGCATATACCCTCCCCAAACCAAAACAGACAATGTCCTCATTGTCTTCACAGCTAACCAACAGCAGCAAAAAGGGAGATGGGGTACGCAAACCTAATACATGTTCCTAAAATACAGTAAATGAGATGGAAAAACAAGGGAAGGCGGTACTCACAGGACGGCTTCCCCAAACCAGCATCAAACTAAGGGGACGAGTAGCCAGCGTACTACTCAGTAAGCGCGCACGAGACAAAAGCACAGCAGAAGAGGTGGCTACGGCAACAGCAGGGTCCGTAGTCCTATTTGGTATTTTCTGGGCTAATATAAACAGATAGAAAATTAAGGGGAAGGGGGTGCACGAAATTTGGAAGTAACAAGAGGAGGAAATAAGGTGAAAAGAAATAAGAATAATCGACAACTCCCCTATCTTCTCGATCGAGATGTTCTTTCTCCATAATCCTCTCGATCGAGTAACAAAGTTACTCGATCGAGCCTTCACTAAGGTCTGCTTCCTCGATCGACCAGAATGGCCTTTCGATCGAGGCCTTGACTTTCCAATTTCCCCTCGATCGAGTAGTAAACTACTCGACCAAATCCTTTATCAGCTACCTGCAAAACTAAACACAAAAATATATCCAGATACCAAAAAAATTATTTCACGCAAAACATTGTCTTAGAATTGCCTAACAAAAACAGAAATGGTTTTAAGTATATAATTTATTACAAATTGCACGGGGTTGCAAACCCGGCTTAACAACTAACGAAATAATTCGCTCCTCCTCGAGGCTTTTGACTGAAAGCAGTTATTTCAGCCATTAGGAGCTTCACAATTGTCCTCCATATCACAGCAGTATCGAGACAATGGCCTATCACAGCCTCCATCACGACTTTATCTACCCATTGTCGTGCTTTCTTCCTAGGCGGGATAGAATCTTTCGATTCCCTTCCTGGGTCCCAACTCGTTAGACCTGTATAAGAAGAAATATAGCGATTTTCCTCCAAATTGCTCCCGAGTCGGGGCGGAGGCGTTAATTCAAAGGCAGTATATGAATTGACGGAAGGATGAAAAGTAGTCATACTAATGTCAACAAAAGGAGTGATAGTACCTTCTATTGGAGCGGTAAGACCTTCGTTAGCCTTCGCATCGTCAATTGGGACAGAATCGGATGAATAACCATTGATGTCCGCAGCTACTGTGGTCGATCGAGAGGTTTCAGCACTCGATCGAGACTCTTCTTCACCTAATCTGCTCGATCGATCAGTGGTAGCAGGTCGATCGAACAACTTCTCCCCACCAGCAGTCGATCGAGAGCTTTGAGGAGCTCGATTGACCAATTTTTCTGCTGGGATTCCCTTGTCAAATATCGCAATGAAGTAATCGTCCTCGGAGTCTAAGTTGTACACATCAAAGTCTGGCTCGATTGTTACTTGAGCGACCTGGTGCGTAAGACTCTCAATTGAGGCGTTCCTCGTTTGTTCCACTTGAAGAGTGAGTGTCGCTAATAGCGATTTTAACTCATCGAACTCTTCATTGTTGACAGCGGAAGCAGGGGTTGGTTGCTGCGGCGAAAAAGGATAGGAGGGCTCTTGGAAGCCACTTTGATAGTATGGATGTGGCGTATAGCTGCGCGGTGGGAGCGAGGCAAAATGACTTTGTTTATACTGTCGATAAGCATAAACATCGTCAAGATCTGCAAGGCAACAAATCGCATTGTGTCCCACGACACCACATCTCTCACAAAATACCTCCTGAAGCATCGCCAATAGGACCTGTAAGACCTATCAAACAACACTAGAGAAGGAATAAGAACTGTCTGGAAATAAACGAAACAAAAACAAACAAATAGGGCAATTGTCTCCCCGGCAACGGCGCCAAAATTTGACACGGTTGTCGCAACCCTGTCAAAGATAAAACCAACGGGTCTCAACTAAATGTAGCAGAGGCAGTCGGGTATCGAATCCACAGGGAGATGGGAATCCTATAGTCAACTAAGTCTGTCGAAAGTAACCAAAATAGGGGGTTTGTTTGTTTGTTTTCTAAAAACTACGAGTAAAGGAGAGAATAAAAGGAACGAGAGAGAAATTAAATAGAGATGAACAAGGGAGAAAGGTACTAGGATTGTCGGTTCACCATGGCTTCTAAAGTCCGGACTAAAATATAGATGCCCTAAATCCAAGCTGTGGGTAATAAACGTCACCTTTCGGTCCTTAGTTCGCCCTAGGTAATACTAGTTTAGCTTTCGCCCTAGCTAGCATAAAACCTAATGAAACGCTGCAGAACAATTCCTTTTCCAATCTTTCGATCTAGGAGAAAGGGATATCGAGACAGTTAATTGAATGCGTCGACTCAAACAATTAAGAGAAATTAAAGCAGCAGATGCATACAACTAGACTACGGTATTCTAATTAATTCGTCCTTCCTACGCCATGGCTACCCTAAATCCTAGCAAAGCGATTAGCTATTCATGATCGAAATGAGGAACAATAGTAGTAAAGCAAATAACAATAAGTAACATAATAAACGAAAACGAATTGAAATTATGCTATGATAATACCGAATTCAACCAAAGGAAAATTGAGAAATGGCGATTAAAAGTACTTCCGATCCAAAAGCTAAAGCAACAGTCTCCGTTCTATGTCTGGGATGTGATAATTAGGTCTCTAGTATTCCTTGCCTCTTTATAATAAAAATAGCAAGGAAAAACAAGCGTTGTAAAATAACAACACAGTCGAAATAAAGCCCATTAGCACGTGGCCTCTCGATCGAACTCCACAGTTGCTCGATCGAGAGCTTCCCTTAAGTATCTCCCTCGATCGAGAACAGGACATCTCGATCGAGGCCTTCACAATTCGATCGAGCATAGGACAGCTCGATCGAAGGCTTGTGTTCTTTTCGTGTTCTCGATCGATGACCAAATGTGGTCGATCGAGATCTTCAGTCACTTCTCAGCCTCCGTAGTAGTTCTGACTTGCTTAAATTGGTTAACTTTTGTCTTCACGCTTCCCCATGCATGATTCCTTCGTCCTCTTTCCCATCCATCTTCCAGAGATGCTATCTTGAGGCCACTAAAGGTTGGTTTCCGCTACCAATCTGCAAAATAGCAATAAAAGCACAAAGTAGCCTATTCGGGGTATAAAGTGACATAATATCACTCAAATACATAGAAATGCGTGCCAAAAGAGACCGTAAAAGTCTATATAATATGCACGCATCACTTACAATAACAACTCAAAACACACCAAATAGTACCATATTGTCACCATGTTTCTATCGTGCCAATTCATATTTCACATCCGTCTCAAATCCCAACCATGTTGTTGGATCATCAAAACATCGTAACACCAATACCACATCACCCGCACCTCGGCGCCATCAAACCTTACCAAAAAAAATCACAAACTCACCCCAAATCATACACCTAAGCAACAAAACTAAGAATTCAAAACATGGTCTCCAGCCAGAGTACTCGGCCGAGTAGCAGAGAACACTCGGCCGAGTATGCGGTACTCGGTCGAGTAGTCAGTACTCGGTCGAGTACCCCGAAGCAAAACACAATTTTCTCAATTGACACCATGAAAACTCAATCATTTCCTTGCAACACAAAGTTCAACCATCGACTAATATAGAGAATCAAGTTGGTCGGACTCAATTGGAGGTTTAGTTCTCGGTACTTGTCGTTAGGAGCACCTAGACCAAAACACAATTTATAACTCCACAAACAACTCTATAATTAGTAAAGAGGCAAGTAAAGGTCGAATCCCAAGGGACGGGAATTGAGATAAGATTTTCAATTACAACTAGTGGTGTCTGAGGGTGTCACAATTTGGGGTTTGAAGTAGAAGATCACTAAACTAAATAGCAATAAAAGTAAACAAGCAAAATGATTAAAAAGGGGTGTAAACAATTGATAAAAGGCATTAGGGTGTCATGGGGTCATAGGGGATTCATGGGAATTGATCATACAAACATATTCTCAAATTATAAGCAAGCAATTATAGTTGTGATGGATCGAGTTGGTTTATATCTTACAATCCTAGGAATGTTTGGGTCCCGGAGCCGAATCGATTAGATTGTACAACACCTACAAGTCGACTTAATCTTCCCTACTCAACTATATGCATGGTCTAATGAGACTCGAGTTGGTTTATGTCTTACAAGTCTCATTGAAAAGATAGGTGATGGGTAAAAAATGCAAGGATTCATAGGCTCGTATTTCATCAAACATAACATGTGCATAAGTTGAGATCACAACAAGCAAGCAAATAAACTATGAAAACATATTAATTTAAGCATGAATCATCCCCCATATTGGTTTCCCCTAATTACCCATTAACCCTAGCTAAGGAAACTACTCACTCACTATCATGTTGAACATGCTAGCAAGGTTGTCAATCATACCAACAAAGTGAAACATGATGAATAAATGAAGATAATTAACAATAATTAAAAAGGGATTATGAGAATTATACCTACTAATGATTCCAATAATAAAGCAAAGAATAATAGAAGTACTTGATGATTGATTGGAAGGTTGTCAATCTCCCAATAATAACCCAAATAATCTTCAATTACCCAAAATGAAAGATGAACCAAAGAGAGATTAAGGAAATGAAATTTGTATTAAAACTTGATTAAATGTTGATTACAAGATTAAAGAGAGATTTGATTGATATTAACTACACTAAAGATTGCTAAGAAGAACCTTGGTATCTAATTAGCCTAATGGGGTATTTATAGTGGGGATTAGTTACATAAATTAGGGTTTACTAAGGGCTTAAATGACGATTAAGTCCTTGAGGAATCGCCGGTCTCAAGGGAGACTCCGGTCTCCTTTTCGCCGGTCTTAGAAAAATATGTGCATCCTTCATGAAATGTGTAGAAGACGAAATGGCTGACACGCAATCCAAGCGTCCAGGACACGGGACGGGCGGATTGTGGGCTTGTTGGACGAGCGGATTCAAGGGAAGACGGGCGGATTGTGGTGGTTCTGGACGGGCGTCCAGCTAGGAAAGACGCTCGGATTGCCCTTGCTGGACGGGCGGATTGTGGGCAATCCGCTCGGATTGTCTTACAGCTTCTTCCTTTCTTTTTTTCTTCCTTTCTATTCATAAAATCCTTGAGGATTTCCTCGGGGATGCAAGGATCTTTTCTCATCATTGCCCATCTACTATACTATGTACAAAGCCCTTCTAATCTTGTCTTCTCTTTGATGCTTGGTCATTGAATTCAATCAATTTAGCTCTATTTTGCCATGAAAATGCAAGGTTTACACTCTTTTCCTACCAAGGAAACAAAATCTCAAAGAATATGCAAAACAAAGGACTAAAGACAATAAATGACCCAAATATGCACTAAAAAGCATGGGAACAAGGCTAATTCGGGGACTAAATATGCTCTAATTATGGTCACATCACAAGTCTTACACACAACGTAACCTAGGAAAAGAAGAGTCTTGGCCTTATAGCCAGATTACACATATACGAAATAAATCCAAATGTCTAAAAGTAAGAACAAATCCGCAACAAGCATCCAAACTAAAGCAAATAACAAATACAAACAACCTCAAGGGTCTTCTCCTACATCATCATCCATTTCATCACCACCGCATGTGCCCGACGTCCCAGCTCCCTGATATGCCCCAGCAGCATAGTCACCACCAACCCATCTCCCCTCCTCATCTAGTTGGCTACCATAGTTGGCTCCCCACGGCCGTGCAAGGCAAGCATACTCATAGGTAGTCGGGTGCCTCCACGTGTATGGGTCCACTCCATAGCTATGGAATACCCGGCTGTCATCTCCCACTCCCCTCCACTACACGGGCTGAGCAAGGTCGGTCCCCACGTTCTGGAGATGCGTCATCTCGTGCATGTTCCTCAGCACCAAAGTGGTAGATATCCTCTTAGTGAGCTCTCTAACCTGCATCCTAGGGTCATGAACCGTAGGATAGGACACGCACTGGTATGGGTAGAAGCTTTATGGGGGTGTGAGGTCCCTTGGTCGTTACCTCACTCCACGGGTCTCACCTTCACTCCACGGGTCTCACGAGGTGTCGGGACGAACTAGAAGCTATAATCGGCTCAAGAAAATCCACAAGGATCTCGAGGCAGATAAGATAGAACTGTGGCTGGGGCTCGGGCTCCCCACTTCCCAGGTCATACTCCCACAAGTGGTCAATCACAGGTAGGTTCTCAGCATCAGGCAATCTCATCCACTTAATTTGCTTCACCCTCCAGGCTAAGGCTCCATCATCCAACCTCCTCAACCACTTAATGTGGCACAAGTAGCTCTCATCCATGGTAGGGGCAGTCTCAAACAAGGCAGAAGTCGACTCAGCAAGGGCTACAAAGTCGGTTAGTCTCTGGCCAAGCGGGTCACTATGGCCCCGCAGCAAAGGTAACGGGTCTTGGAATGGACCATAAGTTCTAGACATAGCACAAATCTACGCTGGGAGCACTAGAGTAAAATCACTCCCTCCGATGGGGGTTGAGATAAGACATCAAAAGCATCACCTCATGGGTGTTTAACTTGCTCGAGTCACTCCGACCGTAAAGCAAGCAGGTCAAAATCCTCATGAAGATATGAAGGGACACGTGTTGGACATTATTGATAAACATGGCGCTAGAGGTAGGGGCGGGTTGGCCCGTGATGTAAGGAAGGTAGTTAGGAGCCCTACTCTCAGTCGCCACGTCACTTAAGTACCCCTCCTCCTCGGGTTCCAACCCTAAATGCTCAGCAAATTGGTCGAGGGTCAAAGAATGGTCGGTGTTCATAAGGCGAAAATGGACGGTCTTTCCACCCACATCATACTTAAACAAACTCAAGAACTCTAAAGTAAGGAAAGGGTAAGACTTCTTATAGAGGTGATACACCCCTCCATACCCAAAATTTCAAATATATGAGTTATATCCGACTCAATTTTCAAGTCTTTCAAGATACCCGGATCCACACATCGGGTTGGTCTCATAGTACGTCCCATTAAAGTGACAAAAGCAGCCCGTTGTTCAAAATCGGCAAAAATTACCGTCGGATATTGGTCAACCGGAGGAACAAGCAGCTCCTCACTAGTTTGTCCTTGCTCAATCGCGTTATTTGCGCGAGTCCTTTTCTTGGGAAGTGCCTAGTAGAAAAAGTGCCATTGACATCGGTTTTGGGCGATGCTTCTGGGGGCGTTGTTTATTCCATTTATAAGAAAAACATCGGTTATAAAACCGATGTTAATGGTAAAAAATTACATCGCTTACTAGGTAAAACCGATGTTAATAACATTTAAATTACATCGGTTATGGACCAAAACCGATGTAAACATTACTTTATTTACATCAGTTATGACTAAAACCAATGTATTTTTAATGATATTAACATCGGTTATACTTAGTAACCGATGTAACTTATATTAACATGCATTTCAATTAACATCGGTTCAATTCTAAAACTGATGTAAATATTCCCTTTAATTTATTTGGGTAATACGGATATAATCATATACACTCGTAGTTAAATACGGCAGGCACCCATAAAGTTTACGTTCTCACGCTATTAAAGACCTGCCCGAGCAACATGAGCTTTGCTTCCACCAATTCAAACATAACCATTTATTATAGACCAAAAAATATCATAAGTATTACAATTATTCCGTCCATTCATAAAAGTAGTTTAAAACACTACTAACTGCTACGATACAAAATATTAAATGTTTTCAATTGCAATTTCTACAAATCAAAACCATACATTAGACGTTCTTTACATAATAAGCGACCAAAGCTCTCGAACCTCATTCATTTGTTCAGTAGTCACCAATTCTGTACCTGAAACACACTACATAGAAGATGCGGGCTTAGGAAAATGTAGGCTCTTAAAAAAAATACGAACAATATGAGTTTGTGAAACGTGGAAATATTAACTTTCAATAACAATGAATGAATAACGTATAGCTTCCTACATATATAAAATCAGGTGATGTTTAACAAAGATACACACATTATAGAGCTAGCGACGTTACAAATTTTAGGGCTCAGTGTTTCGGAAAAAAAAAAAAATAGTTCGAGAGAATAAAGCAAGATACATTTTCTATGTCGTCCTCCGATGATAACCGTCATGGCTGTTCAGGGCACTATATTTGTACAAAATCAAAAGTTAAGTAAAGACTATAAACTCATAAAATCTAAGATAGATATGCTACAGTCCCAAGGTAATAAATTATAATTAAACAAAGTAACTTAGTACGCTATAGTCACAAGTTAACAAATTTTCGTACAAAGCAATACAATCATCTTGATTAACCTTAATACGACCTAAATCAGTACCTGACCCTGGTATACACCAATCAGTAAGTACTAAAAAATTTAAATTATACCTCATGTGCTGCTGAAATAGAGTTAGTTTTGGTTATTTCGTCGTCTATATGATCAAAGGGTGGCTTCAGGGATGAAATACGAGGTGGTTGCATAGGATACAAAGTAGTTAAGACAAACGAATTAACAAAGTCTTCATTAATTTTCAGTATCGTCTCATCAACAACATTCATAGCATAAACCCATCAATTTCATCTTCCATCATAACCAATCTCACCCACCATGTTTTAAATGAATCTATAAAACAAGACAAATTTTAAGTACATTGGATTATAAAAATTTAAGAATTAGCATTAGAGCTATACTGAGAAATGTTAACTCAGACACCCATAGGCCCTTGCATGATGGATTAGGTTTCCACCTAGAATTGTCACCTAGATATTTAAATGACTTGTCTTCAGCATGCTGAAAAGACAACAAACACCAATCTTGAGTATCGGTTTGGACACAGGAATGATCCTAAAGGTAAAAGGGTCCAAGAAACTTTAGTCTACTGATCATTGTGTTAATAATATCAATATTGAAGTCAACGATCGAAAGTCATAGCATCCTATCTCTACGTACATAGCATAACAAACTAATTTAGCACATGTTAATTTAACTAGTCAATATTGTTATAACTATCCTATATTCTAGCCCTTGTAGTTAGCTATTAGTTGCTACTCAGTTTGTATATATATCAATCATTTGTAATCTTATTAATCATCAATTACAATTACAGTAAACCTATTCTTTACATGGTATCAACTCCAATATCGATCCTAACCTTGCTTCTCGTCCTTGTACTCGTCATTCACGTACCCATGGCCAACCAATCCAATGCCCCAATTCCAAATGTCGATGAACCAATAAAACCCCTCTTGTCCTTCTCCTTCCCTACCTTCAGAAAACTAACACCCACCACTTATCGCTCATGGCGATTTCAGATCACTCGACTCCTTCAAGGTTTCGGATTGTTCTGCTTTCTCGATGGCACATCAACACCACCACCAAAAACAACCACGCCAACACCCACGGACTCAAAACCAAACCCCGACCCCGTACCAAACCCTGCCTTTAACACATGGTTCAAGCAAGGCCAACTCATCTTAGGTGCCCTTGCCGGAACCCTTGATGACTCGGTCTCACCCATAATCCTTGATGCAACAACCTCCCACGCCGCCTAGACCCTACTCGAAACAACCTACGCAAACCCCTCTCGCTGCCACATACTACAATTAAAAACCCGTCTTCGTAGCATCACCCTTGGCGACAAATCCATCTCGGACTATATGCTCGAGATTAAAACTTGCGCTGCCAACCTAGCACAACTAGGCAAACCCGTCGACGATGAGGATATCACCTCTCAAATTCTCGATGGCCTCGACCAAACCCTATATAAATCTGTCATCGATGCCGTTCGCGCACGAGACGTACCCATCACCTTTGAAGCCTTGCATGAAAAGCTTATCAACTATGAACTCATCGTTCACAAACAAAACCCTACCACCACCTTCAACCCCTCCGCTCATGCTGCCACTGCCCGTCACTACAACCCCTCTGCCCCACGCTATCAACAACCCAATACCCAAAACCGTTCCACCTATCACTCCTCTAATCCACCTCGATACCCGCAACCCACCCAAAACAACAACCAAGCGCCAAAACCCTTCTTGGGTCGCTGCCAATACTGTCGACACAAGGGTCATGTCATCTCTGACTGCCCCGACTTCAAGCGTGACTATCCCAACATCACCTTTCCTCCTCCACCGACTAGGCAGAATCGTCCCTATGCCCACAGTGCCTCCGCCTCTTCCAACTCGTCCTCTGCCTCCTACCTCGTTGACAGTGGTGCCTCGCACCACATTCTTGACGACCTAAACACCCTCTCCCTCCACACTTCATATGATGGACCTGATGACCTCGTTATTGGGGACGGATCCTCGCTCCAAATCACTCATCATGGTTCATTTTCTTATCATTCTCTTAAGTTTAATAATGTCTTAGTTGTTCCAACCATATCTCGTAAATTGCTTTCCTTTTCACAATTTTGAAAAGATAATAATGCCATTGCTTATTTCTCATCTGACTCTTTTTGTTTCAAGGAAAAACAGACGGGTCGAACACTCCTTCAAGGTCACTTCCGTGAAGGCTCCTATGAATGGACTCCGTCATCATCAACCCACGCATACTCCGCAACCTCAAGCTCGTGGCATCACCGTCTTGGACACCCTTTAAATGCCACACTCAAATTATTAAACACCAATTTCAATTTACGTATTTCTAATTTTTCTCAGTGTACTGCTTGTCTAATGAATAAAAGTCAAAAATTACCGTTTTCCGTTTCAACACTTACCTCGCAGGCCCCTCTTGACCTCGTCTATTCTGATGTGTGGACTGCACCCCTTCTTTCCAACGATAATTATAAATATTATATCATTTTCGTCGATCATTTTAGTCACTATTTTTGGCTATATCCTATCAAAAATAAATCTGATACATTAATCACTTTTCATCGTTTTAAATCTATTGTCGAAAAATACTTTAATAAACCAATTCGGCAATTTTACTCCGATAATGGTGGGGAATACAAAAAATTAAATCCCGACCTTCTTGATGATGGCATTACCCATCTCACCTCGCCACCTCATACACCTGAGTATAACGGTTTTGCAGAACGACATCACCGACACATTGTCGAAACCGGACTCGCACTCCTAACCCAAGCTCATCTCCCAACCACCTTTTGGCCATATGCCTTTTCAACAGCTGCTTATCTCATTAACCGATTACCTAGCTCAACTCTTCAAAATAAATCACCTTATGAAATATTTCATCATCAACCACCAAACTATCACAAACTACGTCCTTTTGGATGTCTCTCATTTCCGTGGCTCCGTCCATACACAACCCATAAGCTTGAAAACCGCTCCACACCATGTATCTTTGTTGGTTATTCCACCACACAAAGTGCTTACCTTTGCTATGATCCCTCATCTCGCAAGCTATATACTTCTCGTCATGTTCGGTTCATAGAAAATGAATTCCCATATCTCACCCTCTCCAAAACCGAGCCAACCACCACCCCCTCCACTGACCGGTGGTGCACCCTAACCCTTCCTCTCCTCGACCTCCGCATACCTTACACCACGACCCCATCTCCTGAACAAACCCTACCCAGCAGCTCTCCTAACCCGGCCCATATCCCACCACACACATCCCCTGACTCTCCTCGCACTCCTGTTCCTTCCCCTGACACCACCCCTAATTCTCCTTCCTCCTCCCCAAACACGACCCCCTCTACCATGTCCCCTGCTACCCCTCACTCTCCACCCACTCCACCACCGCCACCTCCCCTACCATCCCACCGTCACAACACCCGACTATCAAACAACATCACTTGCTCTAACCCTCGCTATGCCAAGTTAGCCCTCTCACCCGTCACTCACACCACACCCACAATAACAAAACAAGCTCTCATCGATCCATGTTGGCGTGCCGCCATGATTGATGAACACCAAGCACTCCTTCGTAACCAAACTGTACCCCGAACTCACGCCCAAAATTTAATTGGTTGCAAATGGGTATATCGAATTAACTACAATCCGGATGGAAGCTTAAAACAACACAAAGCTCGATTGGTCGCTAAAGGATTTCATCAAAGATCGGGTATTGATTACTCGGAAACCTTCAGTCCCGTTATTAAACCAACAACCATACGCCTGATTCTCACCATCGCTGTTTCTCAACGTTGGCAGCTCCGACAAATTGATGTCAATAATGCCTTTCTTCAAGGTAATCTCACTGACACTGTATTCATGATTCAACCTTCGGGCTTCGTTGACACCGATAAACCCGATTACGTTTGCAAACTCAACAAAGCTCTCTATGGGCTCAAACAAGCCCCGAGAGCCTGGTACACCGAGCTCAAAAACTACCTACTCACCAATGGCTTCAAAAACTCGGTCTCTGACCCGTCCCTCTTCATTTTTCTCACGGCCCAAACAACCCTTCTTGTTCTTGTTTCTGTTGGCGATATCATCGTCACTGGTCCAAATCAAAACCATATTACTGCCTTCATCCAACAAATATCAACCAAATTCTCATTAAAAGACCTTGGTCCCTTATCCTATTTCCTTGGTATTGAAGTCACTCCTACAAAACTTGGCCTTCATCTAAACCAAACCAAATATCTCTCTGACCTGTTACACAAATTTAACTACTAAGATTGCAATCCTTCATCCACACCTATGCTTCCACACCCTCCACTCACTGCCGAACCAAACCAACCCAAAGAAAATGAAACGGATTACCGTGCCATCATTGGTAGTCACCAATATTTATCGCTTACACGACCAGACATTGCCTATTCCGTCAACAAGCTTGCCAAATTCCTTACGCACCCCACTACTCTTCATTGGACAGCCTTAGAGAGGCTTCTTCGCTACCTTCGAGGTACTCTTCACCTTGGCGTTCAGCTCACCAACTCGATCCCTCTTCGCCTTCACGCCTACTGCGATGCAGACCATGGTGGTGATACGAATGATTATGTCTCGACCTCTGGTATGATTGTCTACCTTGGCTCTAACCCAATCAGCTGGTCATCACGAAAACAACGAGCTGTCTCACACGCTCCCCGAAGCCGAGTTCAGGTCATTGCGGAACACGATTCATTTGAACTTCTTTGGCTAACCTCCCTTCTTCAGGAGCTCGGTATTCACATCCCTCGCCCTTTCGTCATCTTTTGTGATAATCTCTCTCCCACTCATTACTCCGCTAACCTCGTTTTCCATTCAAGAATGAAGCATCTCGCGCTCTCTTTCCATTTCGTCAAAGAGCAAGTACGTCTCGGCCATATTCGTGTTCAACATATCAATGGTACTGATCAACTCGCCGACACGCTTACAAAGCCTCTCCACAAACCGCGCTTTACTGAGTTATCATCCAAGATTGGTCTTCGTCTTCGCCCGTCCATCTTGAGCGGGAATGTTAATAATATCAATATTGAAGTCAACGATCGAAAGTCATAGCATCCTATCTCAACGTACATAGCATAACAAACTAATTTAGCACATGTTGATTTAACTAGTCAATATTGTTATAACTATCCTATATTATAGCCCTTGTAGTTAGCTATTAGTTGCTACTCAGTTTGTATATATATTAATCATGTGTAATCTTATTTATCATCAATTACAATTACAGTAAACCTATTCTTTAAGTGCTGATAAAGATAAACCAAGCGAGATGGTAAGAGTGATGAATAAAATAAGAAGCCTCGTTGATCCAGTAAGAATTAAGTACCTTGACACCACTAAGTTTGCGACCAGCACGGCTCCTTAGCAACTGATCTCCTCTTGCTTTGCTAGAATTTCAACGGAGTAACTTCCTGGTTGGTGTTGCAAATAACTCTGAGCAACATGAGCACATTCATAACATCTAAATTCTATTATCAGAGGACAAAAATCATAGTTAAATAATGAGTTATATTAACTTGTTCCCAATTTTAAAAGAATTCCTGCTAAGATAACGGAAACTTGAAAGATTATGGGCAACTCAAATTTAACCCAATATAATTTGAAAATAGAAAAAAACTCGAACCAAGCCAATCACAATCTGTAAGACTAAACTCAATCAAGCCCCAATAAAAGCTCCTGCCTACAAACAAAGTCACTGCTAGTTACTGAAACATCATTAGCTTAATCAATGACAAACTTGAAGCACAAAGTAGCTAGTAAAGAGACGTCTCACCGTTTAAAGAGTGGGAAGTAGGCTACTCAAATATTTTACCAAGAATTCAAGGGCCAAGCTCAACAGACAACGGGCTTTTCATTCACTAATAATCTGGATAAGTTAAAATAGTGGAGTGCTTACATAGCCAAGGGAAGAGACAATTAAAATAAAAACAAAAAATTACATACTATTTTGCCCTCGTTATCATAATCTATCTGAAACGCCGATAGAAGGAATAAGATCCAATACCTTAAAGGACAAAGTCGCTACTGTTTCATGCTGTTCTAATAACATACTGTTTGTTGGTAAGAGAATTTCAAACTAAATCAGTAGCATTGAGTCTGACAATGACCTTCAATTAATAGCCTTGTAGCACAAATAACTGGGGAGAAGAGTTGAGTGCTGGAAAACGAGTTTTATTAAAGCCTCGGTGCCTTGAAAACTTGTGAGTTAAATAACTAGGAAAAAACGAGATTTGAAAGCAAGAGTTTTCAGCAACTCTGATTATAAAAACTTCATGATACTGCTAATCTCAGCTATGGTATCACCCAAAGGCCATATTAGCTAGTGTCTAAAACTGAATAAGCTCTTCAACCTTACAAAATATACAAATAAATTCTGTTAAAAAAAAATAGCATCAGCGCAGAATTAAAATTCATTTATATACACAAGATTTACATTTTGAGTTAAAGTTCTCTTTTGATCTTCCAACTCTTTGATGTATACTGTAAGTTCAGTGATATGGTGAACTTGTTTCCCAGCCAGATTTTCTAATCACTCTGAATCTGACCCGACATCAAACAAAAAATTAGATAGCAATTTTTTGAAAAATTATACGAAAAGTTATTAACAGGCATTCTCACATTCTTATTGTAAATTATCTGATCATTCTGTCATTATTGTTATTATGTACAATTGTGACCACTATTGGTTCCTTATCAAAGGGAAACAAGAGGGAAGACAGTGGATCCTTCTATCAAACAACAAAAAGAAGAAAAGTCTCACTCTTACTACAAGGCTCACTCTTTTATTATCATTATCGGCCTGAAACTATCCTCGGTTCAATAATAATAATCCCTGGCAAACATACCAAAAATGATATATAGCTTGGCCTCAGAAATTCAGAACAGTTGTTTTCTTATATGAGTGTGCTAAATCTGTATCTAATATGAAATGCATAAATTCAGGGTTTACAAAATCAGTATCCACAGTAGTTAGATGTGTCATCTCGAAATCATAGAAAGACTAATCCAAGATACAAAATAAGTAAGCATTTGATTTCAGGCAAAAAAGAAACATAATGCATTTAGTTCTAATAATCCAATCTCGTTTTAAACCCCTAATAAATAATTACTTTTACTAATCCAATACACATACAGCAGTTTTCAATAGAAATATTTTAGTTGAGTCGATAGTTCAGTACTTTAGTACTGATGCATTTAGTAGAGTCGATAGTTCAATAGGATGGGAAACTAGGTAACAATTTCACTGGGAGTTGGGCCCTGTTCTTTTGAACTGAAATGGATCTGATTTGAACCAATCAACTTATAGGACTGAATCGAATCGAATCGAACTTATAGGATACGAACGAACTTATAGGATCGGGCGAACCGAACTTATAGGATCGAATCGAATCGAACTTATTGGATCTGAACTGAACTTATAGGATCTGAACTGAACTGAATTTATAGGATCTGAACTGAACTGAACTTACACGATCTGAAATTAAATTAACTTAAATATTATTATTATTAGGATGAATTGATGAAAACCCCCTTAAATGTTACACTTTTTAAAACTTAACCCCTTATGAAATTTTTTTTAAAAATTAATACCTTAATGTGAACTCCGTTCACATTTTGGTACCTTAAGTGAAATCCGGTCAAAAAAATGTGAAATACCCATTTTACCCCTGGCTTTATATACACTCTCACCACCCACTCACCTAGCACTCTCATTAATCCCTCGGTAAAAACACACAAAATCCAATTTTTCCCCCAAATTACCTTTGACGATTACTACTCCAAAACGCAGATTAATTGAAGATCATCATTAATCAAAGATCAAGTTTTCATTCATTTGTAAGTAAGATTCTTCACTCTTTCCCTTTTTTATTTAATTTGTTTGATTATTTTCAAACCCTAATTTTCTGAGTTCTTTATTTATCAAACCCAGATTAATTAATTTTTACGAGTTAATTTTTTTCAAACCACGAATATTGTTGTATAATATGTTGTTGTAGGCATGAATAATTTTCTTTGTTAATTTGCGTGTAAGCCATGGAGGTACTTTTGCATATAGGAATAGTTGTGTGGAATATGTTGGTGGTGCTGTACAAATCCACGGTTGTGTGTGGATTAATGTCATAAACTTCAAGTATTATTTGAGGGATATGGCTGATAAATTAATGGGGAAGGAATGTGAAATTTGGTATAAGAAGGGTGGAATAAACGGGTTGTGGTAGAAGGCAAGTTGTAGGTGATTATGATGTAATACCATTCTTGAAATCCAGGGATGCAAATAAGGAGATTTTTTTGTATCTTGTTAAGCCACTAACACCCCATCCACTGTCTATGATCAGTCCCCCCCCTAATTTGACCAGAAACAAAAAACTTTTATTGGGCTTATCCCCAGTTAAGCCCTTACCAAAATGTGGCCCATCTTTGCAACCCAACATCACTGCATCATCATCTTCACAAAATGTCACAAGAGAATCTTTGACTTTGACAAACACAACAAATGCATTGCCCAATTCTACTTTTGCTTTTAAGGCACCCTCTCAAAAGATTCCTTCAAATCTGACAGCAACAATAACTTCCCAACACCCTCTCATTGAAGACAATGATGACATAAAATGGTCCAGGAGAGATCCTAGAAGATTTAATACACCCACTGAACTTAAAAAAAAAAAACGCCTGTGAGAAAGCTTCACCTTCAAAAAACTGTCACTCCACCTTGCTTAAATCTTCAAAAAACTCCCACTGTCAGTTCAAAGAAGCCTGTAAAAACTCCCACTCAACCTTCAGAAAATCTTCAAAAAACTCCCACTGTCAGTTCAAAGAAGCTTGTAAAAACTCCCACTCAACCTTCAAAAAACCTTCAAAAAACTCCCACTCCACCTAAACTACCAGCTTCTGATGATGTCACTAAGGTGTCAGAGGGGAAAGATCAAGGTAAAGCTGAGCTGAAATGCATAGGGCAAGTTAAAGCTGTGTTGTCTGGACTAGGGAAAGGGAAAGCTAAGGTAGGTGAAGGTAAGAGGGTAGTTTGTTAGTACGAGATCTAGGAGTTCATCAAAAGAAGAGTGGAAGAGGAGGGGCTAAGGGTAGAAAAGAGGGATCTAGTAGTGGTATTGAAGTTGTTGCTGCAGTACAAGGAATAGGAAGAGAATCTTGAAAGATCCTACTCCGAAGATGAGTTTGTTGATTCGAGGAAGGCGGTGATAATGAAAAGGATATAAGTGATTTGTGAGTGGCAGTTTGGGGAGGAAGATTTGATTGATGAAGATGATTTGTTTCATGACAAAGAGGATGGGCAGATACTAAAGGGTGTTGAAAGTATTTTCAGTCAATCTAAACACGAAAATTGTCAAGCTAATGGGAAGCATATATCTGGGGTATTGATGACATTGAAGTTGCAATCAATGAAGAGAGGGATGATGATTACGATGAACTCGAAGCCTTCGAGGGCTCGAGATAATGATGAGGTAGATCCTTACAACACTTTTAATGAATCTGTTGATTTGAAGGGGCCAATTGTTTTAAAAGTAGGGCTTAAATTTGCAAATACAATAATCTTGAGGAAGGCATTAGTTCAACATAGCATAGAAAATGGTTATGACTATTATTATATGCATAATGCTAGTGATAGGATAACTACTCAGTGCATGAACAGATGCAAGTGTGGGTGGGATAGTGTGAGGTCAAGGCACAGGTCTTTAGAAAATTGTACATGTGATCCAGAGAGTAGGTGTTACTTTAAAGTGCATGCTAGACCATTGGGTAAGGGACAGAAATTTCAGATTAAGTCTTTGATTCTTGAACATACTTGTGGAATGTCAAATTACAATAGGAAAGTGTCTTGAATACTTAGTGATAAATTTCTTGAGTTTTGGAGAACAAACATGGATTGGAAACTAAAGCAATTCAGAGATCATGTTTTTCAAGTTTTAAATGTGGAAGTTTCATATGCTAAGTGTTGGTTAGCAAGGTCTAGGGTGAAACAAATGATTTATGGTAATGACAAAGACCAATATGCTAAGGTTTGGGAATATGCATCAGCTATTCAGAAGTATAACCCAGGTTCCTCCTCATTTGTGGTGTGTGGTGGTATTGATAGGCCACCTGTTTATTTCAAAAGAATGTATATTTGTCTCCATGCTTGTAAGAAGGGATTTAAAGAGGGTTGTAGACCTATAATAGGGATTGATGGGTGTCACTTGAAAGGTGTTTTCCCAGGTATGTGTCTTGTGGCAGTTGGCAAAGATGGGAATAATAATATATACCCTGTAGCTTGGGCTGTTGTTGAAGTTGAAAATACTGAGGCATGGAGATGGTTTTTAGAATTACTTAACCATGACATAGGCAAAGAGGAAGGGGAGGGTATGACATTCATGTCAGATAGGCAGAAGGGGCTGCTTGATGCCTTGAGAACTGTGGTGCCCAAAGCAGAAGTGAGGTACTGTGTCAGACACATTTGGGCTAACTTTAAGCTCAATTACAGTGGCCAAGTGTACAAGGATGCCTTATGGAATGCTGCAAGAGCAACAACAGAGGTAATTCCATATCCTCTGACTTGAATTACTGAATTTTTTTTTTAAATACTAATCTAATTTGGCAGGTGTCACTAATCATTTAACATATATGCAGGCTGACTTTAACTATCACATGGATGGTATAAAGTCATTATCCAATGAAGCTTATGAATATTTGAAGGCCATACCCCCACAACACTGGTCAAGGCATGCCTTTGGGACTCAAGCTAAGTCAAATATGCTACTTAATAATTTGTGTGAGTCTTTTAATAGTGTACTGAAAGAAGTGAGGGATAAGCCCATCCTAACTCATATGGAATGGATGAGGAGATATGTAATGAAAAGAAACTTTGACAAGAGGGAAGGTGTGGTCAATTATAAAGGAAAGGTTATGCCTTATGTAAGTAAGTACTTGCAATGGGCTAGAGAGGAGGTAAGGTACGATGAAGGTATTACCTTGAGGAGGTGGGTGTATACGAGGTGGTGTACAAAGGAGAGCCCATTCGTCAATATCTTTGAAAAAACTTGTGCATGTAGGCATTGGGATATCACTGGAGTGCCATGTCTTCATGCGGTGGCGGCTCTTATGAAAGCAAGGCTCAACCCACGAGGATTATGTTGATGAGGCATACACTAAGGCCAAGTACATCAAAGCTTATGAGCCAGTTGTTGCCCCAATGCGGGAGTGAAGCATTGGGCCAAGACTAATCTGCTGAACCTCTACCCCCACCCATGAGAAAGATGCAGCGGCAGGCCATCTCGGAAAAAAGAAGAAAAGAACCTGGTGAAGGTGAGGGCAGATTTGTGAAGAGGCAAAAAAAGTCACATAATTGTAGCCATTGTAGCCAACCAGGTCATACTAAGAAGACCTGCAAGAATCCACCAGCCCCTCCAAAGCAACCAGGAAAACCAGGGAGACCGAGGTCCTCAAATCCATGGACCACCGAGCAAAGGAACAATCTTTGCTAAAAGAAGGACAAAGACCAACAACAACTCCAACAACAACTGCAAGTGCAGCACCAACAACAGCTCCAACAACTGCAACTGCAAGTCAGCCTCTTATCATTGCAACCCAATCAAGCCAATGCTAAAACCTGTTATGTCTTGTAGTCTTCTAGTTTGATGAAACAATTATGTGTATTTGGTTGTGTTGTAACCTCAGTATTATGTTCAAACAATTTTTAATGTTTTGTAAGACATTTAAGAAGTAATGATATGTTAAGGATCATTATCAACATTTGAGAAGAGCAACAACTGTTTGTAGAAATCTTAGAATTCCTCCTTCAACTACTTGTTCAACTACTTAGTACATAGCATCTAATAACTCATGGCATTACAAGTGAAGGGAAAATGGCCATGAGGCATGAAATCAACACATACAACTTACCTATTACATCTCATCTACCTACCTAAATAAACTTGCTAAATAGCACAATCAAGACAACAATAACTACAATCTTCACTGACATGAACATCAGTTTTGATGTATAGCTACTTGTACGACGCCAAACTCCAACTATTTCATCTTTGCCATTCTTCAAATTTTCTATCTCCAACTTCCCTTTTTTCCTCTCTTCTTTAACATATTGCAAATCTTCTTTCAAAATGGATACTTCACTTTTTAGGATGTTCTTCTCCTTCATTAGCTCACAAATAACATTCCTTTGCCACTCAGTTTGAGACTCATCAACCCATCTAAAAAAGTTACAACCACGAAAATTTGTTTCCGGGTTGTAAAATTTGCAAGCTTCAAATAATCGTCCCGGATTTGACTGCGTCCAAGACTTGCATCGACGAACTGGGATGCCGCAATAACATTTCCGTGGGGCATGAGAAGAAGACCTTGACGAAGAATCTGACCTACTCATCGACATTTTCTGGAAAAAAAATCAATTTACAATTTACCCCCAAATTTATGAACCCTAACTATATATTAACAAAAATAAGATTACAAACTCAAAATAAATAGATAGAAATTAAAGAGTGGAATAAAATAAAAATATTTACCTTAGGGAGAAGAAGATATGAAGGAAGGGCTTGTAGTTGAAATGGTGAGTGAGAGATTGAGAATAAATTAAGAGTTATAAATGAAGGAGGCAAGATGATGAAGTATAAGAAGGAAGGGAAGAAGCAGTGAAAGCAATGAATAAGGGTATAATGGGCATGAAATCTTGAATTTGGAGGGAAATTTAAAAAGTGGCCGGAATATTCCCTTTTTTTTGACCGGATTTCACTTAAGGTACCAAAATGTGAACGGAGTTCACATTAAGGTATTAATTTTTAAAAAAAATTTCATAAGGGGTTAAGTTTTAAAAAGTGTAACATTTAAGGGGGTTTTCATCAATTCATCCTTATTATTATTATTATTAATATCATCATCATCATCATCATCATCATCATCATCATCATCATCATCATCATCATTATTATTATAAAAACACAAACTTTTATTGAGATTAAACAAAAAATTTACAAGAAATTACACTGATTATAATAAAGCGTTTCCGCTATTTGCTTTATATTTACAATATCGGTCCTTAGTATATTTTTGTACTTACTCGAGGATGAGTAAGAGCTAAGTGTGGGGAGATTTGATAACACTATATTTTACCCGCTTTTGGCCCACATTTTATCTTTAACTTAGTCGGAATTAATAACTTGAGTTAATATAATTCACTCGTTTTGGAATAAAATAGATTAGTAGTGGTTATATCTTAATTTAAGTCAATTCATATTATGTTTCGAGAGTTTCGTACTAGTTCGGTGTTTTTGTCATGTAGAAACTAAGTGGAGCAGGGTTAGCTAGTGATAAAGAGGAATAAGACCGGGTCAAGCGGAAGTGAATCAAGTGAAGCAAATCGGGTGATAATTCATATGCGTGCGGTGGGGTGCTTTATTTGGGCCTTGTTAGTGCACATCACCTGCTAGTGGTGGCTTTTCATCATTGGGCCACTTAAAAGGGGTCCTGCTATACGTCGTCGATAAATTACTAAATATCGTCGACAATTAACGTAAATTTCCAAGTTTGCCCTCCATATCATAACTCCATATCCGTCTCACCAAAATGCAATTTCCGTCTCAAAACAGAAATGCAATTTCCGTCTCACTAAAACACAAGTCACCGTCTCACTAAAATATTTCAAACAAAAAAAAAAGTCGGGTTTTGTAATTAACAACATGAACGGGAACGATTTTAACAACGATTCCAACAATGAAGCTAGTAACGAGGTTAGTTTACGATTTAGTTTTGTTAAGAATTTATGTTTTATTATCGTTTGAATCCCGAATTAGGATAGATGCCATGAATGTAGACGGAATTATGATAGTTTTTGTGACGGATTTATTTGAAAAAGCAATTGAAAAAAAAAAAAAAAAAAAAAAAAAAAGTACGGATGGGCACGGACGAAGAAATTTTTCGTCGGCCAGGTGTATTGACGAAAAATTCCTTCGTCCATAATGGGCCTTGGGCGAAGGAATTTTTCGTCAATACTGGGCCGGACGAAAAATTCCTTCGTCCAAGGCCCATTATGGACGAAGGAATTTTTCGTCCAGGGCCCAACCGTGTATTTTTTTTTTTTTTTTTTTCATTTTTTTTTTGTTTCCGACTCGTTTTGTATAAAATAATTAATTTCCGTCTTTGTATTATATTTTTTTTATTTTTTATAGTTTTCGACAATTCAAATAATTAATTTCCGTCTTTATATTATATTTTTATCTTTAATATTTCCGACTCGTTGTGTATAAAATAATTAAATACCGTTTTTGTATTATAAAACAATTGAATTAATTAATTACCGTCTTTATATGAAATTTTTATCTTTAACATTTCCGACTCGTTTTGTATAAAATAACTTATTACCGTCTTTGTATTATTTTTATATTATTTTTTATTTACTCCGACTCGTTCCGTAGCAAATAATTAATTAATAACTAATTTATTGAAATGCGTGCGCAGGTGATTAACGATGGAGACGGTATTGATTACTCAGATCATTTTAAGACTAGCTTGTTCTTTGCATCAAGTATTGAAGCGTTTAATTTGGCATATGAGATCGGACTCCGACTCGGGTTTGGTATAAAAAGAGCAAGCAACAAGAAAGTTTGTCGTAACACGAATTTGAGACAACGTTATTTTGTTTGTCGGATGGGTGGAAAAGGTCCCGTAAATAAGGATGCCGATTCTTTAATGAGGGTAACACGGCTACAGCGCGTGGTGCAATTGCAAATTTTCAATGAAAGTTGTTGAATTAGAAGAGAATAAGTGGCAGCTTGTGATGAGATCCGGGTTTCATAATCATGGTTTAACGTTGTATTGTGACGGCGACAGATACTTTGCAAAGTTTGATGACGAGGAGTTGGCTTATATCGATGCCCAAGTTAGAGCTCACGTTAGGACCGCAATTATTAGTGCGGGTTTGCATCATCCGAATCCAGGAAAAGTCAAGACCTAATCGGCAACAAATCTACAATCGTTCTTAGAAAGTAAGGGCCGAGGAAAGAGATGGGAGAAACCCAAGACAATGAGATGTTAGCACTTGCGGTTCAAAGATAAGTACGTTCATTATTGGGTAAGCGATCGGAGACCGATGAGCTAACCCACGTGTTCATGGCTCATCCGAAGCCGTTAAGATGTTTCGATCATACTATTATGTGGTACAGATCGATTCCACGTACAAGACAAATGAATACCGTCTTCCGCTTGTTGAGATGGTTGGAGTCACACCCGTCGGGAAGAGCTTTGTCATCGCGTATGCTCTTGTGACGCATGAGTCCGAGGAGAAATATCTGTGGGTACTACGGAAATCGAAGGCCCCGCTCAATGATGCCGTTCAACCTAATGCTATTATTCGCGATTGCGAGGGTGGTTTGTTGAACGCGATTCCCATTGTTTTTTCATTCGTCTCACTTGCTATGTCTTTGGCATATATATTCTAACGTGGAGACGAAAGCACTTGATATCACGAAACAGGATAATTGGGCTAAGCACGTAACTTTTAACTTGTTTACTGCGGTTGTCGAGGCGGAGACCGAAGATAAGTTTAATGTTGCGTGGGGCAAATTGGCAAGGGAATGGGCGGGAGTAGCGGCTTATATTGAGAGGCAATGGTTCCCGCACTTGGAAAAATGGGCCAAGTATAGAACGAACACGATAACTCATTTTGGGAATACTTCTACATCCCGGGTTGAGTCGGCTCATGCGAATTTGAAGAGATGGTTGAATAGCGAAACTTGGCGATTGATAGCATCTCGGATTCGGTTTCATTCTTTGATGGAAACGCAACATGTTGAGATCCGACACTCGTTGGAGTTATCTAGATCGAGGCGGTTGACGGGGATTCAGCGATTATTTTCGGACTTTCTTTAAAAATATCAAAGAATGCCATCTGTGAATTGCCTGAAGAATTCGAAAGAGGTGCCAAGATGATGGAAGATGCCTTGACGATCGATTGCGGTTGTGTAAAGGCTACTACACTTGGTTTGTTATGTGCTTGTTCACTTCATCGCATTTCTAGAAACGGATCTCGGGTCCCTGTTGATGTGTTACATGTATTTTGGAGGAAGTTGGAGTACGATGGTTCGGAGGCAATGCCGACTTGTGACGATGATCGATTGGAAGAGTTATTCGATGAAATTCGGAATGCAGATCCGAGTATGAGATCATCCATGTTCGATGCCCTTTAATCTCAGATACATCCGGAACAGGAGGATTTAAACGAGCCTCGGGTCAACGAGAACCCTAGAGGACGTCCGAGTAGGGGAACTCGTAGAGATCCGTCCGCCGTTGAGCATGCACGAGTTCGGGTTCGAGTAGGTACTCCGTCTTCCCAACGTACTCCGTCTAGTACCCCCCGTTCTACTCCGACGGTTCCTGTTACTCCGTCGTCTACTCCCCGTTCTACTCCGACGGTTCGTTTTACTCCGTATAGTACCCCCCGATCCACTCAAACGGGCCCCGGTACACCGTCTACCATTTGCTACCACGAGTACGGGAGTTTCGGCACAACGTATTGCGCACCTCTTGAGGTCGACTACACCATTGGTCATTTGAGGTATTTTCCTTATCGTGACTTCCTGCCTTCATTTTTTCACGAGTATGTAGAAGCATGGTTTAATCCTTACGGAGACGGTCATTGTGGTTTTTGAGTTATCTCACATCTTTGTTCGGGGTGACCAATCTCATTTCACGATGGCTAGAAAGCATTTACTTAGGGAAATTTGTAGTCCCGTTTACCGTGATCATATCTATGGCCCAGGGAGATTTGATGCGGAGGTAGCTAGAATTACATTTATGGATCAGATACCGTGTGGCTCGGGTCATTGGATGGACGGTTTCGATCTATATGGTTATGCTACGATGTACAATTGGGTGATATGTTGTATTTCTGCATTTGACGATCGAGAAAGTCAGCGACATTGGAATGGTAGTTTTACTTATTTGCCTTTACGAGCCCCCCCCCCTCCCGGAGTACGTACCCCATATGGTGTCTTATGGGTATTACATGCGGGAAACCACTATTTGCGGCTCCGGGTACGCCCCTTGTCACCTATGCCTCCAGTAGCCCCTTGTTGGGTACATGATGCAAGCGTAGCTCATTATAATGGCCTGTATCGACATCAGTTTCGTGTATGGCGCGATTTCGCGAGTTCATCTTAGCTTTTATTTGTCCGATTATTGTATCTTTTATATTATATATCCGAATATTGTACCTTATATTTTATTTTATTTATCCGATTATTGTAGTTTATTATCTTCTGCATCCGATTAAATGACTTAAAACGTAATTTAATTAAAACAATCCTTAAAACGCAATTTGACATATTTTAATTAAAACATTCCTTAAAACGCGTTTTGACATAATTAAAAAATAAACCAATAAAAACATAATTAAAACATACCATACCCCAAATACCAAACCCTAAATAGCAAACCCTAAACCCTAAACCCCAAACCCCAAACCCCAAACCCCAAACCCCAAACCCTAAACCCCAAACCCCAAACCCCAAACCCCAAACCCATACCATAAACGATTATTACTTAAAACATAACATAATTAAATAACTACCGAACTTAATTATCTTCCGATGATGAAGATGACGATTCCTTATCTTCTTCATGATCTTGAATCTCAATTTCTTCAGGTTGGGTAGATATATATTGAGTCAACAAATCATTCAACACGACCGAGGCTGAGTAGGGTCAATTGCCGAAGGTGGACCGGGTCTGAACATAGGAAAATACTCATAGATCCACGATTGCAACAAAGTCAAGCAACCACCAACAATCTTCACACCAGCACGTGAAGCCACCCCCAACTGTTGGTACATGAAGGCTAGTACACCGGCTCCCCAAGCGTATTCGTGTACACCATCAGTATCATACACTAAAGGAAACAACTGAGGACGTAACCTATCACCTGATTTGTCGACAAAAAGTGTCGACCCCAACACCGCAGCCAAAAACCCCTGAGCAAAAACAACATCACAATTAGCTCTCGCCGTTTCACAAACTGCATCTACCAATATACCCCCACTCTTGTAAATAGGGACCTTCTTACTAGAGTTTAATGGCAACCTCAACTGGTCTGATGAAATCCCAAAAAAGCCACAAACATACATAAGGGGATCCGCCAACGTCCCGTCATTACTCTCCACCTTACAACAGTTACCATCAACCCGAACGCCTAAGATCTGCGCAACATCGTGAAGGAGTACGGACATCTCCCCAAAAGGCATGTGAAAACTGTTGGTGTCGGGTTGCCATCTCTCAACAAAAGCAGAAATAAGGGGCATGTTATAATACTCGGCCATGGAATCTAATAGGTGAGAAAGACCAAGACAATAAAGTCATAAATAGTCCGAACGGCGAGGAGGAGTTGCCAACAACTCAACAACCTCGTCTTACCAAACCGGTGGTAACCGTCAAACCGGTCGACCAACCTCATTAGGAGTCGCCCATAAGGTGTTGGCAATGTGGCCCCCGAAGCTAGGAATCACGTGGGGAAACCCAGGACCACCAGGAACACGATGATCGATCAACCAAGAGACATCCTTACCCGACTTCTTCTTCGGAGCCACCACACTACTAGAACTACCATCCGACCTCCGCAGGAAACGCCCCTCCTCATTCCGTCTACGTGGCACCCTACGCACTCGCTCATGACCCGACTCCTCCTCACCTATCACATCACCAGACCGAACCAGCTCCTCCTCCAACCGCTCATCAGTCCACGAATCGGTACTACCATCTCCAACCTCAGACTCAAACTGGAGCCCCTTTCGAGCTCGAACGTGACGGTCATTTCCTCCACCGGCC
The DNA here is from genome assembly GCF_048544455.1 of Silene latifolia. NCBI lineage: Eukaryota > Viridiplantae > Streptophyta > Magnoliopsida > Caryophyllales > Caryophyllaceae > Silene > Silene latifolia. The sequence goes on along the minus strand of NC_133538.1, from coordinate 119,738,574 downwards.
ATCTATTCAAAAAATAAAACAAAGAATTTATAAATATAAGTTTAAGTAAATTAAAAATTTAAAAAAAAAACAAAATAACCCGGAACGGGGTTTATTAATAATAATTAATTAATATTTTACGTAAACTAAACGAGACGCAACAAAAATATATTTACAACAACTTGATTACTTAAATTAATAAAACAAAGAATTTATAAATATAAGTTTATGTAAATTAAAAAATAAATAAAAAAACAAAATATCCCCAAAAGAAGTTTATTAGTAATAATTAATTTATATTTTACGTCGACAAAACGAGACGGAAAAAATATATATTTACAACGACTTCGCCACGGACGACAATTATTATTAATAATTTATTACTTTATAACGATAACAAAACAAGACGGAAAAAATTTTATTTTTAAAAAAAAAAAGAAAAAAAAAACGAGAAATTCTAAAACAAAAAGGAAAAAAAAAAAACATACAATTGGGCCAGACGAAGAATTCCTTCGTCCAACACCAAGCCCAGACGAAGGAATCCTTCGTCCAAAGCCCATATGAGACGAACAATTCCTTCGTCTGGGCCTGGTCTGGGACGAAGAAATCCATCGTCTCAGCCCAGATTCTCGTCTTCCTTTTTTTTTGTTTTTCGATTAATTGTTTCGATTATTCCGTTTGATTTTCGCGTAACACGACTAAATCCGATTGAAATCAAAGCATCTATCCTAATTCCGTCACTAATTTGGCATCTATCCTAATTCCGTCACACATTTACAAACTAAGCAAAATACTACAAAAAATTTTTAATCCCGAATCACATACCTTGTTGAATGTTCGAATTCGTGACGGAAATGATGCGGTCGATACGTTTGTGTCGGGTTTTTTTTCTTCAAAATCTGAGTCGGGTTTTTTTTTTTCAAAATTTGGAATGTGATAGGTAGTTTTTGAATAAAAAGGAAAATATTAGGGGGAGTGTGAGGGAGGGGCAAATTTGGAAGTTCATTAAAATTGTCGACGATATTTAGTAATTTGTCGACGACCTTTAGCAGCCAGGCTTAAAGGACTAGGTGTAAAGACTAGGTGTAAGTTTAGAGTAAAAGTTGTTGGGCCATCTTTTTGGTCCTTACTTGCGTGGAACATTTTTTTGGAGGAAAAGACGGGAATGGCATTAGCAAAAAGGCAACCTTCATTTTGTGTGGCAGACGTTTTTGGTTCTGGGCAGAGGAACGACGGAGGAGTATTAGACTACGTTTATAGGTAGAGCTAACAAGGATTAGGTCTTGAATAAGGATAAAAATTAATTAAAAAAAAAATCAAAATAAAATAAAAAGCAGGAACTAGTTGGAGTTTCAGTCGTTCCAAGCGATCCATTTTGGACCTAGTGGACCTTGTTCAGGAACTCTCACAAACAACAATTAGGAAACCAAATTTATATAGATATTCATGGCATGTACATGTGTGCTACACTACACCGCAACTACGCACCATTTCTTTTCTTTTTGCAGAGATTCCATGGCATGAAAATTTTACATGGAGACTTCATGGTATGTACGACAAGTATTTTTCACAAACAACAGATAAATACGGCAGCTAAAACACTCACAGTTATTATATATTCGTTTTAATATATGTAATCATCATTTTAATATATTTATTTAATAAAACCGTGTTTTTTTTGTGGTTTTATATATAAAAAACTTAATTTATATTAATAGTATATACATTTATAACTATTATCAAAATAAAATTATGATGGAAGTATATAGTAATAATATATAATGTTTAAAAAAAATTAGGAACTAGGTCTAACTAGGGCTTTGATAAAACAACAAAATTAGGAACTGGGTCTTGTAAATAAGTTAAGTATATATATTATTATTTTAATGCAGAAATTAGGTCTAAGTAGAGTTGTAGGAACAACGGATAAACATGATCTTAGTTTAGGGTAGTTTCTGTTTTTGTTCCTCAATATACATCAAAAAATTCCATCTTTTCATCTTTTCTTCCTTATTCTTAGTTTAGATCTAGTTTATCTTTTGATTCTACAATATTTGTATGAAGAAGTTATCATCTTAATTCCTCTTTAATACAAGTTGGTTATACATTTCTTCTCTCCCTTTCTCTTATTCTTTTAGATTATTGTTATGTTTTTGATTAGTTAAAGTTTTAGTCTTTACCATGTTTAGTGTTAATTATTTTATATTTAGTCATTAGATTAGTTAAAATTTCAATCTTTATAACTTTACTAGATTTCATGCATGTGCGCTGCACAGCTAACTAAATTGTCTTTTCTTTGAAATGAGTTTGAGAATCTTAGATGTGAGCAAATTGTTATATAACCTTTTTTTCTCATAAGTAAAAAGGTTTTAAAAATGTCGAATATCTATTTACCGTTGTAAAAGAAGAAGTGAAGTACTCTATTAATGTCGTAGACTGGTTTGATTGTCATATTGAAATTTTGTGTTTGGTAAACAACATCGTCGGGGTTAATATGCTATTTTACAACATGTTGTTTATCTCAATATATCGGTTGACATATTCTGAAATAGAGGAAAAAAAATCATTCTACAAATAAAAATAACAATTTAATAATCGTAATCTACTTGATGGGGCATATTCTGCACCCGCTGACCGAGTCAACATATTGAGCAAGGTCAAAGCCAAACGACAGCAAGTCAACGTATTAGACAAATTTAACCGAGCATAGCCGCCGGCTGTCACTGGGTCTCGGTCTCGGCAACTAGCCGGCCGAGAGGCATATCCGCGTACTCACATCCGGTCCCCTCGGCATGGAGTCAACCAGGCGCCCGGCCGCCATGGGTCCCTCGGCCGAGGGTAGAACAGTCTTTCCACCTGCTAGCCACTTGGCCACTTGGCCACTACGTGACAAAAGGTGAAAGTCTATAAATCCTCCACTTCTCTCATTGAGAAAAGGATCCCAAAAAGCTAACCGAAAATCTGGTATAAACTCCCTTATCTCTCTACAATATACTTTGCCAAGTTAACACACAACTTAATCTCTTTAAGTTTACTGACTTGAGCGTCGGAGTGAGTACGCTCGGTACCAAGTCGAGCCCTCAGTTTGTTCATCTTTACAGGAGAGACCGAAAGGAAGAGACAAGCAAAAAGACGTCATTCATCAAGCTCACGTGGTCACAAATCCGCTCCGAATTACACAGGAACAATTGGCGCCGTCTCGTGGGGATAGATACTAAAAGCTAGTCACCTCCCTTACAAAAAAAAAAAAAAAACAAAACAAAACCATTCAAAGAGCTAAGAAGATGTCAAAACAACAAGAAATAATTGTGAGTGACGAAACTGCATTCTACCAGGATGACGCGTTCCCTAATTCTGAGATCGGGCAATCCCCCACCGGCCGACTCATTGAGCCGGTGAAGTACGGGATGCCAAGAGAGCCAGAAACACCGCTGCCGACCGGCCAAGTCACTGTCATGGGACATGTGGTCGATGCGGCCAAATTGAAGCTATTCCTGGACCTGATGGGTGGTACGCCGGTTACCCCTGTCACGAAGACAGGGGCGGCAGCGCCTCCACAGGTGACCAGGGCCCATAAAGTGACTCCGAACAACTTGACCGGAGTATTACAAGGAGCTGGGCATGCTAGGACGCCGGCGGAGCCCGTGGTGCCAGTGGCAGACCAAAGTCCTTCCCCCACTCGCGGGAGGACAGCGTCGCCGCGGCAAAAACGAGGCCCGCCCCGAAGAAACGAAAGAAGTCCGACTCTCCAAAGTCGGACAACAAGGAGCCCTTCCCGCCAGACGGAGAGATGCCGGACTAAGGTTGCGAGGAGCCGATCGCCGCGTGTCATTCGACACGTGGTCAGACAGCCCCTCAGTGCGTATGTCCTCGAAGTCTTTGTGCCGACTAAACTAAAGCTGCCGCCCCTATCATACAAAGGGGATAGCGACCCAACCGACCATGCCGAGGCTTTCGAGTCGTACATGTCGGTATGGGAGCAGCCTGATGAGGTATGGTGCCGAGTCTTCCCAACAACCCTTCATGGGATGGCCCAGAGTTGGTACAAGGGGCTACCTAATGGCTCGGTATACTGCTATGCCGACCTGAGAGACAACTTCATAGCCCAGTATGCTTGCAACAAGATAAGGGCCGTGGAGACATCAAATCTCCTCACTATCCGACAAGGGGAGGACGAGTCCCTCCGGAGCTACGTGAAGAGGTTCGACGCAAAAGTTCAGCAGATCCGTGAGCTGAACACCGAACTGGCGGCCTTTGCACTGATGAAAGGCCTCCCAAAAGGCGAGTTCAAAAACGAGCTGATCAAATGCGAGGACCTCAACCTAGACATCGCCAGAAAAATGGCCGACCGAGCCGTAAAGGTGGAGGACTATCACAAGACCTGGGTAGGCCACAGCGAATCTGGGCACCCAGAGAGGAAGAGCCGCCGGGAGAACGTTGATGAAGGTCGCCGTGACATGAATCGGTCACGACCTGAGAGATTTAATAGGAAACAGAACTCGGCGGGCGCCGGGGGGTGTTCGGGACCATACACCCAGAAGCGGTACAACAGTCTCACCCCCCTGGTCAAATCACTGGCCGAGGTCTTTTCCCTAAGCAAGAATGAAGGGCAGAAATGGGCAAGGCCCCCCAAGGCGGGGGGGGGGGGACGGCGACCTTAGCCAGTTTTGCGATTACCACGGCCAAGCCGGTCATAAGACCGACAACTATCGACATCTGAGGAACGCCATCGAGGAGCTAATCCGAAAGGAGGGCCTCAGCAAGTATGTAGCTGGAGGCCCAGAAACAAGCTCCGACGGGGCGAATAGAAAATCAGTATTCCAGCGAATAGGAGTGATCCAGGTTGTCATCGGGGGGAACGAGAACGGTGGGTCAGCTAATGGGCACAAACGGCACCTGAATGAGCTATGCCAAGCCATCAACTTTGTGCCCAAAACAGCGATCCCCGCTTCCACAATCCCCGATATAACCATTGGGAAGAAGGACTACGAGGGAGTCGTCGCTCCGCACAGCGACCCGCTTGTAGTCCACCTAGACATAGCCAACCACTTGGTCAAAAGGTGCCTGATTGACACAGGCGCCTACACAAACATCATGTTCAGGGAGTGCTTTCTCAATCTCGGTCTGAAGATTGAAGAACTGAGCCCCTGCACCAACCCGCTATACAGCTTCTCCGGGGGCGGCCTGGTACCCCTGGGGTCAATCAGACTACCGGTGATGTTTGGCCAAGCTGATGCGGCCAAGAATGTTTTATCTGAGTTCGTGGTCATTGATGGTTCGTCTGCTTACAATGTTCTCATATGCCGAGTCACTTTGAGCGAGGCCGATGCAGTGATGTCCATCCGGGAAGCGCAAAAGCTCGTCTCGAAGGACGAAAGAGACGAAATAGTCAATGTCCAAGTATCTGCCAGGGGGTGCAACATGCAATCCCTCAAAGTGGCGAAAAAATCAGAGAAAGGGAAGAGCCCATCCTTACAGCAGGAGGGTGATCCGATGCACACCAACGTCGGCATGGTCGAAGGAGCCGAGACCGAGGAAGTGGAAATTGACTCAGGGCGCACCGTAACTGTCGGTGTCGGCCTGGAGCCAAAATTCAGAGCCGATCTCCTAGACCTGCTGAGGAAGAACAAATATGTCTTCGCATACTCAGCCGCCGAGATGCCGGGCGTGAGCGGGAGGTGATCGTTCATAAGTCGAACGTACTCTCCACCGCTCGCCCTGTCAAGCAGAAGATGAGGAACTCCTCGGCCGAGAAAGATGAGGCCATCAAAGCTGAAGTAGACAAACTATTAGAGGCAGGCTTTATCATGCCTTGTACTTACCCTGAGTGGCTAGCAAATGTTGTAATGGTGAGGAAGTCATCAGGGGCGTGGAGGATGTGTGTTGATTTTACCAATCTTAATAAAGCGTGCCCTAAAGAGTGTTATCCCTTGCCTCGAATAGATAGTTTAATTGACGCAACGGCAGGCTACACCATGCTAAGCCTGCTAGACGCCTTCTCAGGGTATCATCAGGTGTTTATGGCCGAAGAAGACATGCCTAAGTGCGCATTCATCACCGGAAACGGCACATACATGTATAAAATGATGCCGTTCGGTTTGAAAAACGCTGGCGCAACTTACACTAGGCTGGTGGACAAAGTATTTCAAGATCAAAAAGGGCGAAACATCGAAGCTTACGTCGACGATGCTATTGTAAAAAACAAGTCTGACAGCGAGCACTTGGCCGATTTGAGCGAAACATTTTGTTCACTAAGGAAGTATAAGATGAAGCTTAACCCAATGAAACGAAACTTCGGTGTCCGGGCCGGCAAGTTCCTCGGCGTGCTTGTCAGCGCCAGGGGAATTGATGCCAATCCAGAGAAAGTCCAAGCAATACTAGACCTGCCGGAGCCGAGGAATCGAAAAGAGGTTATGATGCTGACCGGAAGGATGGCGGCCCTCGCCCGCTTCATCTCTCGGTCGGCCGACAAGAGTACTCCTTTCTTTAAAGTGCTGAAAGGGAATAAAGACTTTAGCTGGGGAGGAACAGCACGGCTTTCAAACAACTGAAAGCCCACCTTCTAACTCTCCCGACCCTGTCCAGGCCGACGCTGGGGGAGACGCTATATCTATACTTAGCAGTTACCTCGGCCACGGTCAGTGCCGTAATCGTCAGGGAAGAAAACAAGCAGCAACACCCAATCTCCTTTATCAGCCATACACTACTGGCCGCCGAAAGAAATTATCCACTTATCGAAAAAGCAGCCCTCGCCGTCATCGTTGCCGCAAGGAAGTTAAAACCCTACTTCGACGCACATCCCGTGACGGTCTTAACCGACCAGCCATTGGAGAAAGTGTTGGAAAAATTTGAAAAATCCGACAGACTTATCAAATGGGCAGTGGAGCTCTCCGACTTTGGCATTCAATAGAAGCCGAGGCCTTCGATAAAGGGGCAAGCACTTGTGGACTTCCTGGCTGAGTGCACATATCAAGAATAATCACATCCCGGCGTATGGGAAGTGTATACCGACGGGTCCTCTACGGCGAACAGCTCAGGAGCAGGCATCCTTATCACCAGCCCTAACGGGGACGAGTTTGAGTACGCCTTGAAGTTTACCTTCTAGGCCTCAAACAACGAATCCGAATATGAGGCGGTGATAACCGGAGTCGAGTTAGCTAGAGAGCCGGACGGAGCATATTGTGTTAAAGATGATTCACTCTTAGTGACTAATCAAATCGAGAGGAGAGTATGAGGCTTGAGATGACGGGATGGTGAGGTACCTGGAAAGGGTAAAGCGACACCGCAAAATTGAAATCTTTCCAAATACAAAGTGCATCCCAGTGTCCGAGAACAACCGAGCCGACGCTCTCTCAAAACTTGCCGGTTCAAGCATCAAGAATGTCGGTCGAACCGTCTTTGGTGGATATCAGAAATGCTAAAAGCATCACTGAGACCGTCGGCATGGTGGGCGACATCGAAGCCGAGACGACGTGGATGACTCCGATAATGAAATACAAACTGAAAAAAGAGTTACCGGAGGACCGCAGTCTCTCTCAGAAGATAAGAAGGATCGCCGCAAGGTACTTGGTGTTCGAAGGAGAGTTATACAGAAGGTCCGTAATAAGACCACTTTTGAAATGTGTCGGCCCAGCCGACGCGGAGCTTATACTGACAGAGATTCACGAAGGCATCTGCAGACACCACATGGGGGCGAGAACGTTAGCCCACAAAGCTCTCCGAGCCAGCTACTTCTGGCCGACCATGCTGAAAGATTCCAGAACAAAGACCAAGAAATGCAAGAATTGTCAGATGCATGCTCCGGTAATACATGCACCTTCCCGAGACCTGCAACCGGTACTTAGTCCCCTACCATTTGCATAATGGGGGATGGATTTACTAGGACCATTTCTGACGGCCTCCGGAGGAAGGAAGTACCTGATCGTCGCCGTTGACTATTTCACCAAATGGGTCGAGGCTGTCGCGGTACCCGCCAAGACCACGGCGGCCGTAAGAAAGGTGATTTGGGAGAACATCATAACTCGTTTTGGGTTACCCCAAGTCATGGTATTTGACCACGTCCGAGAGTTTTGGAGTGACATGGTGATGAACTGGCTGGAAGAGCTCGGTATCAAATTCGCATACTCCTCCGTCTGCCACCCTCAGAGCAACGGGCAGGCGGAGGCAGCTAATAAAACAATATTGAACGGGTTGAAAAAGAAGGTTGAAGATCTAAAGGGAAGATGGGCTGATGAACTACCCGGCGTCCTATGGTCACTTCGAACCACGGAAAAAGAAGCAACAGGGTACAGTCCATTCCACCTAGTCTATGGGTCTGAGGCCGTCCTACTAATTGAAAGCGGTGCCGACATTCAGAACGCAAACCTTTGACCCAGTCGAAAATGAGGAAGGCCTAAGAGCCTCCCTAGACCTGGTCGAAGAAAGTCGAGATACGGCACGACTCAACTTGGCAGTATCAAAACCGAATGAGAAGAGCATACAACCGTAGGGTCCACAAAAGGGACTTAAGGGTAGGAGATCTAGTCCTAAGAAAGGCGGCCGCAACAAACAAAGGAAACATCCATGGTAAAATGACGGCCAACTGGGAAGGACCCTACAAAGTGGTTGAAGAAATGAGGCCGGGGACGTACCGGTTGACAGACATGGAGGGAGTGCCTCTAATGAGCCACTGGAACACAGACAACCTTAGAAAATACTTCATATAGCGGCGGAGGTGTCCGAGACCGTTGTGGGCACCCCAAAGCGTGATTATATCTAATGAAGAGTGATCCAAGTTTTCCATCAAAATGAAGAGTCCCCTCCGTAGTCGTACCAAGGTAGACACCACGGCCAAAGCCGGCGATCACCGCAATGGCGTTGATACTGCGAAAGCGACCAACATGCTTAGTAGACGCCAACCGGGCAGTCACTAACAATGCAGTTGATACTCGCGAAAGCGACCAACATGCTTAAGAACGTATAAGTACAGTTGAGAACGCAAATCTGACTGGCCCGGCCAATCCAGGAGTGGCAGAGGAAGCGATCAATATGTCTATAGATACGAACGCTGTCGAGCCGTAACCTCGATTGCCTCGGCCAAAGCCGGGAGTGGCGGGGAACAACGACCGATACGCTAACATGTTCACAACAGCAGTTGGGAAGCGCAAATCTGACCGCCTTGGCTAAGACCGGGAGTGGAGGAGGAAGCGACCGACATACCAACATGTTTAAAAACGTTTAAGTATAGTTGAGATACGCAATCTAACTGCCTCGGCAAGGCCGAAGGTAAAAACGAAAAAGCGCTCAATATGTTAAAAACGTAAGAAGACAATTTAATGGAGGATGAGATCAAAAGCCTCGGCCAAGCCGAAGGCAAATAGACAAACTTTATTAAAAATGTTTACAGGTGGGGCAAAACAAAGTCGACGGCCGTCCCCATAGGGATAGCCTAAACACAACCTACCAAAGTTTAACAAAAAAAAAAAAGAAGAACAACAAAAGATTACAGACATAAAGATTTGAAGCGCCAAAAGGATGGCAGGGAGAAAAGGCTCAATAGTTGGCCCCCGAACAGCTGAAACTATCCGAAGGGCCGGGTGAATCAGGTGACGACCGCCCGTCTCCTTATGCTTGTTGCTGCTCGCCACCGGCAGCAGTAGCAGCATCACCAACGGTGGGCGGCCCAGAAGAAAGCTTGGCAGCTTCACTTGCCTTTGCCCTCTCAGCCTCCTCTCTGGCCTCCTTCACCTTAGCATCCCGGGCCGCCTTCTCCGCAGCCTCTTGAGCGACCTTCGCTGCCTTCGCCTCATCCACGGCCTTGGCCTCCGCAGCAGCGGCCTTCTCATCCAGGAGCCGGTCAAACTCTTGCCACGGAAAGGAGCCTTCATGAGCGAGCTCTTTAATTGCATCCCTGGTAGCATCTTCAGCTTGGTCCCGGTACTGGGCACACATGTCAGGGATGATGATGGTTTTCAGCGTCTCAATGTCCTTCTCCCTCTGGGCAAGGATAGCCTTGGTGTTCTTATGCTCCTTCGCCTCAGCCGAATGCAGAGTCTTCCATCTCTCCTTCTGCTCAACCACGACCTTATAGCCGCCCTCAAATTTGTCTTTCTCCTCCTGCAGCGTCAGCCTCCGCAGCCTCAACCTTGGCTCTCTCGGCTAAGACCGCCTTCTCAGCGTCCTCCCTAAGCTTTCGCTCAGCGAGGAAGTCCTTCATGGCGGCCTGGAAGTCCTCCTTCGACCTCTCGGCCTTCTTCTTAGCAGCGGCAAGCTCGAGCCTAAGCCGTTCAAGCGCAGGGGCAGCTCGAGCCATGACCTTTTCTTGCTCCATAATATGAGCGCCGGCTAGTTCAGCCCACTTCACCAGCCTCTTGGACAACCTTATGCCTTCCGCCGTAAGCTGAGCGGGGGAAACCTTCTGGGATGAGGAGTCGACGGTGACATTTCTATCGCCCGTCTGCACAGGCTGCTTCTCCAATTGTCGTTCAGTGAGAACGACAGCTGGCGGCGGCTGATCTACAAAAAATCCAGACAAAGCATCCATGTCAACATTCATCGACATATCAGAAAGCCTGTCATCAGGGACGCCTAGGGAACCTGCTAAATCCGAGCCATGGGTTAGATCCGTACCAGTCCTAGCCTTCTTGGGCAGAGGGCCGGCTGACCCCTTCTCTTTCCCTGCCTCGGTAACAGCAGCAGCAGGCGTCTTTTCCTTCCTCTTATTTGAAGGAGGAGGACCCTCCACAACGGTGACCTCCTCTTCAACATCGACGACCACCTGCTCCTTTTGGACTACGGGGATTGAAGATTGAGCTGGAGTTGACGCCGTTGCCGCCGTAGACGTTGTTTTAGGTCTCCGGCGCGGCACGTTACCGCCGATCTCCGCTCGAGCCGCCGCCACATTCATTGCCTTCATCGCCTGCTCTATAAGCTCGTGCGGGGCCGGTCTGCGATCACGTGGCGCGGCCTTAGGATGCAGCTCAGCAACTCTCCCGTCCTGGTCAAGTCCCAACTTCTTTAGAATAGAGACGGGGAGATCACGGCCAAATCGATCTGCAAGAAGCAAAGCAAGAGTTAAGTAAAAGAAGTAAACCAAGGCTCAAAAACGGAAGCATAAAAAGCAAAGGTGGGCCTCATACCGACCCCACTCACCCTGGCCGAGGGCCGGTATGAGGCCGACGTGGCAAAGCGGCTCGTCCTGAAGAACGATCTGCGTCGGGGGCATCCATCCCTTCGGCGTGCCATCCTTCTCAGCCTCAAACAGCCTCATTGCCCGCTCTTCGTCCTCCTTAAGATAGACCTTCTTAGCATCCATCTTAAGCTTATTCCGGGAGACATATCTATCATGCTCCCCCTGATTCTCACACCGCAAGTTGACGCGGCTCTGGAAGGACTGGGGCAGTGGATAGTCCTCCGGCACCTCAACATATACCCACCGCCCCTTCGAGTCCTTGCAAGATGTCAGCTTGGAAACGGTGACGTAACCCGACTCAGTCTGTACGCTGTACCACCCCGAGCCGCCTAGGGTAGTCTGCCGAAGATGGTGAAGCCGGCGGATGAGGTTCACCGTTGGGGCCTTCCCTTTAAAAAGACATAACCATACAAAGCCAATAATAGTCCTAATAGCCAACAGATGCAGTTGTGCCATAGCGACGTTCATAGCTTTGATTATGGCGGCGACGTGTTCATTAAGAGGAAATCGGAGCCCATACTCCAGATGTCTGATGTACACGCCGATACAGCCTTCGGGAGGGCAACAGACTGCCCGATCACCCTTAGGGACAACAATTCTATACCCCCTGCCGAAGGAGTAATGGTCTTTAAAAAGATCAGGACCGGAACAACTAGCGAACTTATTCGTCCAAACACGATCAGGATTGATCGAGCAGGCATCGTCGTGCCATGAATAACGCGGCCTCTCTCGCGGCCTCTCTGAGTCGGATTGGGTCTCTTCATCATCATCATCATCGAAACCCTCCAAAAATTTCTCCTCAATTTCAGGAGAAGGCGACTTGGGACCCCCAAACCCTATCGGAGTGACAACCAGTGGCTCCTGTTCATCAGGACGCGACGGTTCGCCCCCCGGCGCAGAGGTACTGGGTTGAGCATCAACAGAAGACATGGTGACAACAATTATTTAAACAAGTAAAAAGTTGGGAAAAATTTGTTTGTTTACCTTGGAAGAAAGTGTTACGCCGAGTAACGCTTTGAAGACTAGAGATAAATTTCTTCGAAAAAGCTAAGAGAGAGGAAATTTTTTGAGAAAATGAAGTTTGATGGCCAAAATGAGGGGATAACTGCTCTATTTATAGAGCAAAGCCCATGAAGCGGACCAATCAGAGCAAAGCCCATGAAACGTCCACCAATCAATGCCAAGCCACGTGTCAGGCATGCAGCCACGGAATATCAATCGACATACAGTTATCAATCTTCTTCGACACGCTCCTTGGTATCTACTTGCCACCGGCCAGCTGATCAACCAAGCTTGGCAGCACCGACCGGGGACAATCAAAAGCACACGGCACTCTCAACCTTGGTCTCGGCCAGCGCCATTTTTCTTTTCCACATTGGATGTCCATTACACAACCATGTGGTGGGGGGATATGGTACGGCCTGAACAGAACCAAGCCGAGGAAGAAGAAGCCGAGGAAGAAGTTCAACATGCGCAGAATACGCTCAACACTCATCGAAGGTCCATACCACGGCATAGACTACGCTAGGGGCAAATTGATGGGGCATATTCTGCACCCGCTGACCGAGTCAACATATTGAGCAAGGTCAAAGCCAAAAGACAGCAAGTCAACGTATTAGACAGCCTAACCGACATAGCCTGTCGGCCTGTCACTTGGGTCTCGGTCTCGGCAACTAGCCGGCCGAGAGGCATATCCGCGTACTCACATCCAGTCCCCTCGGCATGGAGTCAACCAGGCCAGCTGGCCTGCCATAGGTCCCTCGGCCGAGGGTAGAACAGTCTTTCCACCTGCTAGCCACTTAGCCACTTGGCCACTACGTGACAAAAGGTGAAAGTCTATAAATCCTCCACTTCTCTCATTGAGAAAAGGATCCCAAAAAGCTAACCGAAAATCTGGTATAAACTCCCTTATCTCTCTACAATATACTTTGCCAAGTTAACACACAACTTAATCTCTTTAAGTTTACTGACTTGAGCGTCGGAGTGAGTACGCTCGGTACCAAGTCGAGCCCTCAGTTTGTTCATCTTTACAGGAGAGACCGAAAGGAAGAGACAAGCAAAAAGACGTCATTCATCAAGCTCACGCGGTCACAAATCCTGCTCCGGAATTACACCCGGAACACTACTAATTAGCAAACACTTAAAAAATTATGCTAATTAATAATTCGTATATGTTTCTCAGACCTTCTAATAAACTATGTTGTTTATTTATAATTACTCGATGAATTATATTTAAATACTTAGGCTCTGTTTGGCAAAATTAGCTGAAAAGGTAGCTGAAACCTGAAAAGGTAGCTAAGAACTGAAAAGTTAACTGAAACCTGAAAAGGTAACTGATAAGGTAGCTGAAAATTAGGAGCTGATAAGGTAACTGATTATATAAAAATGTGTTTTGACAAACTAGCTGAAAAGGTACCTGATTTTGGTAAAATGACGGAAAAAGATATGAAAATTATTTAATATTATAGAATAAAGGGGTACAAAATGGAAAATAAGTCATTTCAGGTACCTGATTTCTCAAATACTACCTGAGGTAGCATTTTATTTCAGGTACCTTATTTGACCAAATAAGCTACTTGCCAAACACTTGCAAAAAAATCAGGTAGCTGAAATTTTGGTCAAATAAGCTACTTTGGTCAAATAAGCTACCTGAAGTGTCGTGCCAAACGGAGCTTTAGAAGAATTGTTTTAATCAAATTTTATCATAAGAGGGACTCTCTTAATCATATCTAACCAACTGATATATGAAGTATTCTGTACTTGATTTCCTATGTGACGGACGTATTATAACCACTTGCAATAATAAGGGTAATATTTATATTTATTGATAGATAATAGTAATATCAGGAATTTAACTCCATGTTGTAAATGTAATATTTGCTGATGGCGGTGCTATCATCCCTGAACCACCTAAGTTTCTTGTTAGAAATTGACTACATGTTGTTAAAACTCGTAAATAATCATTTTTAATAACAAATCTATCTCCAAAACACCTTTGCCAACTTATTTCTAGGCCAAACATTAAAGAATAACTTTGACTTAGACAGTAGACTACTACCGCGTAACTTTTATTCTATATACCCCCTCCATATCAGACCAAAGGTAACACTTACTATAAACGGACGTACATCATCAAAGGTAACATTCCTTATTTGGCCCACAACATTACCAAATTATCCTTATACCCATTTGATATTTACACAAAATGCCATTACATACCCCACCTACTAACCCACAATTAAACCTACAATTACATATCCCATCTATTTTTTCTCTCTTTACCCTTACTTTTTCCACATTTTCTTAAATACTCCAGTTTTCCCTACGTTACCTTTGGTGTGGTACGGAGGGAGTATGTTGTTAGAGTGTTACTTGGTTTTCGATTTTTTTGCTCAGATTCACATTTATTTATTACTTACATCATTATAGTGTGTCTCGTTATAGACTTCTTGCTAAAAACTCTACACCATAACTATAATAATAGACTTTACATATAGTGTTAAGTCCTAGATATTTTAGGTTGCTAAATAATTTCGTAAAATACACTGTAATGAATTGAAACTAAAAATAGAAACACTAAAGGTAGAATTTGTTGAGTTATGCTCCCTCTGTCCCGGCGAATAGTTTACATTTCCTTTATTTTATGAGGAGGAAATGGAGCATATATAAACTATTCCCGTCGAATAGTTTCATTTCCTTTATTTTAAGAGGAGAAAAATAAAGCAAATGTAAACTATTGTCCGGGACGGAGGGAGTCGTCATTATCAAAGTGACCGTAAGTAGGAATAATATAATAGCTGTTATTTTCATAATCCTTTTATATCTTTTATTTATTTTGGCATAGGATCAAAATTATTGGAAAATTTATATTATACGTGGACGATATTAGCAAACTCGGGCGATAAAAAGCAAATCCCCTTTATAAATATTATTATGGATGGTAAGAGACTAAGAGATATACTAAAACTTGTGGGAGACGATCTTTCACTATATCGAATCCTTCCTTCAACAGAAAACATTATTACTTGATTTTTAGTTTTAAATCAAAAATAGAAAACCAAAAAAAAAGTCTGACTCAAACCATTGATAAATAATGCTATAATGAAAACAATGTTGCTCCTTAAAAAAAAGTTAACATTCCTCCTGTTAAATCATTGTTGTTCGAAACAAACCAATGATATATTAGCATTGCTAGCTCTTTGAGCAACATTGCTATTTTTATAGATAATTCATATACAATTTTTTTGATAGTTTGCGTCCTGTGAAATCAAAAGATAAACATAATTAACAATTAAAACCAATGTATTAAGTCCAAATCTAAAAACACAATAATATTGAGCAAAAGATCACAAAATAAAATAAAACCTATATAAAATTATATTCGGCTAATTATTGCATGCTAACGTAACAATAAAGCATTCTACACTAAAATTCTAACACCGTTGGAAATTAATAACCTACTACGTAAAAAAAAAAATGTACAAATAAACCAAGAGAAATATCTTCATAGTATGGTGTAATTACCTTGTAGATGGATGTTGGTAACAATATTCATGATGGAGAAGATCCCCGTTGAATAAGATCTGTGCGTAACAAAAAAGATAACAATATTAGAATTCACAAACGATATATTGACTACAATGTGAATTTGTATACGTCATATATATACTAAAGGAAGATAGTTTCCAAATTCCAATTGACTACTATATTACTCATGTATGTTTATTTATCTAAAATAAATGATGATAAATAAACTAACAGGAGGTAGAATCCTTATATGACAAAATAGTAGTATATATACGGTAGTAATAATTAACACACCCTAATGTCAATCGATTTTCATCCTCAAAACCTCAAACATATACTGTGTACTTCGTGTCTTATATGGAGTAATAAAAATATAAATATAAACAAACAGGATAATCTTAGCAAATTCTGTGATGAAAACATTGTACTCGCTAACTCACATACTCAATTTGTTACATAAGTAAATGACTTTTAAGATTGATCGTACGGAAACTTGTTGTACAATTACAATCCAAACTTACTACTTAGCTATATTTATTGGTAAAATTCTACAAATAATTCTACTGTCAAAACAAACTCAGGAGTCAAGAGTCAAGACCCTCGAATCATATCACTCCAGCCCTCTAATTAGTACTCCGTAGTTGGGTATCAAGTACTCCCTATGTCCCAATGAATAGTTTACACTGCTTTATTTTGTGAAGGGAAAATAAACCAAGTATAAACTATTGACTAAGACAGAGGGCGTAGAGGAAAACAAATCAAGTATAAACTATTGACTGAGACGGAGGGAGTAACTTAAAGTACTCGTTTCAATAGAAATTTTCTCAAAATTAAGAGTGAAGGGTTGTTTTATTGGGAATCTTTATAAAATTCAAATCAAACACTCTTAAATAGTTCTGAAATTTTTTCTAACTAAGTCGATTTGATTAATGGGAGTATATATACAATCTTAGGTGACTGTATATGAGTATGAAACGGTAAAGAAATTGTACACTATGACGCTAGGAAAATACTAAATAAATATGTAAACGGTAAATTTTAAAAATACTTTTTGAATCATAGTTGATACATAACTCCGAAGCTATCATCACCGTATCAATTTCTCTTTAAATCTGCAAAAATTTTTTTGTCACAATTAAATTCAAGTAATGATAAATCAAATGAAAAAGGCATTGAATGTTTCAAACACATCATCGAGATATAAGAGCACATTAATTCACAATTACTCACACTACAAAGTAATAACATAAATAACATATTCATTTATTGTTAAAAAAAAGCTATAATAAGATGGTAGTAAAAATAAGCCTGACAAAGTAACATGGCTAGCAATTTAGACGTGCTAAAATTGCATTATATTGTATATACTAAATCACAGTTTGATTGAAGTGATGTTACGTGGGTAGTAGAATTTTACACCAATAATATTACGTATTACTCGTATATTAGAATTCTAATCACCAAACTCCTCTTATTATTTTATTTTAATATTAATATTAGCTCATAGGTCGAAAGTGATTCGCGAATAGTGGACTCTCTAAAATTGCTCGAAAAAAGCTTCCTTTAATAATATATATATATATATATATATATATATATATATATATATATATATATATATATATATATATATATATATATAGATTTTGTGTAATACCATGTTTAGAGTAGTTAGTTATGTGTCTTGTGTTAGATTAGTATGATTATTGACTAGTATTTTCACTAGGATTCGATTTAACCCCGACATATGTTAAATCCCATTTTAATTAGTTGTTGGAGTGTTGGTTATGGATGATTGGAGGATTTGACTTGTTATTATCTTATTTGTTGTTGGTGATTGACTTTTGACCCTTGACCATTGGTGAGAATCAATTAGGTTGGGAGTGAGACCTCCTCATTTAGACTAGTTGTCGACCTAGGTTGAATGTAACACCCCGTAAATTTGAAGACCTTTATTATATTTTAAAAGTAATATTTTAATCCATTTTAATTTAATATTAATTTATTTGAAATAATAATAATTTGATAAAATATAATTTTATTTTAGTTTGAAGTAATGTAATCACTTTTGATAGTTTAGAAATGTTTAAAAGTAATTTAAACTATTTTTAAACCTTTTACTTTGATAAAATAGATTTCTGATAAAAGTCGTAATATTGGGATTTTCCCCATTTCTTACGGTCGTTGGGTAAACGAGTTTGGATATTGGGCATATGAGTACTTAATCTTTTAGTAAAATCGTGTTTAAGAACTTTAATATTCTCGGAAATCGCGTTCGACGAATATTTCTAATTACCGTCAAGAAACCCAAAACGTAAACAATTGACCAACCTCCCCATGCCATTTGGACCGGCCATCTCCCTCCATTTGTCTCCTCTTTCAATTTTCATTTCCTCCATTCTCAATTTATCTCCTCCTTCTCTCAAACACCAAAAACCTACCAAAAATCTTCTTTACAAACCCTAAATCCTTCATAATTCCTCCATTTCTCCACCAAATTTCATAAAAATTATATGCTTGGAATCCTCTTTTCATTCCTCATCTCCTAGTAAGCTTTATTTTCATTTCCCACAATTTTTGTTTTAAGGCTCATCTTTTAGGGTTTCGAATTTAAGCTTAATAATTGTGTTTTTGTTGTTCTTATAGGTGAAGAATTTGAATATGAGTTAGGTGACTCATATGTGGTTGAAGATGAAGAGTAATTTTGGGTTTTAGAAGCTTTATCAAGTTATTACTTGTCTCTTTGCTAGCTTAAGGTAACTATTCCGAGTTACTCGACGATTTAATGTCACATAGATGTTGTCTTTGTTGTTTGTTAAGTGTTTAGGTGATTGATAATGTGTTAGTTTCGTTTTTCACATGAATTGTGTTGTTAAAGTTTACTAATTTGTGGTTATTTAATATACTTGAGTATTGAAACGAAATGGGTATTGTTGATTGTTGCTTGAGACGGTATTAAATTGAGCTTGAAACGGATTTTGGTAGGAAAAAGGGAAAAGGGGCGGAAAAACCGCCCAAAACAGCCCATAAAGGGGCGCGACAGACCCGGTAGGCCCGGTGGGTCCGGCCCGGATTTTGACCCGTCACTTTGGGTCGGGTCTTGGGTCTATTGTTTGATGTTTTGGGCCTATGGTTCATGTTTTGAAGTATGTTGGTATTTTGGCATGTAGGATATTGTTTAAGCTAATATTTCCGTTGAATTGGTTATTTTATAAGTTGGCATATTTTCTCTATGTCAATAGTTTTCACATGATAGAAATTAAAAATGGCAAGAGTATGACATTGTGGTAAATTCCGTGATGTGGGCCAAAATGGGCCAAGACTCTGAGCTGGGCCAATTTGACCAAATGAGTTTGGTCAAGCTAGGTTTAAACCGGTCAGCCTCGATTTGACCGATGACCCGTCGCGGGACTAGGGTCGAGGATTTGTCTTTGAGTATGATTGTCTTTTCATATGTTGGTGGTTGGATGAATTGGTTGCCTTATACTTGAGTCTTCTTGCCTTGTAGCCATTTTAGCTTGTCCTCATGAATTATGAGATTAACGGTTCGCTGAGTTTTGGATTACTAATGAGATTGTGGATATTGTTGGATTGTCAGCTGAATTTACATTTTTGTAGTCTTTCACAAGGAAGGATGTTATCCTAGAGTCCTTGATTTGAGTATAAGTATTTATGTTGCCAGTTTGGACTCTTTGCCCCTCTTATGGTTAAGTGGGTTTCTTACTTGTCTTGTGTGGTGTTGGTATCTTAGACCATCGTCATAGATAGGCCCTTATAGTCTTTGACGAGTGTATGTTCACCGCTTAATAGCCTTTGTGTCTTAGCTTGGTGGGTTTATATCCAAGTTAGGGTATTTGATGTGACCATAATTAGCGCATATTTAGTCCCCGAATTAGCCTTGTTCCCATGCTTTTTAGTGCATATTTGGATCATTTATTGTCTTTAGTTCTTTGTTTTGCATATTCTTTGAGATTTTGATCCCTTGGTAGGAAAGGAGTGCAAATCTTGCATTTTCATGGCAAAACGAAACTAAATTGATTGAATTCAATGACCAAGCATCAAGGAGAGACAAGATTAGAAGGCCTTTGTACATATTATAGTAGATGAGCAATGTTGAGGAAGGATCCTTGCATTCCCAAGGAAATCCCCAAGGATTTTATGAAGGAAAGGAAGAAAAGAAGAAAGAAATGAAGCTGTCCAGCAACCCGTGCGGATTGACTGGAAGACGCCCGTCCTCCACAGCACAATCCGTGCGTCTTCCTTCAAAGACGCCGGGCAAAGCAAGCCTTAAGACGCCCGGATTCCCTTGAAGACGCCGGGCAGAGGCTCCTGAATCCGCCCGTCCCGTGCCTAAGACGCACGGATTCCAGTCCAGCACAAATTCGTTTCTTCAAGCTTCAAAGAAAGAAGCCCTTCCTTCGAAAAATACCGGCGTCTCCCTGCTCAATCTAAAAAGTGTAATTACTAGTTTAGCCCTTAGTTAACCCTAATGCATCCACCTAATTTCCACTATAAATATCCCATTAGTCTAATTAGAAGATGTTCTTCTTATCAATTATTAGAGTAGTTAATATCAATCAAATCTCTCTTTAGTATTGTAATCAACAATTAATTAAGTTTTAATACAAGTTTTATTTCCTTAATCCCTCTTTTGTTCATCCTTTATTTTGGGTAATTGAAGATTATTTGGGTTATTATTGGGTGATTGACAACATCTCAATCAAGCATCAAGTACTTCTTTTATTCTTTGCTTTATTATTGGAATCATTAGTAGGTATAATTCTCTTAATCCCTTTTTAATTATTGTTAATTACTTTCATTTGTTCATCATGTTTCATTTTGTTGGTATGATTGACAACCTTGCTAGCATGATCAACATGATAATGAGTGAGTAGTGACCTAGCTAGGGTTAATGGGTAATTAGGGGAAACCAACATGGGGAATGATTCATGCTTAAATTAATATGCTTTCATGGTTTATTTGCTTGCTTGTTTTGATCTCAACTCATGCACATGTTATGTTTGATGAAATATGAGCCTATGAATCCTTGCATTTTTTACCCATCACCTATCTTTTCAATGAGACTTGTAAGACATAAACCAACTCGAGTCTCATTAGACCATGCATGTTGTTGAGTAGGAAAGACTAAGTCGACTTGTTGGTGTTGTACAATCTAATCGATTCGGCTCCGGGACCCAAACTTTCCTAGGATTGTAAGATATAACCCAACTCAATCCATCACAATAATAATTGCTTGCTTATAATTTGAGAACATATTTGTATGATCAATTCCCATGATTCCCCTATGACCCCATGATACCCTAGTGCTTTCTATCAATTGTTTACAACCCTTTCATTTCATCTTGCTTATTTATTTTCATTGCTATTTAGTTAGTGACCTTCTACATCAACCCAAATTGTGACACCCCTAAGACACCACTAGTTTCAATAGAAATCTCATCTCAATTCCCGTCCCTTGGGATCCGACCTTTACTTGCCTCTTTACTAATTGTAGAGTTGTTTGTGAAGTTATAAATTGTGTTTTGGTCTAGGTGCTTCCAACGACAATTGTTCCGAAAAATAGAATATAGCTCCGAAAAGACACCGACCAAAAATGGCTCCGTTGCCGGGCACGGTGTTAACTTGATTTAGATTTTCTTATATTGTTATTAGTTGTGTCTTTCTTTGACTTGGGGAAGTAAAACTCCTCAAGGTTTGTTCTAATTGTTTTCAAGTTGTTCGATATTTTGCAAGATGGACCTTATAGATTGTTTTGTAGAGGACCACTTAAGTATACCTTTCTTCAAAGATCCCATGCAAGCATTGGAAGCCTTGGAAGCAAGTGAGGCTAAAAATATGTATTGGGAATTGGAGGTAGATCTTTTTGAGGCCGCTCTAGCTAACAAAGAACTTACTCATGCACAATCCGTATTGGTGCATAACATCCTTGTGGAAGCCTGTCAACCCATAGAAGATGAGCAATCCATCCTAGAAGATATTTTACAAGCTCAAGAGCAAGAGGAACCCATCATGGAATTTGAATATGATGAGGATGATGAGAATGAAGAACAAGTTGAATAGGCTATGAGAATGGAATGTCTAATGGAGATGGAGCAAATTCTCAATGAAACTCCAAAGGAGGAAAGTGAGGTACAAATTCCTACTTTAAAACCCCTTCCCCCAAATTTGAAATATGCTTACCTTGATGAATCAAAGACCAAACCCGTGATTGTTAATGATAGACTTGATGAGAACCAATTGGGAAAATTGCTTGATGTGTTGAAACAACATGAAAAGGCTATAGGTTATAGTCTAGATGACCTTAAGGGGATAAGTCTCAACTTTTGAATGCATAGAATTCATCTAGAGGAAGACCATAGACCTACTATTCAACCCCAAAGAAGATTGAACCCCCACATGCAAGAAGTTGTCAAAGGAGAAGTTATGAAATTACTTGATGCGGGAATCATATATCCCATATCGGACTATTTGTGGGTTAGCCCCGTCCAAGTGGTACCTAAGAAAGGAGGTACCACGGTAGTGACAAATGAAAAGAATGAACTAATACCCACAAGAATGATCACCGGTTGGCGTATGTGTATTGACTATCGAAAATTAAACTCCGCAACAAGAAAGGATCATTTCCCCCTACCATTCATTGACCAAATGCTTGAGAGGTTAGCCTCCAACAAATTCTTTTGTTACCTTGACGGGTATTCGGGATTCTTCCAAATCCCTATACACCCGGATGACCAACATAAGACCACCTACCTTCACATGCCCTTATGGTACCTTTGCATATAGGAGGATGCCTTTTGGTTTATGTAATGCCCCCGCCACTTTCCAAAGATGCATGATGAGTGTCTTCTCCGATTACTTAGAGACCATAATGGAAGTTTTTATGGATGATTTTAGTGTTTATGGGAAGGACTTTGACTCATGTTTGCATAATCTTTCTCTTGTGTTGCAAAAATGTGAAGATGTTAGTCTTGTTTTAAATTGGGAAAAGTGTCACTTCATGGTCAATGAATGAATTGTTTTGGGTCATTTAATTTCGGAAAAGGGCATCGAAGTCGATAAAGTTAAAGTTGAGGTGATAGAGAAAATCCCACCTTTCGTGAATGTTAGAGGGATAAGAAGTTTTCTCGGTCACGCGGGTTTCTATCGCCGTTTCATAAAGGATTTTTCAAAAATAGCAAAACCCCTCGCTCAACTTTTGCTTAAAGATGCCCAATTCCAATTCACTGATGAGTGTGTTGAAGCCTTTAATAGAATCAAGGAAGCACTAATCTCAGCACCAATCATCCAACCTCCAAATTGGGAACTACCGTTCGAGATTATGTGTGATGCTAGCAACTACGCCGTTGGAGCGGTTCTTGGCCAACGGGTAGGGAGAGTTCTTCACGCCATCTATTATATAAGCAAGACTCTTGACCCCTCCCAAGTGAATTATGATACCACCGAGAAGGAGCTTCTTGCCATTGTCTATGCTTTGGACAAATTCCGTTCCTACTTGCTTGGATCCAAAGTGATTGTATTTTCGGATCACCGTGCTCTCCGACACCTCTTGATAAAGAAGGAGGCAAAACCAAGATTGTTGAGATGGATTTTGCTTCTTCAAGAATTTGACTTAGAAATAAGAGACAAGAAAGGAGCCGAGAATGTAGTGGCGGATCATTTGTCAAGGATCCGGTTTCATGATGAAAATGGAGAAACCCCGATCAATGACTCATTTCCCGACGATATTTTGATGGCCATTCAAACACAACTCGAAAGGCACATCACCTCATGGTTTGCCGATTATGCTAATTATATTGTTGGAAAAGTACTCCCTCTAAATTTGAATCACAACCAAAGAAAGAGATTCCTTTTCGAAGTGAAGAGGTACTTTTAGGACGACTCAAACCTCTACAAAGAATGTAGTGATGGGCTCTACCGGAGATTCATCCCTCAATGGGAAGTCCAAGGAATCTTGGAAGGATGTCACTCATCACCCTACGGTGGGCACCATGGAGCAAGGAGGACCGTTGCAAAAATTCTTCAATCGGGCTTCTATTGGCCTACAATGTTTCAAGATACAAGAGAATTCATCATTCATTGCGATGCTTGTCAAAGAATGGGGAATATCTCTTGGAGGAACGAAATGCCACAAAGGGGCATTCTAGAGGTGGATATCTTCGATGTTTGGGGAATCGACTACCAAGGTCCCTTTGTGACATCCAATGGGAATAAGGACATCCTTGTGGCCGTAGACTACGTCTCAAAGTGGGTGGAGGCAATTGCCACTCCAAATGATGATGCAAAAACGGTCACCAAGCTCTTCAAGAAGATAATCTTCCCAAGATTTGGAGTTCCTAGAGCAATCATAAGTGATGGAGGAACGCATTTCCATGAGAAGAAACTTGCGTCTCTTTTGACCAAATATGGTGTTCAACATAGAACCGGCCGGCTTGGGATATCATCCTCAAACAAGCGGTCAAGTTGAAGTTTCAAATAGAGAGATCAAACAAATCCTTGAGAAAGTTGTGAACAAGACTCGGAAAGATTGGAGCACAAAACTTGATGATGCTCTTTGGGCTTATAGGACGGCCTATAAGACTCCCATAGGAGCCTCCCCTTACAAGCTTGTTTATGGAAAAGCATGTCATTTGCCAATCGAATTGGAGTACAAAACTTTTTGGGCAATCCGAGCACTTAATCTTGATCTCAAATTGAGTGGTCAAAAGAGGATGATTCAAATTCAAGAGTTGGAGGAATTCCGACTACAATCCTATGAAAATGCAAAGATTTACAAGGAAAGAACGAAATTTCTCCATGACAAGAGAATTAGACAAATGGCCTTGCACAAAGGGGACAAAGTCCTTCTATTCAATTCCCGCTACCGACTTTTTCCGGGAAAGTTGAACTCTAGATGGATGGGTCCCTATGTGATAACCGAAGTTGGAAGATATGGAGATTTTGAACTCAAGGCGGAAGATGGAAGCAAGTTCAAAGTCAATGGTCAAAGATTGAAGCCATACTATGAAGGAGCGTTCATTGGAGAGGTCGAGGTCACCTACCTCGGGCCTTCTCATCCTTGAAAGAACCATCAAAGGGAGAGTTTGGTGGTGTCCTCCCTAAACCACCACTTATAAATATACTAATCCTCTAACTTGTATTTATAATTTTATTGCACTTCTTTTAATAATAAGCATGAGCTCTTTTCATGAGAGTAAGTGAGGTAGGGTCACTAACGAATTTTTATGAAGGAAGGAACCAATTTTCAAGTGTGGGGAAGCATCTAGGAGAGGAAAGAAAGTCAAAGGAAGAATTCACAGCTTGAACACGAGCGTGTTCCCTGGAATCCGGCCGTCTTGCCAGAATCCGGGCGTTCTGAGGAGAATCCGTCCGTCCTGCTAAGCCGAGAATTTGAAGATTTTGGGACTGAAGGAGAGTCCGAGCGTCTCAGAAGGGAAGACGCCCGTCCTGAAGAATCCGGCCGGGTTTGCAAAAAGACACCCGTCTTTCTACCTGTGCATTTCAAGAAAAATCCCTGGAGAGGAATCCGCCCGTTTTCAGAAGAAGACGCCCGACCCGATAAGAAAGAATCCGAGCGTCTCATACTCGGGACACCCGTCTTTGTGGCGTCATATTATTGGAAATTTAGCTGTGACAGAATACGGGCGTCTTACCCAGAATCCGCCCATCCCGAGAAGCCTGAATCCGAGCGTCTTCTGCTCGAATCCGTCCGTCTTCCCACGTTGATTTGACCCGTCTTTTCTTAATTAAAATTACACCCCACCACACATTTAGTAACACATCACCCTTCCTTCCTCTTGCATTATAAAACCTACCTCCTTATGACTCCCAAGCATATCCAAATCACTCTTAAACCCTCACAAAATCAAAAAGCCCCAATTTTCTAGGGTTTCCAAAGGCAACACTCAATCAACAAGGAGCATCTTTATTCCTTCACAAATCAAAAGAATCCAGCTCTATAATCAAGGAATGGCACCAAGGAGATCCTCTTTTAGGAATAGGAGGAGACCAAGGATGAGGGGAAGTTCTTCTACCTCCCATGTCAACACATTAAGAAGGGAGCATGAAGAGATTGTAGATCTTACAAGGCTTGATGACTTCTCAAATGTGGAATTTATCAATGATGTGCAAAGATTAGTCTTCCACCGGCTTCTAAGTAAGAACATTCTTCCCACTAAGTTTTTATGTCATGATACCTTGAGGAAACTTGGGATTTATCACCAAGTGGAAGCTCTCTTTGAAGTATTTGGTCTCTCCACCCTTTTCCATATGTATGAGCAAACTTATCGATCTCTTGTGCTTGAGTTTTTGAGCTTTTTGAAGATTACAACCTTGAACAAAACAATTTGCATAGAGTTTAGGTTGGAAAATGTCCCAAGAATGATGACCCTTGTAGAATTCGCAAATGTGCTTGGACTCGATGTTACGCCTACCCGAACATCGAAGCCAAAGAAATACAGTGTTGAAACTTTGTGGAGGGCCATGACCGGCCGGGACTTCATACACAACAAGGAATATCTTGCTTTTCATATTCAAAATCCAATCTTAAGGGTCACTTACCGGTTCCTCTCGGGAAACCCTCTTTGCTCGCCGAGATCCGGCAATCGTGAACCAATTAGACCTTGTGTTTATGGAATCCTACCTCAATATTCAAGGAAGAAGTGCGTACCACTTCAATGCACCGCTAGTGTTACTCGAGAAATGGGCAAAGTTTAGGAATGGTGATGATGACGGGATGAAACACATTGTGAATGGAGGACTCATTACTAGGCTTGCAAGGCATTTCAATCCGAGATTCAACGAGAATAATGAGTATGCTCCACTTTCGGGAAACACGAGGATAAATGAAGATCTTCTTCTCATTCATCATCATTGGATAACCCTTGAGGGGGTTGATAAGAGGATCAAGTGGTTAATGAAAGGAAGCGATCCGATATATCTACCAATGACCGGCCTTCCACGAATTTCCCCGAGAAGAGGACCTTTGTCTCCAATCCCATCCTACCTCATCCCTCCAAACCCAACCCAACCAAGACAAGCACCACCTCCAAATCCCCAACAACAACAACAAGAGCAACAATCCTGAGATGAAAAGATCAAAGTGCCTCCCTACCCATTTCCTTATCAACCGTATAACCATCCCAACCCTTTCATCCTTCCCCGTGACGACTTTGTCGCGGGAATTCTACAAGATTTGCACTTCCGCCAATACAAAACCAACGTGGACATTTACTATGCACTCTATCCTCAATATCACAATATGGTTCAAAAGGGAAAGATTAGTGAGAAAGGAGCATTTTCCTCATGGGCTCAAATGGACCTAATCTTCCCCAATTCGGAGAGGGCAAATGAAGGAGAAAACGGGAGACAAGAGGAGGGAAGCAACAACTCTTGCGGAGGGGACACGGTGGAGCTTGAAAGTGAAGAAGACGAGTTCATGGACCCAAGTATGAGTGATGCATCAAAGGAGATATGGGATAGCGATCTAGAAGGAGATGATGCCGATCTCTAGAGGATTACTTCATAGCTAGGTGGAGCGGGCGAGAGGCACCCACCTAAGTTTAAGTGAAGTTCCCTCATCTCCTCTCTTTAATTTTCAAGTTTCATGAAAAGAAGTTTGTGTTTTGTTAGCTTGTATATTTATTAATCTTGATCATTGTTGGATTAGTCCTAGAACCATTGAGGACTAACACCTCGGCCCCATTGAGGTGTTCTCATTTTATTGTTCCCACCTTTCAAAATCCGAAATGACAAAATTAGTTCCATGCATTGCATAGTGTGTGCATGAACTACACCCAACCTTAGGACATTAGCAATAATGTCTAGATCGGTTTGGGGAAGTTAATGCATACACAACGGGAGGTAATCTAAATTATCCTCTCCGTCATAAACAAAAACCATGCATCATGTAGTGTAGATTAGTGTACCTTGCATTTACTGTAGAAATCATGCATCATGTTTGCATAATTTCCCATAATTTTGGCCATTGAGGACAATGCCCATATTAGAGTGTGGGGATGGGGAATTCTAACTTAACTTTTATTCAAAAATCCAAAAAAATTGAAAATTTTCGAAAAACCATAAAAATTTGAAAATTGAAAAACCCAAAAACAAGTTCATTTCTCTTGTAGTGTAGTCATGTATATATATATATTGTGTTTGTTCTATCCTTGTTCACATTGATTGACTACGCCACATCCGAGATATGAGGATCATGAAGACCGCATGGTATGATCTTTCCAATCTCCTTTTTCCTCTTTATGTTAATGACTATGTGGCTTTATTTTGATTGATGCGGTATAACAATGTGAACTTAGGACTTGCATTTAGTTTATATGTCATATTAGTTGATAGAATCACTTGCATTAGGATGTATATAATAGTTGCATCATGGCATATAGTTGCATTTAGATGAAATATTTTGAAAAGTGCCTAATTGAGAACTTTGACAAGAGCAACTAAGCCATTACAAATACTGTTTCAACTTAAGACTTTGCCTACTAGAATGGTTGTAAAACACCCTAGGTTGTGTCATACTAGTGTCTTTTGACCCATGACCTAAAGCCTAGTCAAGGTTTTGCATGTGAGTCACCTATTCCAACCCCGTGATGCGATGTGGACTTGGTTAACTTGTCTAGGTGACCTTGATTTACCTTGTGGTAAGGCAACCCAAAAATACTTTCTATCAATAAGTTTGAAGTGCTCATTTCGAAAATTTTGTTATGTGGAAGTAATTTATTGCTAAGGAAACCTCAAATGTTATGAAATGTTGAGAAATTTTAGTTGTTTTGTTGGAGGCGTACCACTTCGATGTGCTTTGGAGAGGGATCCATTGAATTGGGCCCCCACACGGTTGTGAATTCAACCGCCCAGAGATAGAGTGACTATCACCCCGAAAAGCTATTGTCTAGAGGTTAACCGGTTGCCTAATAAGCGATTGGCGAAAGCAAAGGACATTAGCCCGGAAGGGACAAACCCCATCTTAAATTTTTGAAATGTGAAAGTTAAATGAGGTCAATTTTTGAATACTAGTCATATCCACCCTTTGGTTATAACGATTTGAGCATTTCATTCCCAAAAAGCCTTTTTGTCAAGCCACTTTGTCGAGCTTGGGACGATCCATGACCTTTACTTTTGTAAAGAATTCGAGACTTGTCATGTCATATGCTACTAGCATCATAGGGATCATCATTCCACCACCATCCGATCGTCCTTGACGAAAGCATTTGGGAATTGAGGACGAAAGTAGTCTAGTTTAACACCATTTGGAGGTGATTTAGTGCCATCCTCTTAGCCTTAGTAATTTGTTGAACTAGTATTTGTGAAGGATTATATGCTCTTAAATTTGTTCTCTCTTAGTTGCCTCCGCCACTTGATGAGGAAGTGGCTACTCCTTTTGTAGATGCATCCATTATTTGATTTTGTGTGCTTAATGTTTGGATGTGTCACCATTTTGGCAAAACCCACCTTGCCTTGCAAGAAGGCATCCTACCTCATGGTTGTCTTGTTGAGTTGAAGGGGCGGAGTGAGACCCGCTAATTATCTCATATCGGCTATGTTATTAGGTTAGTTTAAATAATGGTCCTAGTCTTTGTCACCTCTTTACTCGGGACGAGCAAAGGTTCGGTTTGGGGATATTTGATGTGACCATAATTAGTGCATATTTAGTCCCCGAATTAGCCTTGTTCCCATGCTTTTTAGGGCATATTTGGGTCATTTATTGTCTTTAGTTCTTTGTTTTGCATATTCTTTGAGATTTTGATCCCTTGGTAGGAAAGGAGTGCAAATCTTGCATTTTTATGGCAAAACGAGACTAAATTGATTGAATTCAATGACCAAGCATCAAGGAGAGACAAGATTAGAAGGCCTTTGTATATATTATAGTAGATGAGAAATATTGAGGAAGGATCCTTGCATCCCCAAGGAAATCCCCAAGGATTTTATGAAGGAAAGGAAGAAAAGAAGAAAGAAATGAAGCTGTCCAGCAACCCGTCCGGATTGACTGGAAGACGCCCGTCCTCCACAGCCACAATCCGTGCGTCTTCCTTCAAAGACGCCCGGGCAGCAAGCCCAGAAGACGCCCAGATTCCCTTGAAGACACCCGGGCAGAGGCTCCTGAATCCGCCCGTCCCGTGCCTAAGACGCACGGATTCCAGTCCAGCACAAATTCGTTTCTTCAAGCTTCAAAGAAAGAAGCCCTTCCTTCGAAAAATACCGGCGTCTCCCTGCTCAATCTAAAAAGTGTAATTACTAGTTTAGCCCTTAGTTAACCCTAATGCATCCACCTAATTTCCACTATAAATACCCCATTAGTCTAATTAGAAGATGTTCTTCTTATCAATTATTAGAGTAGTTAATATCAATCAAATCTCTCTTTAGTATTGTAATCAACAATTAATCAAGTTTTAATACAAGTTTTATTTCCTTAATCTCTCTTTTGTTCATCCTTTATTTTGGGTAATTGAAGATTATTTGGGTTTTTATTGGGAGATTGACAACCTCTCAATCAAGCATCAAGTACTTCTTTTATTCTTTGCTTTATTATTGGAATCATTAGTAGGTATAATTCTCTTAATCCCTTTTCAATTATTGTTAATTACTTTCATTTATTCATCATGTTTCATTTTGTTGGTATGATTGACAACCTTGCTAGCATGATCAACATGATAATGAGTGAGTAGTGACCTAGATAGGGTTAATGGGTAATTAGGGGAAACCAACATGGGGAATGATTCATGCTTAAATTAATATACTTTCATGGTTTATTTGCTTGCTTGTTTTGATCTCAACTCATGCACATGTTATGTTTGATGAAATGTGAGCTTATGAATCCTTGCATTTTTTACCCATCACCTATCTTTTCAATGAGACTTGTAAGACATAAACCAACTCGAGTCTCATTAGACCATGCATGTTGTTGAGTAGGAAAGACTAAGTCGACTTGTAGGTGTTGTATAATCTAATCGATTCGGCTCCGGGACCCAAACTTTCCTAGGATTGTAAGATATAACCCAACTCAATCCATCACAACAATAATTGCTTGCTTATAATTTGAGAACATGTTTGTATGATCAATTCCCATGATTCCCCTATGACCCCATGCCCTAGTGCTTTCTATCAATTGTTTACAACCCTTTCATTTCATCTTGCTTATTTATTTTCATTGCTATTTAGTTAGTGACCTTCTACATCAACCTAAATTGTGACACCCCTAAGACACCACTAGTTTCAATAGAAATCTCATCTCAATTCCCGTCCATTGGGATCCGACCTTTACTTGCCTCTTTACTAATTATAGAGTTGTTTGTGAAGTTATAAATTGTGTTTTGGTCTAGGTGCTTCCAACGACAATTGTTCCAAAAAATAGAATATAGCTCCGAAAAGACACCGACCAGTATGACTTCCTGACGTACTCTTAGAAGTATGTAGTCAGCTTAAGTACTAGCCAACCCTTTGGTGGACTCCTTAGGGGTACTCATGTGTTGTTATCATGGGTCTTGGATGCGGTAGTTTTCCGCATGTCGCTAGGTCTGCGCAGGTTTAGGACTAGGGTGTTTACCTTACCTCGTGGTATAGACTCGAGTTACAGAGTGACTATTGACTGTACTATGAACTTATGCCTGTCTCTAGATATATTGTCCTTTCTTGTTTGATGATTCTATGAATCATAGAAGGTGAGATGCAAGCCGGCTATGGTTGATAGAGTTTGGATTCCTTGATGTCATGTGATTCACATGATATTGTAGTATGAGTCGATCTAGTATTCACATGTTAGGACTATGTGTTGTTATATTGTTGTTCACATGATAAGAACGATTGTCTAGCATCTATATGCTAGGGCTATGTGTTATTCATATTCATATTCTTATGTTTACATGTTATATTAATTATGACATTTCGTGGCTGGGAGAACTCGGAGTTACTCTCCACTGATTGTGGCTTTCGTATTTATATAAAATGCGATCGACAGGTATGGTGATGCTTATATGGGGTTCATGGACGAGCTAGCGAGCAAAGTAACCTTGGGACTTACTTAGATTTGGTTTTATTTGTAGAGACTCTTATACGAGTTTTTATGTCACATACATTTTAGGGACATATGTCTACCTCTTTACATTTGGTTGCATAACTTTGCTATTCGCGACTTTAGCGATGGTTATGTTATGAAACTTCTATTTAGACCTTGTATGTTTTGACACCTTTCAATTTGGATATCTTTATAATAGGTTTAGGTTTTAAAAATTACAGGTTTTTACCCAAATGAACCTATTACAAACATATTCATGCAGTTTTATTCTAGAATTACGTGTTTACTTTTCCGCAATGAATGAGGGTGTCACAGTTGATATCAGAGCATATTTGCTCCCGACTCACGTTTGTGCACTCCCAATATAAATAACTTGACCTTAAAATAATAAACGTGAGAGATGGGTAGGATGGGTAGACTTAGGACCTTATGTTGTAGTCTATTTGTGATTTCTATTCGTTAGGTGTTAACCAATGTTCTCTTTTGCAAGATGGCTCCTCCAAGATCCGTAGATAATGCAATCTTGCAAGCTCTTACTCAGATTCTTCAGAATCAGCAAAACCAACAAGCTCATCCTCCCCCTCCTCAGTTTCCAGAAGGTGATAGACCCGGTTCTTACACTTGGGTGGCAAGTCAATTGACTCGAAACAAGACTCAAACTTATGGTGGTGAAGTAGACCCGGTGGCACTCACCGAATGGTTTCGGGAATTGGAGAAGAGCTTTGTCTTGTATGATGTTCGTGAAGAGGACAAGGTGAAATTGGATTCTCACTTCCTTGTGAAAGAAGCTGATAGATGGTGGACCATGACTAGTCCTACTTCCACTCTTGAGCCTGGTTTTGGTTGGGATCTCTTTAAGGATCTAGTTGAGACTAGGTTCTATCCAAAAGAGCTGAAACAACAAAGGCTTAAAGAGTTTATGAATTTGAAGCAAGGAAGTCTTTCTGTCCAAGCCTTTATCGACAAGTTCAATGAACTTGCTCACTATGCTTCTAGACTTGTCAAAAATGAAGAAGAAAAGGCTTTCTTTTACCTTGACAAGCTTACTCCAAAGCTTAAGAGCTTGATCCTTAGGGATTCTACTTCCTTTGCCTCAATCTATGATGATGCATTATGGCCCGAGAGCTCTATTCGGGCTATTGATGAAGAGGCTCGTGCTTCTCGTACTTCCCTTGGCAAGAGGCCACTCTACTCCACTTCTAGGCCTTATGTTGCTCCTTCTAGACCCTTTGTGCCTACTTCTTCCCCCTCTTATCCTAACAAGAAGAGGTTTGTTCCGAGTGGACAAGCAAATCAAGGTGCTCGTGTTCTATCTCCTAGCAACGACAAAAATCCTAAGGGTCGTATGTGCTATCATTGTAAGAAGCCTTTGCATGCCGGAATTGGTTACTTTGATAAGCAATTTGTGTGTTTCTCCTGCAACAAGCCTGGACACAAGGCTAATGAGTGTCCTGAGAGGAAGACTACTACTACTCCTGCTGTTCCTGAGAGGCCGAGAGGAAGACTACTACTACTCCTGCAACAAGCCTGGACACTACTACAAATGAGCACTTGGGCCACGGCTAAATTCGTGGCGCAAGTACTAAATTTCCGTGGCTAAATCATTTTGCCACGGGAATACCTTCCGTGGCGCAAGTGGTCGTGGCAAAGGGATAGCCACGGGAAAAACAAGAACGTGGCTATTATTGCATTTTTGGCCACGGATTCTCTCGTGGCGAATAACTCCCGTGGCCAAAGAAATTTCCCGTGGCGAAAAAATAATTCCCGTGGCAAATAATATATATGAAAATTAAATAAATAAAACGTAAAATAATTTATTTATTTTTCACAATGGGTATTTTATCATATGCGGAACCGTGACAATCTAGGTAATTGTTTCGCTAGTTAACTTGATTCATTTGAACGTTATTTCGTTTCACGAGTCATGCATTTGTGAGCATCGGAGAGGCTTCCCAGAAGGTCACCCATCCCAACACTACTCTCACCTGAGCACGCTTAACCGTAGAGTTATTTTGATGTGCCACCGAAATTGAATGTTTCCTTTGTTGATATAATTAGCACTTTGAATCCTTTTAAGTTTATTTTTTTTTCTTTCAAATCTTACCTTTAGTAGTATTTAATTACATAAATGTTACATGTTCTACAATTTTTGCGGGAAAAATATTATTTTGGCCGAAACAATTAAATTTTCGACATTAACCTCCTGATTAATGATTTTGACATCATTTTTTTGCCCAAGTCGTAAACCATTTTCTCCAAAAAGTAAAATTAATTGTGTTTTCCTAACATTTTTTTATTTCTTTTGTTTATTGACATACTTATTTTCATTTCTCATGTACTCATTTTTTCGTATATTTTTCTTTGCAAATTCTATTGTATAACCGTTGTACCTGCGATATGAAAAATGAGACCATTTTTTTGGTAAAATAATGACCGCTTTTTATAATTAAAGGTCTTTTTTCCCCAAAGTGATCACTATTAACCAAAAAATAGTCACTTTTTTACCCAAAACCACGAAAAAGATTATTGTACAAAAGAATCGCTTATTTTCCTAAATTGATTTCTCTTTGTTATGATTTATCATTTCTTTTCTTAAAATTTTCACATTATTTGCACATGTGAATTTAAATTATTATAATTTATATATTTTTCCGTGTGATGCGCTCATTTTTAATGAAAAAAAATTTCCCAATTTTTTTTTTCTCAGCAAGTTAAATTTTACGTAAATTTTTCACAGTACCCTTGAATTTTGACAGATTACATATGGTACCCTTTTTTTAAAGTTTTTACATATGGTACCCCTGTATTTACGTTTTTCAGTCTCAGAATACCCTTTGACAAACTTCCGTCATAACGCCGCTACTCATATGCCTTGTGACGCCTTTTTTTGTTATCTAATACACTATCAATTCATCATCCAATAATACCTAAATCCTTATTTTGTCTAATAAACTAACATTTAGTACCTAAATAATATAACAATAACAACATAACATACACAATTACTCATCAAATTACTTATATGAGTAACGACGTTATGACGAAATTTCCCCAAAGAGTATTCTGGGAATGAAAAAGGTAAACACAAGGGCAACATATGTAGAAACTTAAAATAAGGGGTACCATGCGTAATCTGGCAAAGTTCGAGGGTACCATGGGAAATTTCCGTAAATTTTATATCAAATTCAATTTTTTCTATAAATATCCTACAAATAAAGTTGGAAATAAAATTTTGAATGAAATAGTTTAACAATATATTAATTTTGGATTTTCAAAGATAGATGGTAAATAACTTTTTTATTCAATTTGATATGCTATATCTTTAAATGTGATACGATCATTTAAGATTGTTATTCAAGTTTATAAAGTTTAATTTAAAATAGTAAAAGAAATTCACGACTTTAATAAATAGAGTATATATTAAAACAATTTTTTTAAATTATCAATATTTTGAAAAACCTACAAAACATAAATGTGATATGTAAAAAATCAAAAAATTAGACAATAAACTTTTCTTTGCTTGCATATAAGTTTATAAAATTTTAAAATTTCTTATTAAAGTAAATAAAACAATAAAAAATATTAATTAAATTAATCAAAGTGTTTCTAAATTTTTATATTAAAATGTATTTTCATATTATTATATTTGATTAAATTTCATTCAGATTTAAGTCGGAAAAGATACTCGCCACGGGTGTTTGTTTGTTTGTGGCTAAAAAAATATTTGCCACGGAACAATTCGTGACTAAATAAAATTTCGCCACGGGTGTGACATAGGCCGTGGCTAAAATGATTATTTGCCACGGGTGTAGCCTAATTCGTGGCGGTAGTGACTTTTTGCCACGGGAAAAGTTATCCCGTGGCATAAATTTTTTTCCAAAATAATGAATAAGTTTTTCCCGTGGCTAAGCAAAATTTAGCCACGAATTATGAGTTCCCGTGGCATAATTCGTGGCGCAAGTGATGATTTGTTGTAGTGAGGTCGCATCTTTGTGATGAACCGTGCTGAGGCTGAGGCACACCCAGACATAGTCACTGGTACGTTCTTAATATTTGATGTCCCTTGTTTGGTTTTATTTTATACCGGTGATTCTTTGTCATTTATATCGATGAAATTCTCCGACAAGTTACCTCTTGAACCTTCACTTGGAGATAGTACATCAATATCTTTACCCTCCGGCAACATCTTCTCTTGTTCTTATTTTTATTCGGATGTCCCTATATCGATAGCGGAATCTATTTTCCCGGCTAATCTCCTTCGATTTCCACTTGAGGAGCTTGATGTTGTTTTGGGCATGGATTGGTTATCTACTTATCATGCTCGATTTGAATGTCGAGATCAAAAGATTGTTCTTAAAAGCCCTTTGGGTACTCGCGTATCTTATCAAGGGGTTAGAAAGCAAACAGGTGTGAAGTTGATCTCAGCTATGAAGATGGTGAATGCTTTGAAGAAGGGTCATCAAGCATTCCTATGTGTAGTGACTACTTCTAATTCTCCTTCTCTTCCTCCCTTGAAGGATGTTCCCATTGTTTGTGAATTTCCGGATGTATTTCACGATGAATTACCCGGGATTCCTCCTGAAAGAGATGTTGAATTTTCTATTGACCAAGTTCCCGGAACCGGTCCTATTTCTAAAGCTCCTTATCGTATGGCACCTTCCGAATTGAAGGAGTTGAGAGTTCAACTTGATTACTTGATTGAGAAAGGCTTTAGTAGGCCTAGTGCTTCTCCTTGGGGTTCCCCCGTCCTCTTTGTGAAGAAAAAGGATGGATCTATGCGACTTTGCATTGATTATCGTGAACTCAATCGTGTGACAATCAAGAACAAGTATCCTCTTCCACGAATTGATGATCTCTTTGACCAATTACATGGTGCTTCTACTTTTTCCAAGATTGACCTCCGATCGGGTTATCATCAAATTCCGGTGCGTGAGTCCGATATTCCTAAGACTGCTTTCAGCACAAGATATGGTCATTTCGAATTTAAAGTGATGCCTTTCGGATTGACTAATGCTCCGGCTATCTTCATGGATCAAATGAATCGTACCTTTAGTGAGTACCTCGATAAGTGTGTGGTGGTGTTCATTGATGATATCTTGATTTTCTCAAAGAATGATGAAGAACATGCCCTACACCTCTGTATCATCTTAGACATTTTACATCGTCAAAAGTGGTATGCTAAGTTCTCGAAATGTGAATTTTGGTTGCATCAAGTAACTTTTCTTGGACATGTCATATCCAAAGATGGTGTTATGGTAGATCCTTCTAAGATTGACGCCGTTGTTGATTGGAAGAGTCCGAAAAATGTGACTGAGATTCGAAGTTTTTTCTGTTTGGCGGGTTATTACCGTCGATTCGTGAAAGATTTCTCTAAGTTAGCTAGACCGATGACTCAATTGTTGAAGAAGGAGTCTAAGTATATGTGGACCGATGAGTGTGAGAATGCCTTCTTAGAGTTGAAGACTAGGTTGACTACCGCTCCGGTGTTGACCTTACCTGAGGATGGTGTGGACTATGATGTTTATTGTGATGCTTCAAAGCATGGCCCAGGTTGTGTCTTGATGCAAAACCGAAGGGTTATTGCTTATGCTTCTCGACAATTGAGGGTTCACGAGGTGAACTATCCGACTTATGATCTTGAATTAGCCGCCGTGGTACATGCCTTGAAGACATGGAGGCATTACCTTATTGGAGTTCATTGCCGCATTTATACCGATCATAAGAGTTTTAGGTGTATCTTTACCCAGAAAGAATTGAATATGAGGCAAAAAAGATGGCTAGAGATTGGTGAATGATTATGATGCCGAGTTGATTTATCATGAAGGGAAAGCAAATGTGGTGGCCGATGCTTTGAGTAGGAAGACTAGTCACTCTTTGAGCACTATCCGTGTGTTACCTGATGAACTTACCATGGAATTTCAAAAGTTAGGGATAAGCTTTGTTGGGAAGGGCTTTGACTATCTTGGTGCCTTGAGTGCAGAACCCGACTTTTAACGTGAGATTCGTACGTGCCTACCTGAGGATGTTACTTTCAAGTCCATTTAAGCAAAAATCCAACTTGGGCAAGCTAAGGATTGTGTGGTGGATAGTGATGGATAGCTTCGTTACCAAGGTAGGATGTATGTTCCGAGAGTAGCCGAGTTGAGGAAGAAGATCCTTGATGAAGCTCACCTTTCTCCTTACTCTATTCATCCTGGTGGTGACAAGATGTATAAAGACTTGAGATTACAGTTTTGGTGGCCTAGGATGAAGATTGATGTCCTAGAGTATGTTAGTAAGTGTCTTACCTGTCAGAAAGTGAAGATTGAGCATCAGAAACCCGAGGGTTTGCTACAACCTTTGGATGTTCCCCTTTGGAAATGGGAGTCCATCTCCATGGACTTTGTGATGGCTTTACCTAAGACTGCTAACGGAAAAGATGCGGTTTGGGTGGTTGTAGATCGATTGACCAAATGTGCTAGGTTTATACCTATCAAGGAGACATGGAGATTAGATGTCCTAGCTGGTGCCTACGTGAAGGAGATAGTACGCTACCATGGAGTGCCTAAAGATATAGTTTTAGATCGTGACCCGAGATTTTGTTCCCGTTTATGGACTGCTTTGCAAGAAGCCATGGGTAGTAAGCTACTGATGAGTACCGCTTTTCATGCCGCTACAGATGGACAGACTGAGAGGACTATCCAAACTTTAGAGGACCTCCTCCGTGCTTGTGCTTTAGACTTCCACACTTCTTGGGAGAAGTGCTTACCTCTTGTTGAATTCTCCCACAACAATAGCTATCATACTTCTATCAAGATGTCACCTTATGAAGCTTTGTATGGTAGGAAGTGCCGTAGTCCGGTCTGCTGGGATCAAGTCCAAGATGCTCATGTGTTGGGACCCGATTTGGTGACTGAGACCATCAATCAGGTTCAGATCATTCGAGAGCGTATGAAAGCCGCTCAAGACCAACAGAAATCGTATGCTGATGCCCGTCGTCGACCACTTGCCTTTGAGGTTGATGATCGAGTATTCCTTAAGGTGTCACCTATGAAAGGGGTGAAACGTTTTGGTGTGAAAGGAAAGCTGAGTCCCAAATACATTGGACCTTTCCGTGTGCTTGAGAAGATTGGTCCCGTTGCTTACCGTTTAGAGTTGCCCCCGAATTTAACAAAGGTTCATAATGTCTTCCATATATCTCAGTTGAGGAAGTACATTAGTGATCCGAGCCATGTTATTCAAGAAGAAATCCCAGATTTGGAACCTAACTTGGCTTTAGAAGAAAGGTCGATCCGAATCCTCGAAAGGGCAAACAAGCAATTAGAAAAAAGTGGTGCCCCTAGTTCGTATTCTTTGGCGTTGTGGAAATGTCGAAGAAGAAACTTGGGAGCCTGAATCTTCTATGTTAGCTAAATATCCCGAACTCTTCTCGTGAGGTACTTTCCGTTCCTTTATCTAATCCTTGTGAGTTTTAGCTATCCTTTCGAGTGTTCCTCTCCTTCCCTGGAACATTCTCCGCGTTAGTAGTCAATTCTTAGTTGTATAAGAGCCGTAGTTAGAGTTTAGTCATGATGAGTGGAGTCATTATCCTTATTGAAGAGTTTCGAACTAAAGGTTTTTGAAAATGTTTTAATGTTTTCCCACTGGTTTTAACGTCAATGAGTGTTAAGGCTCGTTATTGGAGACGTCCGATATTAGTTTTCTCAGTTGCTGTCGTAAAAATGTTTAGAGTAGTTAGTTATGTGTCTTGTGTTAGATTAGTATGATTATTGACTAGTATTTTCACTAGGATTCGATTTAACCCCGACATGTGTTAAATCCCATTTTAATTAGTTGTTGGAGTGTTGGTTAGGGATGATTGGAGGATTTGACTTGTTATTATCTTATTTGTTGTTGGTGATTGAGTTTTGACCCTTGACCATTGGTGAGAATCAATTAGGTTGGGAGTGAGACCACCTCATTTAGACTAGTTGTCGACCTAGGTTGAATGTAACACCCCGTAAATTTGAAGACCTTTATTATATTTTATAAGTAATATTTTAATCCATTTTAATTTAATATTAATTTATTTGAAATAATAATAATTTGATAAAATATAATTTTATTTTAGTTTGAAGTAATGTAATCACTTTTGATAGTTTAGAAATGTTTAAAAGTAATTTAAACTATTTTTAAACCTTTTACTTTGATAAAATAGATTTCTGATAAAAGTCGTAATATTGGGATTTTCCCCATTTCTTACGGTCGTTGGGTAAACGAGTTTGGATATTGGGCATATGAGTACTTAATATTTTAGTAAAATCGTGTTTAAGAACTTTAATATTCTCGGAAATCGCGTTCGACGAATATTTCTAATTACCATCGAAGCAAACCCAAAACGTAAACAATTGACCAACCTCCCCATGCCATTTGGACCGGCCATCTCCCTCCATTTGTCTCCTCTTTCAATTTTCATTTCCTCCATTCTCAATTTATCTCCTCCTTCTCTCAAACACCAAAAACCTACCAAAAATCCTCTTTACAAACCCTAAATCCTTCATAATTCCTCCATTTCTCCACCAAATTTCAAAAAAATTATATGCTTGGAATCCTCTTTTCATTCCTCATCTCCTAGTAAGCTTTATTTTCATTTCCCCCAATTTTTGTTTTAAGGCTCATCTTTTAGGGTTTCGAATTTAAGCTTAATAATTGTGTTTTTGTTGTTCTTATAGGTGAAGAATTTGAAGATGAGTTAGGTGACTCATATGTGGTTGAAGATGAAGAGTAATTTTGGGTTTTAGAACCTTTCTCAAGTTATTACTTGTTTCTTTGCTAGCTTAAGGTAACTATTCCGAGTTACTCGACGATTTAATGTCACATAGATGTTGTGTTTGTTGTTTGTTAAGTGTTTAGGTGATTGATAATGTGTTAGTTTCGTTTTTCACATGACTTGTGTTGTTAAAGTTTACTAATTTGTGGTTATTTAATATACTTGAGTATTGAAACGAAATGGGTATTGTTGATTGTTGCTTGAGACGGTATTAAATTGAGCTTGAAATGGATTTTGGTAGGAAAAAGGGAAAAGGGGCGGAAAAACCGCCCATAAAGGGGCGTGGCAGACCCGGCAGGCCCGGTGGGTCCGGCCCGGATTTTGACCCGTCACTTTGGGTCGGGTCTTGGGTCTATTGTTTGATGTTTTGGGCCTATGGTCATGTTTTGAAGTATGTTGGTATTTTGGCATGTAGGAAATTGTTTAAGCTAATATTTCCGTTGAATTGGTTATTTTATAAGTTGGCATATTTTCTCTATGTCAATAGTTTTCACATGATAGAAATTAAAAATGGCAAGAGTATGACATTGTGGTAAATTCCGTGATGTGGGCCAAAATGGGCCAAGACTCTGAGCTGGGCCAATTTGACCAATTGAGTTTGGTCAATCTAGGTTTAAACCGGTCAGCCTCGATTTGACTGATGACCCGTCGCGGGACTAGGGTCGAGGATTTGTCTTTGAGTATGATTGTCTTTTCATATGTTGGTTGTTGGATGAATTGGTTGCCTTATACTTGAGTCTTCTTGCCTTGTTGCCATTTTAGCTTGTCCTCATGAATTATGAGATTAACGGTTCGCTGAGTTTTGGATTACTAATGAGATTGTGGATATTGTTGGATTGTCAGCTGAATTTACATTTTTGTAGTCTTTCACAAGGAAGGATGTTATCCTAGAGTCCTTGATTTGAGTATAAGTATTTATGTTGCCAGTTTGGACTCTTTGCCCCTCTTATGGTTAAGTGGGTGTCTTACTTGTCTTGTGTGGTGTTGGTATTTAGACCATCGTCATAGATAGGCCCTTATAGTCTTTGACGAGTGTATGTTCACCGCTTAATAGCCTTTGTGTCTTAGCTTGCTGGGTTTATATCCAAGTTAGGGTATGACTTCCTGACATACTCT
Organism: Silene latifolia; assembly: GCF_048544455.1. Taxonomy (NCBI): domain Eukaryota; kingdom Viridiplantae; phylum Streptophyta; class Magnoliopsida; order Caryophyllales; family Caryophyllaceae; genus Silene; species Silene latifolia. The sequence goes on along the minus strand of NC_133538.1, from coordinate 119,696,949 downwards.
TAAAAGTATGTAGTCAGCTTAAGTACTAGCCAACCCTTTGGTGGACTCCTTAGGGGTACTCATGTGTTGTTATCATGGGTCTTGGATGCGGTAGTTTTCCGCATGTCTCTAGGTATGCGCAGGTTTAGGACTAGGGTGTTTACCTTACCTCGTGGTATAGACTCGAGTTACAGAGTGACTATTGACTGTACTAGGAACTTATGCCTGTCTCTAGATATATTGTCCTTTCTTGTTTGATGATTCTATGAATCATGGATGGTGAGATGTAAGCCGGCTATGGTTGATAGAGTTTGGATTCCTGGATGTTATGTGATTCACATGATAGTGTAGTATGAGTCGGTCTAGTATTCACATGCTAGGACTATGTGTTGTTATATTGTTGTTCACATGATAAGCACGATTGTCTAGCATCTATATGCTAAGGCTATGTGTTATTCATATTCATATTCTTATGTTTACATGTTATATTAATTATGACATTTCGTGGCTGGGAGAACTCGGAGTTACTCTCCACTGACTGTGGCTTTCGTATTTGTATAAAATGCGATCGACAGGTATGGTGATGCTTATATGGGGTTCATGGACGAGCTAGCGAGCAAAGTAACATTGGGACTTACTTAGATTTGGTTTTATTTGTAGACACTCTTATACGAGTTTTTATGTCACATACATTTTAGGGACATATGTCTCCTTCTTTACATTTGGTTGTATAACTTTGCTATTCGCGACTTTAGCGATGGTTATGTTATGAAACTTCTATTTAGACCTTGTATGTTTTGACACCTTTCAATTTGGATATCTTTATAATAGGTTCAGGTTTTAAAAATTACAGGTTTTTACCCAAATGAACCTATTACAAACATATCCATGCAGTTTTATTCTAGAATTACGTGTTTACTTTTCCGCAATGAATGAGGGTGTCACATTGAACCCGAGAGGGAGAACTGAGGGAGGGTGCCTTCAATCTTGAGTTTGAAATCGACCCTCGAGAGAGGGAGTGGGATGACTTGGAAACTAACGTGGGTTTAATAACCTTGACCAATACTCAGGTATTGAATTAGGGAGTCCGAGTCACGAACCCAAAAGGGAGGTGAGTCGGGGATACTAGTGTCCTATTATGAGCCCGGGAGGGAGTTAGCAGGCAAATTAGAGGCGTTTTCCCCCCATACACTTCACCTTAACGACTAATTAACGGGAATTATCATAGTAAATGAGCATGTCGGTGTAAAAAATCGGATCCTAGGCCTTTCCTTTGTTGTTTAGACCATCTTTATTTTCATTGCTTATTTACTTAGTTTAGTAGTCTTAGTTAATTTAATTTAGTTAATTAGTTTAATATCACTCAATTTCTTGATTCGCGTAGCTAACTCGTAATTTAAGACAAAACTAGTACTCAAACTTGATCTCCTTGTGGTTTGACCTCGACTGCCCTACTACATTACTAGTTGAGTTAAAATTGTTTGATTGGTGGAGTGCGACAAACCCACTTCAAACAATATTTATAGACTCAACTACTATGTAGCTTGTGGTCGAGGTCGAACATGAAGATGGTGGGGTTAGATTTGCTATAAGTCCTTGTTTCGTTTTAGTTTAGACTAGCACACGACATGTAAATGTATACTACTCTAACAAACTAGTCTAGAACATAAAGTAAACAAAGAAGCACTTCAAACAAAGAGAAGAGAAGCTAGGGTTTTCGGGTTCGTCTAGGTAGGGAGAGGGAGATTCAAAGGTCTACGAGAAATGGGTAACGGTTTCGATCAAGGTATTATGCCTAGTTTCCTAGTTACCTTAAGCTCACCATAAAACTTTCACTTTATGTTTAACTCATCACACACATGCTATCAAACACCCTATTCATTCTCATTCAAAGAGATATTAAGAATTTATCAAATAAAGGCATGAACTTTCACTCACACATTTCATTGAACATTTTCTATGCATATGTAAAGACTCGATTTTTAACCCATATTCAAATGTAAACAACTCATTATCGTCTCACATGTTAACCCAAACTCCCCTAAAAATCTAGGCATAATCTACTCAAACATGGTTAACACAAACAACATAATTAACACAATAATAACCATGCAAAACATAATTAAAATTGTAAAGAAGATAACTTGAATTAGTAAGACAATAAACTAATTAAGATAAAAAATACACTAATTAAACTAACAAATAACAATAACATGTAAATAAACATAATTAACTAAAAAGATTAAGACTTTAAATAGATTAAACACTAGATCTAACAATAACATAAATTATAATGAAATAACAATAATAAGAGATAAAGATAAGGGAAATATACCAAACTTGAAATGAAGTGAATATTAAAGGATGGATTTTGAAGGTAGATTACTAAAGATTTGAACTTAAAATCCTATCTATTAAACGAACAACCACAGAGCCTACGTGTCGCTCTGTGGTGAAAAGTCAATAAGTCAAAGACAATTTTTTCATTCCTTAATATCAGGAGCACGTTCATTGTAGCATTTAATTACACCATCTGATAATTCAATTGAACAGTTACAACAACTTGAATAATCAATGAAATTATACCATAGGATTAATCCGTTATAAAAATAAACTTCATTAAGGAATTTAATAATAATTTTTACTCTTAAAATGATAATGACCTAATAATAAATTAAAAAAATCCAGTGTTGCTATTTCACAAATGAAATAAAAGTCATTAATCGAACCAACGTCTCAGCTTCCGAAATGGGACATGCATCAACGCTACAATCAACAGTACCTGGCTTATATACTCGTCTTCGATCCATCATTACCAACTGGCCACCGGTGCTGAAAACTCATTGCCACCAACAATACAATCACGATCAGACCCAACACCCCGATCACCGCCAATGAAAGCACCACTAAAGTCGCCAATATGATCACCACAGTCAGCCCTATCATCTGCACCTTCACTCCATCGTCATCGTCAATGAAATTTTGAAGCCCTCATTTCTTTCCGTCGCCACCAACAAAAGGATGACATTTTTACAGAGGAAAAAATAAGATGATGATGATGAATAAGGCGAGTGATAACGTAGTTTAAAGAGAAGGAATTTTTTTGGGGGAGCTTAAAATTAAGAGATTAAGAGTGCCGAGTGCGGCAGATTATGAAGATTATAGGGTTTAAGAGTGGTATGAAATTTCCTTATGATGGTGGGTAGAAAGGTAGAATGAGTGAGAATTGAAGGGTGAATTAATTAACATTAACGCAACTTTTATTCTTTTGGAGTAATCAGTTGGGCTCTTTAATTAAGTTTGGGTGGGGGGTCCATTTGTCAAAGTCGAAATTTTAAAACAGATTTATTCGTTTTAAGCTTAAACCGGGTTAAATATTACCCATTGGAATAAACAGGAAAAAAGAAACTGCATAAAGAAAAGCAAAATATTCGTTATATATATCCATGTGGTATGATGTTTCACCCATCTTAAACTTAAGACAGAATGACTAGCTGTAAAAAAAAAAAATACCCTCTCTATTCTTTTTTATATTACGTTTTAGAATTTGCACAAGAAATAAGAAAACATTGGAAATTGGTATTTTATCATTTATTAAAAACTTATCTTTCAACCATCAGATTATATATTGTTTTAACCTTAATTATAATTTTTATATTCACATTTATCATAGAGTTATCTTTCAGCCATCAGATTAGGCGGGTCAAGGTCATTTTGGATTAGGTCAATAAGGTTATGTGTTAAGATTTACTAATATTGAAGTTAGAAAGAACGTGTCAAGTTTATAGGCTGGGTGCGCTAGGCCGGGGTTTAAAAGGTCTAACATTTGGGCATTATTATCAGAACATACAAGTAATACAACAATAATTATAATTGCATATTTATAAAGGTGATGCGACCGATTACTTATAATACATGTTATATTGTTAAAATTACTATATCTATATCAATTTTGTTATGTACTATCTCTAATTATTACGAATAATATTTAGTTACGATTTTTCTAACGTGTGCATTAATAAGCATAATATGGAAAGATTTACAAGATATTCTCATCAGAAATGCAAATACAAACTTCATTTTACCATATGTTCTGTCTAGATAATAAAATGATTTTACTTCTGCAACATAACATAAGTCATATATATAAAAATAGGTATATATCAAGTTTAATAGTAAACTAGGTATGTTATATCAAACAATGTTTAGATTCCTATCAAGTTATATATATAAAAATAAGGTTTTTTTGATACACTCAATCGGTATATAATTTTGCTAATTTGCAAAAGAAATTATGACATGCATTGAGAACACAAAATATGACTTCAATTAAAGAGCAACTACCATTATTAACATACTTTGCTACAAAATTGTAAATAACAATCCCGTGCAAATTGCACGGGTTTAAAACTAATAAAGTTATCAAAATAAAATCAAAAACTTAATATCTCAATGTTTTTGCTTGGGTTTTTCTTCTCTTGGGTCAGTCATATGCTATAGGACGATGCTATATGCGAGTTGTTGTTAAAAAAAATATATTCGTCTTAAGATTAAAACGGGTTTAATAATATGTCATTTATATAAATAAGACATACATTTTGTTAGTCCCTAAGGTATGCTGTTTTACTTTTGTATCATCTAGCATATCGCATCCGTGTTAAGTTTAATATGTATACTTTCGTCTTGAATGAGAATTTGTGTTATAAAATCTGGCTGAAACAATTGTTAAATAAATATTTTAATTGTTTGTTTAGGTTGGGTATATAAATGGATAATGATAGTGTCTTATGTTTCATTAAAATTTATGAAGGATATAATATTATTATTTATTTTTTAATTATTATATATTTATATGATAATATCACGGATTCACATATTTATCAATTAGACTAAATCATTCTAAACGTGTACGGGTCACCATTTTCATATTTTGTTATGTTTCACTAATTAACAGATAACTATACTCTTTTCATCCATCATATATTTCTTACATTTATTTTGATGTGAATTTTTAGAACCACGCATACATCTAACTTTTAAGGATACTTATGTAAGATTAACTATACATATAACCCCAAAAGGAAATGTATTTCGGTTAAACATAATGAAAAAAAAATGTAAAGAATCTGATAAAGGGGATAAAAGTATGTTATACATAGTATGTACTAAATGAAAAAGGGGTTAAACTTGTCATTTTAAACATTCACGGGTCAAATTTTTCATTTTGTCCATTCGTAGTTTATAAAAATGCATAGGTTAGATAACTGAAAAATAGGTTTTAACAATTGCATAAACTTGCAACTCTATTCATACCAATTCAATATATTTTACTAACATTGTATTAATTTCCATCTGAATAATTTTGTTTCATATATAAGTCCGATTTGTATGAGCTTCCTAGCTAAGTAATAAAACAAAGTAGAAACTCAATTTGGTTAAGCAAGACGCATACCGGACTACAACAACTACTCAACCTATTGCCCCTATTGCATCATTTAGGCTGATTACAATTGATTTATGATTCAAATTTATAAACTTAAATATGACTTCAATTTAAATTTGTTCAATAAGAAGTAGAAGATTTTAGCCACTTTAAGAGGAGATAATTAATTAACATAAAAATTATTTAATATGTTATTAATTTTTTTATAATAATAAATTTGAAACTGCAAACCCGTGCAATTTACACAGGTTTAAAACTAGTAATTTAAGAACTAAAGTTAACCTAAGAAATGAATAAAAATGAAAGAGGGTTTTTTATTTTTCTACACCACTCCTATTGTCTGCTGCGTCTAAAAAGTGTTAGGGTCTACCAGCGGTTTCGTCTTTCTTGCATTTTATATCCCTCAATATAAGATGTTAAAATTCCAGAAGTGCCCCGCATTTAAACCCCACAAAAGACTGAAGGCTGAGGGCAAGATCGTCACTTTCTTTCTTCACTTCAATACTAAACCAACTGCAACATTCAGTTGAATTAATCAAACACAAAAGATCATCACATTCTTCGTTCTTCATTCCTTCCTTTCAAACTTAGCCAATTTATCGACTCCGTCAAATATGAGCTGCGAACATCACCAAGACAAGGACGAGGACTCGGTGTTGAACAAAGGAGCAAGTGGCGGTACACGGTTGTGTTGGTGGCTGTGATTGGTCGAGTTTCGTTGCTCCGTCGGTGGTTGAGTATGAAAGTGATGCCGGCTCAGGGCAAGGGTTGCGGTGGCTCGAGTGGTTGTCAAAGATTGCTGCTGGTGGTCGTAGGTCATTAAAGGTGAAAGTGTTACGTTTAGCAATCAATCGTCTGCCTTTCATTCCATATTATGAGAATATATATAGTACAAGTGACTCTTAGGGTTACAATAGTATACGGGACTTGGATGAGGCCTAGAACGACATTGTACTATACTATACTACGACTCTATTACCCCCCCCCCCCCCAAGTCAGAGCATAAGGATTCAATATGCCCAACTTGCTAATTATCGAAAAAAATTGAGAAACACCGAGTGCCTTAGTGAGAACATCCGCCAATTGTACCTTAGTAGACACAAACGAAGGAGTAATAAGACCTGATTGAATAACATCACGAACATAGTGACAGTCGATCTCGATATGTTTGGTACGCTCATGAAATACCGGATTTTGAGAAATATGGAGAGCAGACTTGCTATCACTAAACACCGAGACAGGCATAGGATGATGTACCCCCAAGTCATGTAGCAGACCTTGAAGCTATGTAATTTCACACGTGAGCGCTCGAAGAGCACGATACTCGGCCTCAGCGGACGAGTGTGAGACCGTCGGTTGCTTTTTGGTTTTCCAGGAGACGGGGAATGAGCCCAAAAAGACGTACCAACTCGTAACTGACCGACGAGAAAGCGGGAATTTCACCCAATCAGAATCACACCACCCCGTAAGCTGCAAGTCAGGCTGAGTGGATAACAGGATACCCTCCCCCGGAGTACCCTTCAAATAACGTACCATACGTAATGCAGCATGCCAATGATCTTGTTGCGGTGCACTCATAAACTGGGAAAGCATATGGACCGCATAAGAAAGGTCTGGCCGCGTCACACCGAGATACACCAAACGACCCACTAGGCGCCTAAAAGGCTCCAGATTACGAAGTGGCGGACTATCGGAATTTCCTAACCGATGGTGCTGCTCCAGTGATGTAGGAGCCGATATACAACCAAGTAGACCCACTTCCGATATTATGTCGAGAGTGTATTTCCGTTGACATAGAAAAAATCCATCGGTGTTACGAGCGACCTCAAGTCCTAAGAAATACTTTAAGTCACCCAAATCCTTCATGTGAAAGCACTTGTGCAAGTAAGCTTTAAACTCAACGAGGTCAGTTAAATCATTTCCAGAGACAATTAGATCAACGACATAAACCAACACATTTAAACAAATGGATTCCCGAACATAGGTAAACAATGAATAGTCGTAGTAGCTTTGTTTAAAACCATATTGTTTGAGGGCAAGCCCGAGTTTTGAAAACCAACATCGAGGGGCTTGCTTAAGTCCATAAAGCGATTTTTTCAAACGACACACCTGATCCGGGGACGAAGATTTGAACCCTGGTGGTAACCGCATATAAACCTCTTCGTCCAAGTCACCATGGAGGAAGGCATTATGCACATCCATTTGAAGGATATACCATATCTTTGCTGATGCAACAGAGAGAAGAGTACGTACCATCGTCATTTTTACCATAGGAGAAAATGTTTCATCGTAATCCACCCCCTCGATTTGATGGTTCCCAAAAACAACTAACCGTGCCTTCTACCGTTCGATGGTGGAGTCGGACTTGTATTTGATTTTATAAAGCCGCTTGCTGCCAAGAGCCTTTTTACCCGGAGGAAGCATGGTCATGGTCCACGTATCATTATCAATAAGGGCTTTCATCTCAGCTTGCATAGCTTCGCGCCACCATTCATGTTGAGCGGCCTCTTTGAAAGAGCGAGGTTCGGTGTGACTCATCAAAGCTGCCAAATACGTACGATAGGGAGACGAAAATAGTCGACAAGACAAATAATTAGCTAAAGGATAGGGAGTACCTGAGGGAGAGGATGACACATGGAGGCTTGAGGTGCTAGATGGGCTATTATCATCGCTATCATCATTGGAAAATGCAACGATATAGTCTTGAAAGGATTTAGATGGAAACTTAGTACGGTGACCGCGGCCCATAACTGGTGGAGGAGTCTCGACAGCTGTGTCCGAGTCATTGGACGAACCAGATGCTTCAGAGGACTCCAATGAGGGCTCGACCAAACCAGGAGAAGGTATAGGAGTGCGCACATTATCAACATCGTTTTGATCATCATCCCACTCAATAACAGGATCATGTGGAGTATCCAAAGTACGGGAAGACGAGTCCACGCTGGATTGCACACCACGGTCAGCCTCAAGATAGGGGAACTGTGTTTCATAGCATTTCACATATCTTGACACGAAAAAATCTCGTTTGTCAAGGTCATACAAGTACCATCCCTTTTGTCCAGCTGGGTAACCCATAAAAACACATTTACGGCTCCTACTTGCGAATTGATCATCCTTGGCACGTTGGTTATGAGCAAAACAGAGTGAACCAAAACTCGTATTATATCATAATTTGGAGATTTTCCAAATAAAACTTCGTAGGGTGTGATCCCATCTAATATTTTTGATGGTGTACGGTTTATGACAAAGGCTGCAGCTAACGCACACTCTCCCCAAAATTGAATGGGCAATCCCTCCTGAAATCGTAATGCACGTGCTACATTTAATATATGTTGATGTTTCCGCTCAACTCGCCCATTTTGTTGAGGAGTACCCACACACAAAGATTGAAATAATATCCCATGTTCGGCAAAGTATGGTTTTAGTGTGTGAAATTCTGTGCCATTATCGCTCCTCACAATTTTAATTTCCGCGGAAAATTGCCTTTTAATCATTGCAATAAATAATAAAAACTTATTGTACACTTCTGTTTTTGTAGCCAATAAGTAAATCCACCCCCCCCCCCTTTAATAATCATCCACGAGAGTAAAAAAAATATCGAGCACCCGACATAGACGGAATGTCATAGGGGCCCCACTGATCACAATGTACTAATTCAAATGCACACAAACTTTTATTATTACTCAAAGAAAAACTGCTGCGAATATGTTTAGCGCGGTGACAAACCTCACACGGTTTTGATAAAGTTTGTTTGCTAGTACTTAAGAAAGGGAGCATTTTAACAATATGCTCAGACGAATGACCCAAACGACTATGCCACAAGCTCAACGATGACTCATTTGCAACTTTATTCACTGTCGTACTGTCTTCTTGCAAGTAATATAGCCCATCTAGCCTCTCACCCATGCCAATCGTCTCCCTCGTACCCCGGTCCTGTATAATACATGAATGAGCATTAGTTATGAACTCACAATTCAAAGAATCACATAACTGAGATGCCGAGATTAAATTACAACGCAATTGTGGCACAAATAAAATCGAAGCAAGGCTTATTTTTGATGTCACATTCACACGCCCCAATTTGGACGCCTGGACTGTCGAACTGTCAGGGAAACCCACAATGCGACTTGATATACTTTTTACATCAAACAAAATATCATAATTGCCAGTGACATGATAAGAGCGACCCGTATCAATTAACCACTTACTGCAATGAGTGTGAGTAGGAGTACCATAGACGGTTACCCGAGATGCGGAAGCGTTTTGTGTGGGTTCACTGGTGGAAGCAGGCGTGATCTGTAAAGCATTGCCAGTGGCGGGTCTGGAATTGTCACCCCTCCTGCACGAGATGAACCGCCTCGACCCCCGCCTCCCCCCCCCACACGCGGCCTCGACTTGCCTTTCCACCACGAGTACTGGGAGGTTTAATACCCATCAATTCGTACCACCAACCAGGGATTTCGTCCATCAAATCAAAGCACATGGTTCGATCATGGCCGTCACGATTACACTGATTACAGTGAAGTTGTTGTCATTCAGTACGGGTCATTTGGAAGGGGAGTTTATGAGTCGATTGAGCATTAAAACGTGGCATAGTATTAACATTAAAACTGTAAATTTCAGTGTTACTCATTTGCTCGATCAATAGAGCGAAGTCGTTCTTCCTGGAAAATCATATTAAACGCCCTAGCAACCGAGGGTAGGGGAACCTGAGCCAAAATGACAGACCGAAGAGACGCATAATGACTCGGCAAGAGACCGAGCAGAAACTGATGGAGACGGTCAGACTCACGACGAGCCACATGTTGTTTGCCGCTCGTACAATTGGAACAACAATCACATGAAATAATTGGTTCGAGTGTGTCTAAATCATCACATAACTGACACAATTTACCGTAGTAAACAACGACGGACATATCTTCGGTTTGTCAACAGTCACAAAGGCCCGCCTTGAGTTGTTGATTACGGGACCCGTCAACAACACCAAATTGGTCATGGAGGTCGTCCCACAATCGTTTAGCGTTCTTGTATTTTGGGAGAAGAGATCGTACCTCGAGAGAGATGGTGATAGAAATCCACGACACGAGCATAGGCTGTGTAGTTTCCCAATCATCCGGCGTGCACGGAGGCTTAGGTTCGTTAATGGTGCCATTAATGAAAACAAATTTTCTTCGAGATTTGAGCGCGACACTCACATCGTGCACCCAATCATCAAAATTGGTAAGGGTTAGACGCACTGGGGTAATAGAATCTTCGGGACGGTCTTGAGGATCGAGATAATACGGGGAAGTAGAATCGATTTTAGTACTTGGACCCTCCCCGTTAGTCATGGCGGCTAGGGTTGAGTATTTTAGGATTTTATTTTTGATAAGGTAAATGACACTGATACCATGTTACGTTTAGCAATCAATCGTCTTCCTTTCATTCCATATTATGAGAATATATATAATACAAGTGACTCTTAGGGTTACAATAGCATACGGGCCTTGGATGAGGCCTAGAACGACATTGTACTATACTATACTACGACTCTGTTAGAAAGTGATATCGGAATTAATCCATGGTAGCTGCTCGTTGTTGGCTGTTGCTCGTGCGTCCTAAGACGACGAGGGTGTCCTGGTTGTGCTTCATGGTGGACCGAGGATTATGGCGCCATGGTGGTCGAATCTGGCTCGAAGAGCTGTTGGTTCGTGCCTTTCCTAGGCTCATATTTCTGTCCCAAATCGCTTTGGTTGGCTGCTGGACTCGGGTCTGCGTTGATGCGCTTGAGTTGGTGACGGAGGCAAGCCAGGAGCAGCGGTGCTGCTAGAAAAGGTGAGACGAGCAGTTCTGGGCTGCTTTAGTATCAATGGTGTTCAGGTATGCACTGTAGTGACGAATGATAAATTCTAACAGAGGATAAAGCGGTGGTCGATTGATGTTGCTGCTGGTGTTTATGCTTGCAGGGAGAAGGTGATGAAATGGTTGATGGTATGTGGACAGAATGAATAACAATCTTGCAATAGCGAACCAGACTTTGTGTGTGTTGACTTCGGTTCAAATGAACAATGTTCATTTAATTAGCACGCTATTCCTTTTGACCCGTCTTCATTCACTCCGTCTCACCTACATATTAAATTAATGATATAATAATAATACGAATAATATATTAAAAACCCGACTACTTATTAAATATAATTAATACGACTAATTATTATCAATTAGTTAATAAAATGAGCTATTTAGTTGATTAAGCACGCAAAATCGAGTCGAAATAAGGTATAAATGAGGGGTAAAACGCGACTAAAATTATACTTATCAAATCTCCCCACACTTAAACCTTACTCGTCCTCGAGTAAGCTCATTAATTAGACTATTAAGATCCTTAATATAAAATGACTAGCTAAACTACTTGTAAATAACCCAATTATAGTAGTATAATCGGGGTCGAACCACGAGGATGGAGTGGAGTTATACTTAATTTGTTTAAATCCAAGTTTAGTCGAAAAGCAAGGATGTTGGTGAAATGAATTAAACTAAGACTAGAGAAATTAAAAGCAAGTTGACTAAGATAATGAAATGTAAACAATTGATGGAAAACTAGGGTAATCGGGTTCACCTAAGCAAGGTAGACTAGAAACAGTGTTAACAAGTTATGGGTAATTAATGGTCTAGGATTAAGAGACTAAGTTCTTAGCCTCTCCTAAAATTGAACACAAAACTCTCACTTTGATTATCAATTCATCACAAACACACTATCAAGCATCCCTAAGAACTCTCATTCAAAGAAATACTAAGCATATATTGATAAAAGATGTAAACTTTTACTCACACATTTCATCAAACACCTTCTATGCATGATTATGAAGACAAATAAATCACCAAAACATAAATGTTAACAATCCATTCACAACATCTAACCCTTACTTGAGATCCCCCTAAACCCTAGGGAGGACTACTCACTCATGTTAACAAGAGACATGTGAACAATTGGAAAGAGAAACACAAACACAACATTATGCTAATTCAAGCAACAATTAAAGATGGAAATGGAAATGTAAACAATTGAAAATTAAAATGAACAAGGAAAGAAATTGTACCAACACTTAAGAAAGATGGAACCTTTAGATTAATAAATGGAAGAATTTCTTCAAAATCTTTGATGCGTGTCTTTTATATGATGTTTTACTTCCCATTTTACACGCATTTCAGAGCTCATTTATATAGTTTATGCTACATTTCTGCCTATTTTCGTCTACTTCCGTATTTTTGTACATTATTGCAGAAATGTGAAGAATCCAACGGAAATCGAGCTAAATCCGTCCCCGAGTATCCTGCATTGCATATGACGTGAAGTATTCACCCGAGGAACGAGCTTGGTGTGCAATTCAAGGCCCAAAAGACAAATCCACAAGATTATAGAAGTCAAGTAGCAGCTCAAGCAGTCGATCGACTCATCGCTATCGTCGATCGACCAACTGCGGGTTCGGCTGTATCAGATATCGAAGATCGTCGATCGACCACCATGCTCAGTCGATCGACCAATCTGCTATCCCAGACGAGAATTAAAATACCGAGGAAGCGCAAGCCCATTGAGTTTAGGTTTTAGAAATAAAAGTTACGTATGTTTGGTATATAACGTAACTTAGAACACCAGTTTTGAGGATCGGGATTTTATCAGGTTTTTACATTAAGTTTTACACAGTAACATTGAGTTTATTAGGGTTTGAAATATTATTTAGCATTGGAATCTTCGCTCTTGTTCTTAATCATTCTTCTGCTATTCTCGGTATTCTTCTGCCCTATTTCAATTCACTTCTATTTCGTTATTAGTATAGAATTTCTAGTTAGATTCCCGAGACCATTTTATTGTTGCATGTTAATTGTTTGTCCTACCGCTTTAATTATGAATTCAGTACTTTTATGCCCTAGTATTATTGTTGTTACCACCTTCAGCATGAGTAGCTAAATAGTTTGTGCTAGGATGTAGGGAAATTATGGCGTAGGCGGCGTAGTATTAAATTGGATTGAATCGCGTGTCGATCGATCGATTTGCCTTACCGATCGATCGATCGACCACGTGAGGTTACCTTTCGTTTTAATTGATTTTAATGATGTATTTAACGAATCGAATGCATGCGACCAGTTAGATGCTTAATTTATGACTGACCCATTAGATCGAGAGATAGGGAAAGTTGTTAGATCATCAATTAAGATGACTAAACTGTGCTGAGATCGAAAGATAGGTAGAGTTTAGACCGTTAGTCACTTTTCAGGACGAGAGTCAGTATTAGTGATATTAGGGACCTATAGCGAGATCGAAAGATGCTATTTGTTAAGAATGGACTGAGAGGACCTCTTGTTTCCCGCCTCACTTGTGTTCGATTTAGACTGTTTAGTATCTTTGTGCCATGAAGCTATAACGAACCGACCATCCTAGTACCTCCTTTTATATTTGATCTCATCTATTTGCTTAGTTTACTTTATTTTATCGCTCATTAGCTATAGACCAATCCAATCAAACCCCCCCACCTTATTGTTACCTTAGACTGAATTTAAACAACTAGAATTTACGTCTGCCTCTCTGTGGTTCGACCCGACTGCCGCTAGCTATAGTTGTAGTTGGAAATTATAAATCTTATTTTTGACACCTCACGACGGGTATCAAATTTTGGCGCCGTTGCCGGGGAGGCAATAGTTCTAATTTTAGTTGTTTTATTTTTAGTCTTTCTTAGTTTAAGGGACTTCTGTTCCTTAAACTTTTCTTATATTCTTTTTGTAGTTTCTTCTTATGCGCAGGTCACAGGGTGGTGAACTAGTACCATTCAATCCTGAGATAGAGAAATCTTTGCGCGAGTTGAGACGATCACAAAGGGTATTACCAACAGAGGACGAGCTGAGTACTCTGTCAAGCTATTACGAGAACGAGCTGTTCGAGGAAGATCCACATTCTTCACCCGTTTCCACTTCTTCAGCCGAGACAGTCAGTTCTCCAGAAATTCCAGTCATGGCTGAGGAAGCGAGTATGGCTAGTCATTCTGAGCCGACATTTTTGCAAATTTATATAAGGGTTCGAATTACCAGGAGATGACAGGAAGTTCGAACCAAAGCCTTCATACATTAATATGGTTGAGAAAAACCGATTCGGGGAGCGCAAATGAAGATGCGGCTAAGCATATGGAGACATTTATTGACTACTGCTTTGTTCCATACCCTCACCAACAGCGTGACCCAAGACCAGATCAAGGAGACTATGTTTATCTTCTCCCTTCGTGATGATCTTTGCAAAGGAGTGGTTTAGAGATCGGACCGAGCCGTTCATGGGATCACCGATTGGAATTCATTGGCTTTGGCATTCTACAAGAAATATTTTTCTGCCTCAAAGACCAATGCAATTAGAGCTCAAATCACGAGCTTTAAACAAGGGCCGGACGAGAACTTCCACGAAGCATGGGTCCGTTTTAAGAAGTTGGTGCGAACCATACCGCACCATGGGTTCGAAAAATGGAGCTTGTGCAATCAGTTCTATAATGGGCTGTATGACGATCAGAGGGCTATTTTGGATGCTGCAGCCAGTGGCCGATTTCCTGAGAATTTGGGAGAAACCAAGGGGTGGAAGATCATTGATGATCTAGCCACCCACAAGGCTGAGTATGGGAATTCAGGAGGGAATCAAAGGAGGAGCGCCCGAATCTCATCAGTAGCTGCACTTGAAGCTCTCACTGCGAGATTTGACAAGTATGAACTAGGAGGAGCTTCAAAAGGGGGTATTTACCAAGTAAATGCTATGTCAGACGGTCCTTTCGTCTATGAAAGGTGAGGAGCTGAGGGACACGTTTCGAAGAATTGTCCTAGTCCCTTTGAGTCTTGTGCTGCCTTTCAACATTATAGGCAGACAAACACCTACTATGAGCCTAATGTTCATCCCAACCTGAGGTGGAGTAGCCAGAATGTCCTAAATCCAACTCCACCTCCGCAGTAGCAACCCTTTGTGCCCCCTCATCAAAAGCAACAACAATATCAAAAACCTCCTTATGTACACCGCAAAACAACAACAATCCCATGGTTCTAATTTTCTTGAGTTCAATAACTTGTTCTTTGAAGGAGTCCCAAGCAAGAGAGGCCGGGATGAAGCTACTAGAGAGCCAAATTGCTCAATTAGCTAGTAAGAGTACCACTCGAGCTCCGGGACACTTACCGACTCAAACCGACCAAAAGGAGACCCTAAACGCCATCACGTTGAGGAGTGGGTCCACCCTGGAGGGGCCTGCCATGGTCGAGGACGCTGTTGAAAAGAATGAGGCGGATCCGAGTCAAAAGAAAGCTGTAACGAATAATTCAAAGAAAAAGGCGTCTACCAGGTATATCAGTCGATCGACTGATACACCCGGTCGATCGACTGATACGCGGGTTACAGCAGCTTCTGGAACTGTACACCTCGGTCGATCGACTGAGGATAGTGGTCGATCGACCAAGATCACTGCTGATAGCGAGATTGTTCGTCCTCCGATGCCCGAGAACTTAAGGGACCATTTGTTTCGGGGCGACAACTCCAAAAGTGTTAGGGCCAGACCCGAGTGCTGATGGGTCCGTCCCGATTCCGAAGTTCGATCCGATGACGGTTAATGGCTCACATTTGAGATGGTCTGAGGAGGGTTCGAGCTTTAACAAAGAGAAAGCAGTGGACTTCCAGCCTAAGTCCACGGATGCCGGCATGCGTAACTTAGAGGAGAGGGCTAAGGTACTTCTTACAGCCCCATATCCGGAGAGACTAGTGCCGACAAAGGAACAGGTATCTTTCAGTAAGTTTAAAAAAGTTATTCGTAGCTTGAATGTACAAGTACCCTTCCTTGAGTTAGTTAATCAAGTGCCAGCCTACACTAAATTCATGAAACAACTCTTGTCTAAGAAAAAGTCACTAGAACATGTTCACACTGTCGCATTAACTAAAGGGTCATGCTCTTATTTGTCTCACACTGCACCCCATAAGCTAGAGGACCCGGGTAGCTTTTCTGTTCCTTGCAATATAGGTACCTTCTCTATTGAGAAGGCATTATGTGACTTAGGAGCTAGTATAAGCGTCATGTCTTTGAGTCTAGCTAGGAAGCTCAAATTGACTAGGTTCGCAGTGACAGATATGATAGTACAGATGGCTGACCGATCTGCGGTCCAGCCAATAGGAGTCTTAGAGGACATCCCTGTCCAAATAGGGAAGTTCTTCTTCCCCGTCGACTTCGTGGAACTTGACATGCCTAAGGATGCCCATATTCCCATTATTTTTGACACCTCACGACGGGTATCAATCTTCACTAACAAACCCAAGTAACAAAGGTAAACTATTGAACTAGGCTAGATCTAGACTAAATTGTAGAGTAATTAATGAATGATTAAGGAAAAATTTAAACTTGATTATGAAAACTAAGCATGAAAATAGGAAATATTCTGAGATCTAGGGTATTGTGTCCAAATGAAATTAGGGAGGGGGTATTTATAGGTTACACGAAAATTAGGTCAAAAAGTATAAAGGAGTTGAAAATGCGGAGATGGGGTCCTAGCCGGTAGACCGGCCGTCGGTGGCCTGCCCGGCTGGGGGTCTTCTGTACGTTTTCTTCAATTTTGTGGTCTTCAGGTGTGCACAGCCAGGCTACCCGGCTGCCGGTGGGCTACCCGGCTGGGAGCTCCCTGTATTTCTTATTCGAAAATCAATCCCCCAAATACCATCTGGTATGCACGGCCGATGGGCCGGCTGCTAGTGGCACACCCGTCTGGGAGTCTCCTGTATGTTTTATTCCTTTTCTCTTCCTTTGGCTCAATGGGGGTGTTCCCTTGTGGCATACTGGCTGCCGACCAACCGGCTAAGACACTGTCTTCAGCTTCTTCTCCTCTTCTTTCCAATGCTTTCTTCAAATCATCCTTGCTTGCTCCCGTTTCTTCATTGTCGTCTCAAGTCCTATAAGGTGAGACATAAACTCATAAAACAAGAAGATGGGATGCAAAATGCAAGCAAAAGGTATATAAACCGTCTCAAAATCAATCAAAACGCATCGAAAAGAAGGGGAGAAACATGACTAAATAATCATATATCATAATTCCCCACACTTAGGTCTCACTCGTCCCCAACTAAGTGAGCAAAAATTTTAAACCTTTATTCGCCCTCTACCTAACTAATCTAGTAATATCCGATGAAAGGCAATTAACGGGCCTTCTCCGTCCCTTCAACTCACAATGAAACACAATATGGTATGTGCTTTCTTTCAAGGCAAGTGGGGGCTTACGGAAAAATTTGATACATCCAACATTTAAGCACCAAACAACACATAGGCGCATCACAAAAAGTGAAGCCGCTTTCCTCATCTAAGCGGGATTTCAAAAACCGAACAAAGAGGGTCATTAGTGGAGGATGTCGTCTCAAGGTCTCACCAAGGTGTCTATCCCCTAGCTCTAGCTCAAGTATCCTATATTGACAATACGGAGTGCCTAAGAAACAAATTATAGGCGGGAAAGGGGAAGTACGTCGCTATACTCCCAAGAATGACATGACACACACAAGATTCGACTCCATATCAAATCCTTAACGAAAGGAGACCCAAGTCCGACTCTCACAGGTTTCACTAGTCACTTAATGAAGAACCGGGTGATTTTTGTGACAAAAGTAACCAAAATCACTCTCCTAACTCTACTTGCGAAGCATGCCCGCATTCTAATATGGTACTACATCCAATATCCGCAAGAGAAATGTCAAAATGATGCACATACATGAGAGACAACCGGGCTGTAACGAGGCTTGGGTTAGGTTAAAAGGGGTTGGTGCAAGCACCATTTTAGGACACGTGGGGCTAAGGATCGAGTAGTCGCCACATCTAACCAATTCACTTAACTTCATCAAGAGCAAAAGTATTCTCCACAAAATTTTTGAATAGGAACACCATTTTTCAAAACTCAATTCTTTCCAAATCAAGGTTTCATTGCAAATGACTCCAAGCTTTATTAGACACGAATTTTTCCTTCTTTTCTTTTCTTTTTCATTTCATTTTTCTCCTTTTTTTTTCTTTCTTTCATTTTTCATCACTTGTAAGTCTCTTGAGTTGCACAAACAACCAAAGTTTAAGCACAAATATCACTCGTGTAATGCTATGATCATACCCCTCGACAGAAATTGAAATTCCAACCCAAATATACTCCACAAAAGAACCACAATGACGAACTACTCAACCAAGGTGAGTTGTTTATGAGATGTAGTTGTTTTGTTGGCAAGTGAAATGATATGTCTAGGCTCAAAATGGGCTACAACAAGGGAATCCCGACTCAAGGGTGAAAAATAGGCTAATTTGGCTAAATGTGAGTTTACTTTATTTGAACAAAATCGTCTCAATATGCACATCGACACTTCTACGGAATCATGGAACGAGCTCCATACTTATGTGTTTTGACATGACACGCCACTTAAGGAGAACTACTCACAATACCTAACGGGACCGGTTTGATGGATCGGCCATATGGAGGCTCTATCCACACATTTGAGTAGCTATGTACGTCCTAGGTCGAGTCTCGGACCTAATACGGTATCACAGGGTGGTCGAACCTTGGTTGTTAAGCTAGTCTTCCGGTTTTTCCAAGCAAGAACCCTAACCATGTGTCATCAAAAGGCACAAGCTATCAAGAGGGGAATGACACAGGCAAAACAATTATCATCATTGGCGACATATACCCTCCACATTTAGACCGTCTATGCAACAATTTACAAACAAGATGCAACGTGTATGAAATGCAAATAAACATATGAACAAACTACGTGAATGCAAGAGTGAACACATATATACATATATACTCTAAATGCACACAATATCTAGTCCTATCAGCACACCAACAACACAAGCATATCCAAAAAGTTCCCCAAAGGAACATCCACATCAAATATCCCGTCCTCATCCATGCTAATATATATAAAAAGAAAAGGAAGGATAAAGGAGAAAGAATTAGAAGAATTTTACCAAGCGTCTTCTCTGATGCTCGCATGTGTTGCCTATCAAAATGGTTAGGACAAAGCAATATATACATACATATATATATATATATATAATATAATATAATATAATATAAACAATGCAAAAATTTTGAAAATTTAGGAAAATTTTCAATCTTTAGGCATTTTTTGAAATTTTCTCAAATTTACAAGTATTATTTACAAATATATACAAAATGGATATTTCCCTCTCCACACTTAAGATGGACATCGTCCTCGATGAAACGAAATGTGGGGAGGAAATTGGAAAAATAAAAGACATGTTTTTGTATTGTTGAAAATTTTCTTGAAATTAAAAATTTGTTTTTGAAATTTTTCTTAGAATAAAATAATTTATTTTTGTTTTTTTGGGCCTCTTCCCCACACTTGATATTTACAACATCAAATGATGGATGAAGTGTGGTTAAGAGAAATTTTTTGAAATAAAATAACATATTTTTGGATTTTTTGAATTTTTGAAAATAAATAACATGTTTTTGTATTTTTTTAAATAATAGAATTTCCACCCCCACACTTATTTATTTACATAATTTCCGATGAAAATAAATGTGTGGATGGAATTCGGAAATGAAATACATGTTTTTGAAGATTTATTTCTTATTTTTCAAATTTTTTTATTTTTAAATAAGGATGCAATGCATGATTCTAACTAAATGCAAAAATTGAAGAACGATGCAAAATATACTACATGAATGCAATCTTACATGTGACAATCTAAATTCTAATGCAATCCTTGATGTGAACATTATTTGCACACATTTAGTCCCCTAATTGAACCTATTTTGCATACTATTATAACATATCATAGCCATTTTATCCGTCAAATGCTTCCTATTTTGCTTTCCTAGTGCATTTCGTATGTTTTGTAGGAAAGAAGGTAATTAGGCGGAAATTCCCGTCTTCCGTGCCTATTTAGAAGCTTTTTGACGATCTTGGATGGACTAGTATGAAGAGGAGGCAAGAATGATGACCAAGGATGTAGGAATAAAGAGTATATAGAAGGATCAAAGGGTTAAAAAGTAAGGATGACGAGAAGGAAGGCATTACAAGAAGAAATTGCTCAAAAACCAAACCAAGGGTAACTTATTTTGCTCTGAAAGTATGCTACATGAAACGGCGTCGAAAAATCAAGTGATCTAGGCTTTTGAATCACTCCAATAGGAGTCCGGATGACAAAATGACGTCCGTTTTACAATCCGAGCTCAAACAAAGAAGCTGTCCGCCAATCTGCTCGTCCCGAGACCCAATCCGCTCGTCTGCTACAGGACGCTCGTCCCCTCCTCCAGGACGCTCGTCTTAAAGCCTTTTGATCCGAGCGTCCCGTGCTTGATCCGCTCGTCCTCTGCTCCAACAATCCGAGCGTCCCGACCCCTTGGCCGCTCGGATTGCTTTCCAGTGCAACCGGCTTCTTCTTTCTCCATTCAAGATGCGCATATTTTTGAAAGACTAGCTAAAAGGAGCCCCGCATATTTTCTTGAGAGGAGCAATTCATCAAGGACTTAATCGTCATTTAAGCCCTTAATAACCCTAATTTGTGCACCTAATCTCCACTATAAATACCCCATTTGTAATAATCAAAAACCAAGCTCTCTTAACCAAGTTCCCATATTAGAAATTCCTCTTAGATTAGATTAGGAGTAGATTAGAATAGATTACTCTTTAATCTTTCCACAAACTACACATTAATCTTTCCTTAATTATTGTTCAAGTTTATTATTCAAGTTTATTATTGGGTAATTGAAGATTATTGGGTTATTATTGGAGAATTAACAACTCTTCATCAATCAATCAAGTTTCTTCTATTATTCTTTGCTTTATTATTTGGATCATCTTAAGTTGGTATAATTCTTTTACCCTTTACTCTTTATTGTTTATTTCCCCATTCTCTTATCATGTTTACACTTGTTGTGATGATTGACACCATTAATGACATGTTTACCATGATAATAAGTGAGTAGTCTCTTAACTAGGATTAGTGGGTAATTAGGGGAAACCAACATGGGATTAATCATGCCTAATCTAGTATGTTTTCATAATTAAATTGTTGCTTGTTGTGATGTCAACCTATGCACATGTTACGTTTGATGAAATGCTAAGCCTATAAATCCTTGCATTTTTACCCATCTCTTATCCACTCAACAAGACTTGTAAGATATAAACCAACTCGAGTCTTGTTAGACCATGCATAGAAGTTGAATAGGAGGAAATTAAGTCGATTTGTAGGTGTTGTACAATCTAATCGATTCGGCTCCGGGACCCAACTCTTCCTATGAACCGTAAGACATAAACCAACTCGGTTCCTTTACAACATTAATTGCTTGTAAGTTTGTAAACATGTTTGTATGATCAACACCATGAATCCCCTATGAACCCATGACATCCTAGTGCTTTTAGTCATTTTTTTACATTTCTTAGTTCATTGTTTGCTTTACTTTATTGCTTGCATTAGTCTAGGACACAACTACAAACCCAAACAAATTGTGACACTAGCACAAATTGAGATAGATAGACTTAGAACCCAAAGCACACCGTCTCATGGATCGACCTCAACTTACCACTAACTAGTTGTTTGTTGAGTATTATAAATGTGTTTGATTGGATGTGACCCGACGACATCACCCATCAAAATGGCGCCGTTGCCGGGGATGGTGCTATGTGATTAAGTTCTTACTTGTTTGTCTATCTTGATTTTGATTTCACCTTGAGGAACTCGTTCCTGAAGGATTGTTCTTACCATTTTTGTGTAGTTTCCATGCTTGTAGTTGCTTCCTTGTCTAAGCTATGATGGGTCAAGACTTGGTACATGGAGTATGTGGTAGATTCTTTGAGTATGACTTTGGGTATGGGGAGTTTGAGAAGCAAGTCAACACAAACCTACCTTACTATTTGTACAATGAAAATCCTAACCACTACCCCAAAATTTCCTACCAAAATCACCACATCCAATATCCACAACAACCACCCACCCAATACCCACTTCATAATGAATTTCAATTGCCACAATACAACCACTTTCACACATGCCCACAACAAGATGATGAACCCATCCAAAATGTGATTCTCTAAATGATGGGAGATCAACAAAACTTCTTCAAACAAATGCTAGAGGGAAGCTAAAATAGGGACAATGTTCTTCAAGGCATTGTTGCCCAAGGTGAGGAATTGGAGATTCAAATTACCCAAATAAAAGAATCCCAAGAAATCACTCCCTACCAATCTTTGAACATTAATCATGAATGTGAATTTGAAGTAGTAACTTTTGACATGGAAAATGAAGAATGGGAAGAGCCGACCTCCTTGAGCTCTTGTGAGTATGAAAGTGTGATGTTTGATGAAGAAGACATGAGGTTGAGTAAGCCAAATACTCTTAACCTTTGTGAGTATGAGGGTGTGTCATTTGATGTGAACATTGGGATGTTAGATAAAGAATTGCTTGAAGCGCCCACTTATGATTCATACGAAGATAGCGATGATGACAAGACCATAAAAGAGTCTTATGAAGAATAAATGTCTTACAAGGACCGAGAGGAATGGACTTGTGATATCACCTTGCTTGAGGAGCCTATCCTTGAGACATTCGAGATATCCTATCATGAAGATGAATGTCCTTTCCCTTTCTCCCATGAAGATTACTCGGCACCTACCATAGAGCCAATGATTGTTGGATAGGATATGGTGGACCTTCTTCAAAAGGTCAAAGCATCATACAAAAGCTACTTGGTGGAAAAGCTCAAAGAGAAACTTGCACGTGAAGCTACTTGTGGAAATTTGGCACCCACAATGTCGACTTCTAAGGAACTCGGTCATCAAGGACATGAGAATTCTCCTTCTACTCTTGAAGGATTGATAAATTCGAATGCTATCATCGTCACCAAAGCGGAAAAAGAAGGTAGTAAGTGGAAGTCTTCGAACAACCATGAACCATACTTCTTACCTTATAATGACAAGAGTCATGGGCTAATTGGTTTGAAGTATCGTTAATATTCAAGTGCCAAGAAGGGAAAGAAAACAAGAATGAATGACAAACCCCCTTGGCCAAGCTTCGTCTTGAAATTAAGCAAGCCATACTTATGCTTATTTGGAGCTTGTTCACAAGCTTTTGATCTTCTACTTACTAAGAGCCTTGAGCTTTATGGACAAGAACCTCTACAATTTGAATTAGTTTGGTGGAGTCCTATCTCAAACCACCATTTGTAAGATATTTCTAGGACCTTTACCTCTATCTCAAACCACCATTTGTAAGATATTTCTAGGACCTTTACCTTGTATAATATTGTACATATTCACATTTTCATGGACAAGAACCTTTACAATTTGAATTAATTTGGTGGAGTCCTATCTCAAACCACCATTTGTAAGATATTTCTAGGACCTTTACCTCTATCTCAAACCACCATTTGTAAGATATTTCTAGGACCTTTACCTTGTATAATATTGTACATATTAACATTTTCATTTACAATTTATTACATGAGAGTAGTGAGAGAGAATTTTCTTACATTCTTACTGAGCAAAATTTCAGAAGATGATAAGGAGGAATATCAAAAGGGTGCAAGGGTACGATCTTGCAAAAGAAAAGAAAGAAAAGTTTGAAGAACGGAGGAAGACGCTCGTCCCGAGGCCTGGACGCTCGTCCTGAGCCTCCCTTAATGTGATGTCCAGTTCTGTAGTAGAATCCGAGCGGATTGAAGAACGAGCCGCTCGTCCTGAAAAAAAAGACGCCCGTATTCCTTGTAGGACGCTCGTCCGGCTTATCACCTGAAGAAAATTTTGGGACTATAACAAAATCCAAGCGGATTCAAAACAAGAAGCCCGTCCCGTTTAAGCCGCTCATCCAAAAGCAAAGACGCTCGTCTTTTGCTGCTCCCAGAAAAGGCAAGACCCTGTAACGAAATCCGAGCAGATTTCTCGCAAGACGCTCGAACCATCTAGGGGAAGACGCTCGTCCCACACGCGAAGACACTCGGATTCCTGCATTTTTCACAGATTATCCACCCAGGCCCGACCTGAAGCCGCTCGTCCTACCCTCTTTTCTATAAAACTACCCTCACCATCCCTCATTTCCTCATCTTATCCACAATCTACTCATCGTCATCCCCAAAACACTCCCTTCTCAACAAAAACAACAAAACTCTAACTTTCCCAAATCAAAAATGATGAACATCAAGGGAAAAGCCAAGAAACTTGTTGAAGCCGCTACCAAGAAATGCAAGGGCTCATCTTCTTCATCCCCTCAACAAATGGTGATACCAAGAAACCCTCATCCCGTGATAAGAGGAGGGGTGGAGCAACTTGAGTACTATCCGGAGGTACTCTTCACATCCGATGCCCACCGTACCAAGTTCGTCAATTTGCTAGGTAAGCATTACGAACGGACTCAGTTTATTGATACTAGGGTGTTATAAACCCTAGGGATAAGGTACCAGACCGAAATGTTCTTTGACGGTCTAGGGATAGGGAAATTATTCTATGCCCATAAAGAGACATACCTTAGCCTCACCTTGGAATTTTTGAGTAGCCTCCGCATTGTTTTGAACATGAGGGTGAATGTTGGTATGGAGTTTAGGTTGTGCAACATTGACCATAGCCTATCACTTGACCAATTTGCTCATATTTTTGGTCTTACAGTGCCAACAAACAACATCAACAAACCCTCCAATTTTGATGTGGACCTATTATGGAAAGCTATTTCCGGGAGGGATTTCATTCACCAAAAACAATGCTACACCTTTGCTATTCAACACCCAGATATTCAGATCACCGAACGTTTCGTAGCCGGCACAATTAATGGGAGATATGAGCAAGATAGGTGCACTCTCCTCGATTTGACATTCCTCAAGTCCTATCTAAATGTCCAGGGGACAAGGAGGTACAACTTCAATACCCCCCTTGAGATGCTTACGAGATTCTTTGATTTCTCTCAAGGAAACACCCAACTTAAGACCTTCGTGATGGGAGGTCTAATTACTATCTTCGCAAACTACCTTTGTCCCGGGTTCAACTAATATGGGACTTATACACCCCTTGAGGGGAGTACTTTGATTGATGAGGACGCCGTCTACAACCACCACCGGTGGTGTGCCTACACTCAAGAAGGGAGTGTAGATTGGTTCACAAAAGGGTGCACTTATATTATTCTTTCGGGGTGGAATATACCCGGTACCGACCCAAGGTTGAGCCCGTATTCGCCTAGGCCGAGCTACCTTCTCGACATCCAAATTCTCGGCAACCCCCCTCTAAGAGAGGAAGCACCCCGCCAACCACCACAACCTCGTGGGATACCGGCAAGGCCCATTCCCCCACCATCTTATGTGCCTATCCCACCGTACCCTACTCCTCATACGCCATTCGAACCACAAATCCCTAATACTCCGGGTATTCATGACTTGATGAAACTTATGAATAGAGTTGATCTCGGGGTGCATGAAGGGAGGGTCGATAACTACATGGCCCTTTATCCCCAGTACTATCAAATGGCACAACAAGGGTACATCGACCCTAATGGCCCTCAACCATCTTGGGCTCAATCACATCTTTTGTTCCCTAATCAAGGGAACCAAACCGGGAACTTTGGTGGTCAAGGTGGAGGATACTCGGGTCAAGGAGGAGGGTATGACCAAGGAGGAACCTCTAGTAGGTATGGCTACCCCCAAGATGATGATGACGAGTGAGAGATGC
Organism: Silene latifolia; assembly: GCF_048544455.1. NCBI lineage: Eukaryota > Viridiplantae > Streptophyta > Magnoliopsida > Caryophyllales > Caryophyllaceae > Silene > Silene latifolia. The sequence goes on along the minus strand of NC_133538.1, from coordinate 119,670,847 downwards.
CTACCTCACCACCTCCATTTGTATGATACTCTTCTCTCCCTCTCTCTTTTGTATAGTGCATTGCGTTTAGTTTAGTCTTAACATGCACGTGTATTATATTTCATATTGCATTTTCATATAGTATAGTTTGCATTATGATATACCCCATGTAGATAGTTGCATATAGACTAGAATTCATGCATAGTCACTAATGACCAATCCTATTCTTTTCTACACTAGAGATAGTGTTTAAATCGGTTTGGGGAGGTTTGATCATAGGTGACCATAGTTTACTAGAAAACATGCATCATCTAGTGTAGATTAGTTTGCATTCACTTGTTATATATGTCATATAGAATTGCATTTAGTTAGAGCATGCATTCATTCATATCATATCATTGCATTTGTACTTTAATTTCGATAAAATCAAAAAAAAACAAAACAAAACCAAAAACATGTATCTCTTTTTCACTCCTACTCCTACATGTACATTGAGGACAATGTCCAAAATAAAGTGGGGGATGAGAATTTATATTCCAAAAATGCATAAAAATTGAAAAATCACAAAAATATGTCTTTTAATTTCATAAAAACAAAACCCATAAAAATTTGAAAAATTTAAAAATCCAAAAACATGTTCATTCTTTTTTAGTGTAGAATTGTACATATTTTATATACTTGTTTGCTTGTTTGTTTATCCTTTTCACATTGATCGACTATGCCACATCCGAGACATGAGGATATTGAAGACCGCATGGTATGATCTTTCCAATCTCCTTTTTTTCCCTTTATGTTAATGACTATATGGATTTATTTTGATTGATGCGGTAAAAACAATGTGAATTTAGGATTGCATTTAGTTTATTTGGCATACTAGTTGGTAGAAGCACATGCATTAGGTTGTATAAATGTTAGTTGCATCATGGCATGTAATTTGCATGTTAGAAATTTTTTTTGAAACCGTGTACTTGGGAAGCTTGACAAGTGTATATAGGCCCTATTAGATGCTTTTTATTCTTAAAACTTTGCTTGTTAGAATACTTGTAAAACAGCCTAGGATGTGTCATGCTAGTATCCTTTGACTCATGGATTAAGGCCTAGTCAAGAGTAACTTGTGGTGTGATAACTCCTTGGCTACCGTTTATTCCAAGGTGACCCTTGAAACCATGCAACCATCATTCATCCATGTTCTACCATACATTTTGTCATCAAAGGGAATGGACACAAAAAAAGAAATTGTTCAAAAATTTGAGTTCAAGAAATGAAAAGAAAAGAAAAGAAAAAGTTTGCAATTGCATCAAAAGAAAAGAGGAGTAACAAAATGAAAACTCCTATGCTTCAAAAATAAGGCACCCTCGTTACTAATTGGGGTGACTTTGAAAATGTTCAAAAGAAAATGCAAAAGTTGAAAGTTGTAAATTATTGAAATGCCAAACATCAAAAGAAATGGCAAAAATAAAATGTTCTCAAATGTTATATGCCACCAGAAATTGGAGGGAAAAACAACAACAAAGCAAACTCCAACATGAAACTCAAATTCAAATGATCCCTTTATCCATCGAATCCACTTTTGTGCATGGTAGAGAGGGGACGACCCTTCTTCTTGTCTAGGCAAGAAGGGGAATTCCGCGATCCTCCAGTGTTTCTAACACCATAGGGAGTCTATTCTTGACAAAAGCATTTAACAATTTAGGACAAAGGTACCCTAGCTTGACACAACTTGGAGGTGATTTATTGGTATCCTTCTAGGCTTAGTAGTTTGAAGAAACCGTATCTATAATGGAGTGTGTACCCTTGAATTGCTTCCCCTTTAGATAATTTCTGCCACTTAGATGAGGAAAGTGGCTATTCTTTTGTAGATGCATCCATTACTTGATCTTGTGTGCTTTAATGCTTGGATGTATCGCCATTTGGGCAAGCCCCACCTTGCCTTGCAATAAGGCATCCTACCTCATGGTTGTCTTGTTGTGAGTTGAAGGGGTGGAGTGAGACCCGCTAATTGTCTCACATCGGCTATATTAGTAGGATAGTTTAAATAAAGGTCTAGTTTTTTGTCACCTCTTTACTCGGGACGAGTAAAGGTTCGGTTTAGGGATATTTGATGTGAACATTATTTGCACACATTTAGTCCCCTAATTGAACCTATTTTGCACACTATTATAACATTCCATAGCCATTTTATCCATCAAATGCTTCCTATTTTGCTTTCCTAGTGCATTTCGTATGTTTTGTAGGAAAGAAGGTAAATAGGCGGAAATTCCCGTCTACCGTGCATATTTAGAAGCTTTTTGACGATCTTGGATGGACTAGTATGAATAGGAGGCAAGAATGCTGACCAAGGATGTAGGAATAAAGAGTATATAGAAGGATCATAGGGTTAAAAAGTAAGGATGACGAGAAGGAAGGCATTACAAGAAGAAATTGCTCAAAAACCAAACCAAGGGTTGCTCTTTTTGCTCTGAAAGTATGCTACATGAAACGGCGTCGAAAAATCAAGTGATCTAGGCTTTTGAATCACTCTAATAGGAGTCCGGGTGAGAAAAAGACGTTCGTTTTACAATCCGAGATCAAACAAAGAAACTGTCCGCCAATCCGCTCGTCCCGAGACCCAATCCGCTCGTCTGCTACAGGACGCTCATCCCCTCCTCCAGGACGCTCGTCTTGAAGCCTTTTGATCCGAGCGTCCCGTGCTTGATCCGCTCGTCCTCTGCTCCAACAATCCTAGCGTCCCGACCCCTTGGCCGCTCGGATTCCTTTCCAGTGCAACCGGCTTCTTCTTTCTCCATTCAAGATGCGCATATTTTTGAAAGACTAGCTAAAAGGAGACCCGCATCTTTTCTCGAGAGGAGCGATTCATCAAGGACTTAATCGTCATTTAAGCCCTTAGTAACCCTAATTTGTGCACCTAATCCCACTATAAATACCCCATTTGTAATAATCAAAAACCAAGCTCTCTTAACCAAGTTCCCATATTAGAAATTCCTCTTAGATTATATTAGGAGTAGATTAAAATAGATTACTCTTTAATCTTTATACAAATTACACATTAATCTTTCCTTAATTATTGTTCAAGTTTATTATTCAAGTTTATTATTGGGTAATTGAAAATTATTGGGTTATTATTGGAGAATTGACAACTCTTCATCAATCAATCAAGTTTCTTCTATTATTCTTTGCTTTATTATTTGGATCATCTTAAGTTGGTATAATTCTTTTACCCTTTACTCTTTATTGTTTATTTCTTCATTCTCTTATCATGTTTACACTTGTTGTGATGATTGACACCATTAATGACATGTTTACTGATGCGTGTCGTTCAACACCAAAAATAAATGCCAACAAGCCTACACTATAAATAGCTAGGGAAGTCGGGTCGATTCCACAGAGAGGCTTTTCTATTAGCTGTAGTCTAATCTGTCGGTCACAAACTGGGGGGTTTTGAATTTGATGTTCTAACCACTAGAGTTTAAGGGTAAGAGAAAATAAGGGTATAAGAGAAAAATAGAGAGAGACGTGAATAAACTATCAGAGAAAGAGAGATATGCCAGGATTTCGGTCTGCCGTGTTCTACACACTATCGGAATAACTAGGTCGGTAAGTTTATTAGTAAGAAGGGCTAGGTTATCTCCTTTCGGTCTCAAACCCGACTACACCTTTCGGTCTAAAGTCGCCCTAAGGTCGTCCTACTTGACTTTCGCCCTCATAGGAGTCAATTATCAGAACTAAGCAAGTCTACCCTTCCAATCTTTCGATCCAGGTCGGGGGTTAACTAAATGAGACGGTTTCTGCGTGCACTCATTCAACCGAACTACAAATAAATTGCTTAGACTTGATTCCTACCGCATAACTACCTTAGTAGTCATCCTAACATGCTTCTAACACGGTTTCCCTCATCCCAAAGATATAAAGAAATTAGCTACGCATGCTAATTATATTAACTAACATAACTAATGACGAAATGCTAACGGAAAACATGATGCAACAATAGTATAAAGCAATGACGAGATTAAAGCAGGAATTATCAACGAAACTAAAAGAGCAACTATAAAACATAAACAAGAGAAGAGATTAAGGGAAAGAATTATACTATAATAGCGAATCCGGCGTAAAGAACAACCAAACCCAAGATCGTAAAATTCCAAGCAGTGAACAGTAAAAAGCAGTAAAATGTATGTAGAAAATTGAATGATAGATGAAAGATAATAACCTAGCAACTCGTCTAATAGTTTTTATAACAAAAACTCACGAGTTGTTTTATTAACCTACGGGCTTTAATAGCCCACGTAAAGGAGAACCTCTCGATCGAGAGGTTAAGGCTCTCGATCGAGTACAGGATGGCTCGATCGAGCACAGGACAGCTCGATCGAGGGCTTGACAATTCGATCGAGCACAGGGCAGCTCGATTGAAGGCTAAGGTCGATCGAGATCTTCAGTCACTTCTCAGCTTCCGTAGTAGTTCTGACTTGCTTAATTTGGTTGACTTTCGTCTTCACGCTTTCCCATGCACGAGTCCTTTGTCTTCTTTTCCGTCCATCTTCCAGAAATGCTATCTCGAGGCCACTAAAGGTTGGTTTCCGCTACAAATCTGCAAAATAACAACAGACGCACAAAGTAGCCTATTCGGGGTATAAAGTGACATAATATCACACAAATACATAGAAATGCGTGCCAAAAGAGACCGTAAAAGTCTATATAATATGCACGCATCAAACTTCCCCAAACCAAACCTTTGCTTGTCCTCAAGCAAACCAAATGCAACTAAGGACCTAATGGAAAGGAGTAATTTTCAGAGCTAACTACTAGTCAATGCCAAACCGCTTTAATGCACAAAATCAACTACTGCTAAGCTCGAAGTAAGTGAACAAATTTATGCATATCATGGAATTACATTGGATGTTCGACCTTGCAAGACTCATAAATTTGGACTCTCCCGGTTTACTCTTCTCTCAGCAAGGCAAATGGTAAGTAAGAATATGTGTGCAGAGAAAGAAGAAATTACAGACTCTCACCTAGACTGCGACCAACACAACATGTAATGCTAACTAACATAAGTAATGATTCAATCACCGTACACACGCAAAACCACCGTTCAAGGACCATCACGTGCCGAACAATTGCATAATATGGATATGTGAGGCTCAATTGGTAAGAAGGGCAAAACAAATATGGAAATGTGAAGGTAAAATAGCCGAGCTAGATCCTTACCAAGACCATGATAAAATACATCCCACTCTCCCAATCATATAAATAACTTAATGCCTTATAATTTGGCATAAACAACACAAGAATCCATGATAAAAATACCTCGTAAAGTATGAATAAGCACGAGAGGTAAAGAATACATTTTTTTTTCTTTCTTTCCAGCCATTTTTCTCTTCTTTTTTTTCTTTTTTTTTCTCTTTTTTTTCTTTTTGGTGGCTGACACAGGACAACCCTCTCGATCGAGGAATGATGCCACTCGATCGAGAGGTTCCAACTCCAATCCACTCGATCGACCACATGGACATGTCGATCGAGAACTATTAGGACCATCAATGGCTCGATCGACCATATAATCTCTCGATCGAGCACCAACTTCAGCGTACTCCAATATTTCTCATCAATACTCACTCCAACAGTACAAAACGAACCATAAACTGTACAAATACAACAATTTCCTCTACTACTATCTAGCTCGGCACAATCGTAGGCTAAGTATGGGATGTAGTTAAGGCAACTGGCAGATATGGCTTAATGTGGAGTTAATGGGGCAAAACGAGAAAAGGGGAGATGCAAAAGTTCTCAAAACACGTGATACCGACCACAAACCCATTCGTGTAGGCAAAAAGAAATCAAAACTCATATACATGCAATACAATGAAATGTGGGGAGTAACTACTCTCAATTCCTAATGAAAACTGGTCATGAATGTCACCAGTTATGGCTCTATATCTCAGAATATATAAGTAGTTTGCCAAAATTACGAGTCAAGTCTAATAATCCGTAGTAAATTCCACAACAAAATTTGAGAAATCACTTTTTATTCTTGCTAAGCAGCTGTGAAAAGGCAAGGAATGGCATATTTGACCAATAGCGCAATGTCATCATTAAAGAACTCCAATCCGACTCAACTATATGCAAAAGTAAACGTGATATTTTTGATTTTTTCTGTTTTTTTTTTTTTTGTAAGGGAAAGCAAAAACATAAAGCAGTAAACGTGAATGCAAAACAAAATGTAAATGCAAACGCAAAAGGATGCATATACCCTCCCCAAACCAAAACAGACAATGTCCTCATTGTCTTCACAACTAGCTAACAGCAGCAAAATGGGAGACGGGGTACGCAAACCTAATACATGCTCCTAAAATACAATAAATAAATACAAAGATGGAAAAAGAAAGGAAGACGGTACTCACAAGACGGCTTCCCCAAACCAGCAACAAACTAGGGGAACCTCTAATCGTCATCTCCAGCCACATCCTCCGCACCTGGTGTAAATGGGGGGTCCCTCTCCTCCTCTCTGACAGCTCGTCGTGCCGCCTGCTCAGCCCGCAACCGCAACTCTCGTGCTAACGGTGTCTCCTCCACCTCGTCCTCGAGTCGGAAGGGACTGGAGGGTACCCACCCCCGGGTATCGGTAGAAAGAGGGATGCGGCCACCCTCCGGAATCGGTCGTCGTGCCCGGATGTGGAACTCGTAGATCGGGAAATAGGCAAGAGCCTGATCCCGTCTCATGTCGGAAAGGTACCTGCACATATCCAGAAGCAAGGCATCACGACGCCCTTGGTCCAAGACCTCGGGCGCCACCAAAGCAGGAGGGCAAACAAAATTGGCCGGCAAGGCCGGTCCAGAAGGAGTGGGGGTAGGTGAAGGCGTAGGCGTGGGTGTCGGTCCAGCCTGGGCCTGAGTCTGAGCCTGAGAGCAAGAAGGGGCTCCGGCCTCCCGCTTCCTCTTCTTAGAAGAAGAAGAAGTAGGGGTAAAGGTAAGGTGGCAGGTGGGTGGAGGTGGCCTCGCTCCCTCAGCAGCAGTCGGGAGCGGTAAAAGTGGAGGAAGGGTAGGGCATGGTAAGGTAACAGACGCGGAACCACAAATCTTCCACGTCCTCATGCCCTTCTTCTTAGGGAACCAGGCAAAGTCAACCATGGCATCCAAGTCAAGGTAAGCCTGCTTATGAGGCGCAGTAAGTCCAGGCTCAGTGGGGTAAAGATGGCGGGCTATCCTAGTCACTAACCCGCCGCAGACAACAGAGGTCTTAACCTTCTTCCCAATTCCGTTCCAATGCTGAGCTACCAAATAAGCAATGTTTAGAACAAACGGGGTACCATAGTCAATGTTGAGGTACCCCGCGAGAATTACTAGCTCAGTGTTGGTCACGTTATTGGGCTCAGGTCGCCTAAAAATGGTCTTTCCCATAAGTCGCAAGAAGTAACGGGGAGCAGGTAAGTGTACGTGGGCTCCTCTACGCGCGGGGTAAGGGGTGTGAGAAAGCGCAGCCCAGAGTGGCTGAAGGATATCCCGAGGTGGCTCGATGGGGCCGTCACTAACGAGGCCTAGGACCTCACCAAACCTGGCCAAAATCCAATGGTGCGACTCATTGCGGAGTCGGAAGTGAATGCAAGGACTAGAGTGGTTGGAAGCGTAAGAGTCGGTGTCAAAAGAGTAGGAGCTGAAAAACTCGTATGTAGGGATACGAATAGCAGCTTCCTGCAAGGTAATCAGACCCGACATACCCGTCCCATTCAACAAACTACAGACCTCCTCATAAATACCTAAGGTCTCAAGGTCAGTCCGCGCAATGAAACGGGTGGAGGAGAGGGGGCAACGAAGTAAAGCGGATAACCGAGTCCGGTGATCCGCGGAAGCAAAACGTACCGTGGGCAACTCCGGTAAAGGAGTAAGAGCGGCCTCCCTCGTAACAACAGCCCCAGAAGAGCTGGAAGTAATGGCTAGCTGGCTAGCCTGCTGACTCGGCTTAGGTGGCATCATACCAGGTTGCGGGAATCGAGGCGTGGCTCCTCGACCCAGCATAGAAAAGGGCCTGGCAGGAGCAGAGGCAGCAGGTGTCACCCCTCCCACAGCCTTGGCTTGTGTGACCTCGGTGGCGGCTGTGGGTTTCTCCGTCACTGGAGTAGAAACAGCAGCCGAAGCTTCAGTGGTGGTAACCACTGGAGTAACGATACCAACAGAAGGAGCAGCCGTCTGAGCACTAGCAGCGGTCTCAGGTACGGTCTCAGTGACGGGGATTTCTTTACTGGAATCCATAACTACAATAGCATCAAGATTAATAATTAAAATACGATTTCAATTCGGAAAATTCGACCTAAACAATCACATAAACCCTAAATCACGAAAAAGGGAATGGGGATTGCAATTAATTGAAAGAGAAGAGTAAGGACGAACTTACTTGATGCTGGAATACCCACAAAAACTTAATTAATCAAAACAATAAACACAAATTCGAAAAATTCGAATTGATAAACCCGAAAAATCGAATTAATCAAAAAAGATGGAGTTTGGGAGAGGGCTTTTGATTAATTTGGGATGGTAATTATATGGGTAAACTATTGCAGGAGGATTTTGGGCAAGAAAAACCAATTTTGCAAGGTAATTGAGCAATTGAAAGATGCAGGAATGAAGAAATTGGGGTCGAGTAAAATAAAGAGGACGATCGAGAAAGAACTTCCTTTATATACCCGCGGAGCTTCTCGATCGAGATTCAGGTCTCTCGATCGAGAGCTTTAGCTCTCAGATCCTCTCGATCGAGTTAATTCATACCTCTCGATCGAGAGGTGGCTGTCCCTTGACCTTCCTCTTACTCGATCGAGATTGGGTTCCCTCGATCGAGCTCTTTTTCTTCAAAAATCCCCTCGATCGAGATATGACTTCCTCGATCGAGGTCTTTTCCTGCTAGCACGCATATTAATGTATCATCTTTTGAGTGCGGCTTTCATCCCGCAAAAGTGTGTAAAAACATCCCAAAAATGCCAGTAAACTGTCTACAGTCCACAATTGTCTTCTACGCTAAAAATGTCTATAGTCTAAGTGTCTAACGTAAATAAAGAAGTTTAAAAACAATAAAAGGAATTCAAAAATATATTGTCTATTACAATTTGCACGGGGTTGCAAACCCGACTATAGCTCAATTAAGTCCTTCAGGCCTCTGCTAGGCCTCTGGCTAACGGAGTTACCCTCAGCTGCGGTAACTTCCAACTTCCTTCTCCAGATATAAGTACCACTTTCCAACGAATGTCCCAGCTTTATTTCTTCCGCTAGAACACGTGTCATATTGCCACCGTCACCCTTTCCCATTCCAACATTGGAGCTCATTTCGCCTTGGTCAAGCGCCAAAGCTCCTCATCCAGGTCCTGTACAAGTAACGACAATAGCACTGTCCTCCTTATCGCTCTCATTCCGAGGCGGAGGTGTAAGTGTAACAGGTAGAGTAGCAACACGTGGGGACTCAATATCAACAACGGGGATGGAAGGTGACTCAATCATGGGTGGTGTATCAACACCAACCGCAGGAATAGCATGACACTCCAAAACACGCATGGAACCCCTATGAGTAGCGGGTTTAGCGAAAACCAATTCCTCACCACCGACATTAAACGTAAGAGTGCGCATCCCGACATCTATAACCGCTTGCGCAGTGTGCAAGAACGGTCTTCCCAAAATAATTGGGGTGTGATTATCTTCGGGTATGTCTAACACGACAAAATCAACAGGAATAAGAAATCTTCCTATTTGCACAGGAATATCTTGCAGTACTCCTAAGGGTCGTGACAAGGTCCGATCAGCCATCTGGACCGTCATGTTGGTGCAATGGAATTTAGTGAATCCTAATCATTTGGCCAGAGACAAGGGTAACACGCTAACACTTGCTCCTAAATCACACAACGCATTATCAATTAATTGAAATCCAATGTGACATGGTATCGAAAAACTACCAGGGTCGGCAAGCTTAGGTGGGGTCCTATTTTGGAGGTGTGCAGAACACCCCTTCGTCAGAGCTACTGTCTCAACATCATCTATGGTCCTTTTACGCGTTAATACTTCTCGCATAAATTATAAATACGAAGGTACCTTCTTTAGCAGCTCGATAAACGGAACACTTACGTTTAATTCTCGCACAAGTTCACCGAAACGCGCGAACTCAGGCTCCGTCTTCTTGACCCTCTTCAGGCGCCCTGGATATGGAGCGTCTTCAATAGGAGCTCTGTTATGCATGTCACGAATCAAAGCGTTATTAATCATACGCTTGCTCAATGGTCTCGATCGACCACTTTCAACATCAAAGTCTCTCGATCGAGCACAGTTCTCACTCGATCGAGAGACTTCACCAGCAACAGTGCTCGATCGAGCTATAGCAGCTTCTCGATCGAGCTCCATCTCTTCATTTCCTCTAGATCGAGGAACACATGCCTCTCGATCGAGAGCTGTCGGACTGTCAGCAACAACAACTTTGGAATTCGTGCCAGAAACATCAGTACCAGCAATATCAGTATCAGAATAAGTCAGTCCGCTTCTCAATGTTATCATATTCAGCGTTTCTTTCCTCTTTTCAGATTGAGAAGGCGGTATGCAGGTTGCCTCGTGGATTGATTTGCGGCGACTTGAGCTATTTGGGACTCAAGCAATTTGATAGTAGCATTGGTTGCTTGGTCCGACCTACTCACTTGTGTAGCGAGAGCTTGAATCATGGATTTCAGCTCTCCTACTTCTGAAATTCCTCCAGATGAAGAACTCCCTTGCTGCGGATTTGGAAATTGCGGAGGCTTTTGATAACTTTGCTTATGCGGTGGCATATAAGCTTGTTGCTGCGGTGGAGGAGTAGGGTTAAGGACATTTTGACTCGACCATCGCAGATTTGGATGGATATAACCCAAATTATACCCTTGACGGTATTGTTGGAAAGAAAAGACTTGCTCCCTATCAGCAAAACAGTCAATAGCAACGTGCCCCAGCTCACCGCATCTCTCACAACGATTCGTAATGTCTTTCTTCAGCATGTGAACCGTTTGTTGACTTTCTGGAGACTGCATCTCCAATCGGTCAAACCTAGCATTAATCTTATCAAACTTAGCATCCATATCTTCACATTCGATATTAGCTATCGTCCGTGTACCACTTCGCGGATTCCCATATTCTGCAGTGTGATTAGCCATTTCCTCAATAAGCTTCCAGCCCTTATCATCATCAACCTCGCGCTGGAATCTCCCATTGGCTGCAGCATCTAAAATAGCTCTATGATCATCATACAACCCATTATAAAATTGGTTGCACAAAAACCACTGTTGGAATCCATGATGGGGTACCGATCTCACAACTTTCTTAAAGCGGCACCATGCTTCAAACAGATTTTCAGAACCCGTTTGCTTGAAATTAGTAATCTGGGCCCTCAATGCATTGGTCCTCTGCGGAGGAAAGTACTTCTTATAGAAGGCCAGAGCTAAAGTAGTCCAATCCGTGATACATGCTGCTTCTCTATCCAAGTCCGTCAACCATTCCCTCGCATTATCGGTCAGAGAAAAAGGAAAGAGAACTTCCTTTATCTTGTCTTGGGTCACTCCCTTGGATGTAGGGATGGACGAACAATAATCGGCGAATCTTTCCATATGTTTCCTAGGATCCTCACCCAGGACCCCCCGATACAAATTCCGTTCGACCAAGTTGATGTAGGATGGCCGAATGTCGAAGGTATTGCCGTCCTCATCGGTGGACAACTTGAATCCCTTCGGGATATAGTCAGCAGTAGGCTCCGAATGACTTGCGATATTAGGCATTTTGATTGGAATAATAGTCTCACGAATAGAAGTTTCCTCGATAACCGAACTGTCAGAAGTACTCAAGACTTCCTCCCGACGAACTCTTTCTAACTCACTCTTTCTGCGTAAAAAGGATCTTTCGGGTTCAGGATCAGCCTCAACTAATTCACCCCTACGAGACCTGCGCATACACAGCTAAAAGGAAATAAATAAGAACAGCCTTAAGGAAATAAAATTCCTTAAGACAAGACAGAAATAAACAACACAGATAATAAAAATTGCCTCCCCGGCAACGGCGCCAAAATTTGATGCGTGTCGTTCAACACCAAAAATAAATGCCAACAAGCCTACACTATAAATAGCTAGGGAAGTCGGGTCGATTCCACAGAGAGGCTTTTCTATTAGCTGTAGTCTAATCTGTCGGTCACAAACTGGGGGGGTTTTGAATTTGATGTTCTAACCACTAGAGTTTAAGGGTAAGAGAAAATAAGGGTATAAGAGAAAAATAGAGAGAGACGTGAATAAACTATCAAATAAAGAGAGATATGCCAGGATTTCGGTCTGCCGTGTTCTACACACTATCGGAATAACTAGGTCGGTAAGTTTATTAGTAAGAAGGGCTAGGTTATCTCCTTTCGGTCTCAAACCCGACTACACCTTTCGGTCTAAAGTCGCCCTAAGGTCGTCCTACTTGACTTTCGCCCTCATAGGAGTCAATTATCAGAACTAAGCAAGTCTACCCTTCCAATCTTTCGATCCAGGTCGGGGGTTAACTAAACAGACGGTTTCCTGCGTGCACTCATTCAACCGAACTACAAATAAATTGCTTAGACCTGATTCCTACCGCATAACTACCCTAGTAGTCATCCTAACATGTTTCTAACACGGTTTCCCTCATCCCGGCATATAAAGAAATTAGCTACGCATGCTAATTATATTAACTAACATAACTAATGACGAAATGCTAACGGAAAACATGATGCAACAATAGTATAAAGCAATGACGAGATTAAAGCAGGAATTATCAACGAAACTAAAAGAGCAACTATAAAACATAAACAAAAGAAGAGATTAAGGGAAAGAATTATACTATAATAGCGAATCCGGCGTAAAGAACAACCAAACCCAAGATCGTAAAATTCCAAGCAGTGAACAGTAAAAAGCAGTAAAATGTATGTAGAAAATTGAATGATAGATGAAAGATAATAACCTAGCAACTCGTCTAATAGTTTTTATAATAAAAACTCACGAGTTGTTTTATTAACCTACGGGCTTTAATAGCCCACGTAAAGGAGAACCTCTCGATCGAGAGGTTAAGGCTCTCGATCGAGTACAGGACAGCTCGATCGAGCACAGGACAGCTCGATCGAGGGCTTGACAATTCGATCGAGCACAGGGCAGCTCGATCGAAGGCTTGTGTTCCTCTGTGTTCTCGATCGACAGCCAGATAAGGTCGATCTAGATCTTCAGTCACTTCTCAGCTTCCGTAGTAGTTCTGACTTGCTTAATTTTGTTGACTTTCGTCTTCACGCTTTCCCATGCACGAGTCCTTCGTCTTCTTTTCCGTCCATCTTCCAGAAATGCTATCTCGAGGCCACTAAAGGTTGGTTTCCGCTACAAATCTGCAAAATAACAACAGACGCACAAAGTAGCCTATTCGGGGTATAAAGTGACATAATATCACTCAAATACATAGAAATGCGTGCCAAAAGAGACCGTAAAAGTCTATATAATATGCACGCATCATTTACCATGATAATAAGTGAGTAGTCTCTTAACTAGGATTAGTGGGTAATTAGGGGAAACCAACATGGGATTAATCATGCTTAATCTAATATGTTTTTATAATTAAATTGCTTGCTTGTTGTGATGTCAACCTATGCACATGTTATGTTTGATGAAATGCTAAGCCTATGAATCCTTCCAGTTTTACCCATCTCTTATCCACTCAACAAGACTTGTAAGATATAAACCAACTCGAGTCTTGTTAGACCATGAATTGAAGTTGAATAGGAGGAAATTAATTCGATTTGTAGGTGTTGTACAATCTAATCGATTCGGCTCCGGGACCCAACTCTTCCTATGAACCGTAAGACATAAACCAACTCGGTTCCTTTACAACATTAATTGCTTGCAACTTTGTAAACATGTTTGTATGATCAACACCATGAATCCCCTATGACCCCATGACATCCTAGTGCTTTTAGTCATTTGTTTACATGTCTTAGTTCATTGTTTGCTTTACTTTGTTGCTTGCATTAGTCTACGATACAACTACAAACCCAAACAAATTGTGACACTAGCATAAATTGAGATAGATAGACTTAGAACCCAAAGCACACCGTCTCATGGATCGACCTCGACTTACCACTAACTAGTTGTTTATTGAGTATTATAAATGTGTTTGATTGGATGTGGCCCGACGACATCACCCATCAATGCTATATGAATGCAACTATATGAAAGTATTTCTAATATATTACAAGTTAACTAAATGCAAACTATTCTAATTATGAATGAGAGATTTGGATTTGAGGAGTCATACTTGTGCTTTGGATTGAGTAAGGAGCAAAGCAAGCCATCCACTCGGCCACCTAGGCATTGGTCTCAAAACCCGATTCTTCCTCGCTGTCATCTTCGAACTCTTCCTCACAGATAAGGTCATCCGTGTTCATTGGCATGGGTTGCTCACCCACCATGAATCCTCCTCCCGTCATGTAGTCACCGCCCGAACCGGAGGCTCCACCAGGATCACCACCGCAAAAAATAGAGGGCACCCCTCCATACCATGTAGCATCGTGCCCCTCTCCATGATAAGTCGGAGTCGAGAAAACGGGGTTGCTAAAGTAGTCATTGCGAAGATTTAAGTCCCCATATACGAGGGACCTACCTTGGCTAGCATACCCTCTGTCGGGGCAAGGTAGTAGGCGGGGTGAAGACCGGGTGGGTGTTTGTATCCCCATCTCATATAGTCGTCATAGATGTGGAATTGACCAACCGATTGGTCAAAGTAAATCCGGTCCAACTTCTTTTGCATCTCAAGCCGCTAACTCGCGGCCGTTTGAAGGTTCAAGTTGACATTCTCCATAAATTCGACGAGTGAGTCGGGACAAGTGAATTGTTGAGGTGAAGGCGGTTGTTGACTTGACGACCCCTCCCCTTGTAGGTAGGACCAAGGTGGAGGTTGTTGAATAGGTTTTGTTGGAAGGACAATGGAGGCACATTGTAATGCATGGTCGTTTGGGTGGGCCGAGAGCAGTCGTGCCCATAGACAATGGGTTTGATTTGATCTTGTGGAGGAACAACATTTTCCACCTCCGCTTCAAGTTCTAAAAAATAGTGCTCTAGACCCGGCAAGATCTCCATCTTTGGTGCATTTGGCAGACGTACCGAATTCTTATCTTTGCCCAAGAATCGGATTTGCCAATACTCGAGCCGTTCAATAGGGTTCCTCTTTATCCACTTAAGGGGGTGTTGAATGTAGTCTTTCGACAGGTATGTGTCACTTTAAATATAGTTGACCATGTTCAAGTTCAAAGTCAGTATAACACCCTTGGCAATTCGGGTGATGATGCCACCTGCACAAATCGGCGTCAATTGACCCGGAGAATTACTCAATTTATGAAGGTGAAGGGCCATGTGATACGCGATACATATTTGGAAAGGTTTGGGGTTTCGGTAGAGGTAGGAGCCTAAAATTTCTAGATCCTCCGTTCGGACATTGTGGGGTTCATCCCGAGCAAAAACAGTCCATTCCATAAACCTATGCCAAATCCTCATCGCCGCATTATGAAGGGAAT
This sequence comes from Silene latifolia, assembly GCF_048544455.1. Lineage (NCBI taxonomy): Eukaryota > Viridiplantae > Streptophyta > Magnoliopsida > Caryophyllales > Caryophyllaceae > Silene > Silene latifolia. The sequence continues at coordinate 119,655,324 of NC_133538.1, read as the reverse complement.
TTGCAGGCCTATTCACTCCTTTAACATCATCTAGGCCGGAAATGGCCTTCTATACCATCCCATGGTCGAAATTTTCAGGCGCATTATGGGACGGTGACGCATCAAGCCTGAAAATTTTGGCGAAATCGGACAAGGTGAGACTCTAATCGTTGTTCATGAGTCGGAAGTGGACGAAAGCTACCTTTCCCAATTCTTTATATTTATCAATTTTTAGGGAGCTCAAGAACTCCCAAGTGAGACGAGGGTAGGTCCTTTCATGGATATCGTACATATGCTTCATCCCGACTCCCTTAAACAATTCAAGGGTGATTTTTTCTGACCCTAAGTCTCTCATCGATTGATGGCAAATAAAGCGAGATGGGTGAAGGGGACGTTGCTTAAATAACACAAATTTACCTTTTTGAGTTATGGAAATAGATTAGAGTCCCGTAAAATCCAGATCGGAACTCGTATCCGAAGTCGCAGCTGCCACTATCTCCACTTGTACAAGTGCCAAATCACCCCGACAAACCCGTTTCTTTGGTGCCATTGTTGTTGGAAGAAGAGGGTTACTGATTGGGAGGGTGTGGGTGGTTGATTGTGAAGGATTAATGGAGTTTTAAGGGAGAGATTTATTTTAAAGAGAAGAAAAGTTGAGGATATTACGAAGGAAAATGAGGGGTTGTCGTGTGATTTATCACAAATTAGAGGGCTCCCAGCCAGTCTGGGTACTGGCCACCGATGGACCGTCTAGGAGTCTAAGGCAATTTTAGGTTTTTTCGAAAAAAATTTAACACAACAGAGAAATCCAAGCCGGTCAGGGGTCCGGCCGCCGGTCACCTGGCTGGGAGTCCATGCCTTCCTCCTTTATCTCATTCGTTTCCTCATAGGGGTGCTCCCAGCCGGTGGGCCGGCACCGGCTAGGAGCCTAACGGCAGGGAGCTTTACTCTCTTCCAAATACATAGTGTTTTCTTTCATAGGAGAGTCCCAGCCGATGAGCCGGCTGCCGACCTACCGGCTGGGGACTCTTCTTCCTCAAAATTTCACAAGTTTTCTTCAATGGGGGTGGTCCTATCCGATGGACCGGCTGCCGGCCTACCGGCTGCCGGCCTACCGGCTCACACCCCCTCTCACTTCAATCTTCAATTTTTTAAACAAAACTTATAGGAACTTCCCAGCCGGTAGGTGTACCGGCCGCCGGCTACCCGGCTGGGAGCTCTTCCTCTTCAATTTTTCCAAAAATTTTCAACTTCAACAATCAGAAGGTTCCAAACCGGCATAGGGACCGACCGCCGGCCTACCGGCTGGGTGACCTCTTCTTCGTGCATTCGTCTTCATTTCTCATATCAAATCCAAACTTCTTCACTTAGCCTTGATTTACATGTTTTCCATTTTCAAGCTGACGCATCATGTCGGGAACTAGGCTAAGTGAAGGGTATGCTTGTGTTCTTCATTTGCCCAAACGACATTGGTTTGTCATCTTGTCACCAAATCCAACTTTGCACAAGATGAAAATTGTTCCAAATGCTCTCATGTCCTATCTAATATGCATGCAATATTTACAAAAAATGGTGGTTCTTGAGGAACTCCACCAAAACTATCACTTGAAGTTTCTTTAGAAGGGTTCCTCCTCGGGGAGCGGCTCCCCGAGGTTGAGAATTTGAACGGTTCCTCGTTCATCTCCTTGGTAGTATCTCTTCACCCTTTGACCATTAACTTTGAAGCTTCCATATTCTTCGCTCCAAATCTCAAATGCACCATAGGGATAGATGTCCATTACTTTAAAAGGTCCCGACCACCTAGAGAGGAGCTTGCTCGGGAGCACTTTCACTTTTGAGTTGAAAAGGAGAGCAAGGTCTCCCACATTTATCTTCTTGTCAACAACTTGGGCATCATGCCACTTCTTGGTTTGATCCATGTAGATCCTTGAGCTCTCATAAGCTTCCATTCGCAATTCCTCTAACTCACTCAATTGGAGGAATCTAGTTTCATCGGCCGTATCAATATCAAAGTTCATCTCCTTGAGAGCCCACCAAGCCTTATGCTCTAGTTCGACGGGTAAATGGCATGCTTTGCAATACAAAAATATGTACGGTGTCGTCCCAATAAGTGTTTTGTATGCCGTCCTTAAAGCCCATAAGACGTCGGGGAGCTTTTGGGACCAATCCTTTCGAGTTTTGTTTGTTACCTTCTCAAGTATGGCTTTAATTTGGCGATTAGACACCTCCACTTGCCCACTAGTTTGTGGGTGGTAGGTAAGGGTCGTCTTATGCCGTACTCCATAAGCTTCCAATAGGGCCTTGAAGGTGCTCTTCCGAAAATGAGAACTGCCATCACATATTACAACTCTTGGGGTTCGAAACCTCGGAAAGATTGTGCCCTTGAATAGTTTCATCACGACTTTTGAATCATTTGTCGGAGATGCTACCGCTTCAATCCATTTGGAAACGTAATCAACGACGACCAAGATGTACTCATTTCCACATGAGTTTGGAAACGGGCCCATGTAGTCGATTCCCCAACAATCAAAGAGCTCAATTTCAAGGATGTTATTGAGCAGCATTTCATTCCTCTTCCCAATGTTTCTTGTTCCTTGATGATACTGTTGTTTAGTATCAAAAATAAATACCTAAAACTACTAACATAAGCTAGCGGAAGTAGGGTCGATCTCCACAAGGAGATGGGAAAATGTCTGCTAAACTAAGTTCGTCTGGGTAACTGTTTCTTGGGGGTGTTAATAGTTGTTCTAATCTAAGGGGATCGAAGGAGAGAAATAAAGTGGAGAAAAGCAAAGAAGAAAGTTGGTAAATATCAAGGAAAGTAAAACAGCTAAGACAGCCAGTTCACCATGATTCTTAAGAAATATAGTCTAGGGTCTCAGGTCAACGGAAATTCGATCTACAGAGTAGTAAAAAGGTCCTTCTGGTCCGCTATTCGCCCTAAGACAATTATAACTTAACTTCCGCCCTCATTAGAATGCCCTAATGTTCACTGCAGGTCTTATCTTTTCCAATATTCTGATCCAGGTCAAAGTGTACCAAGGTTAATTATCTAATTGCGTCGACTCAAGTAGACAAGAACAATTATATGCAGCGATTAACAACTTAGATCTAATTCGCATCAAGTTCTAATCACCTATTCATAATTCCCTTAAAATCATGGCTCCCATATGTCTTAGCAAAGGGAATTAGCTATGCATGACTATTGAATGAACAATAACAGCACATAAACTGTAGAAATTAAGCATAATTGACGATTTAAAAGAAGAGTAGAAACAGTAGAGATTGAGAGAACAAAAGCAATAAGATAAGAACAATTAATTAATTAAGAATAGAGAGTACCGATTACATGGCAGAGTAAAGGAGAAATAAGTTCCAAGTTTTCAATCCTAAGGGAGAGCAAGGGCAGAGAAGTCGAAGAAGAGAGGAAGAGAAGAGATTATTATGACTGCCGTCATACTTATTTATCATAATTACAAAAGGACATCTCGAAAATTAACTCAAGATCCGCATAAAACACCTAGGCTCTCGATCGAGTGAAATGAAACCACTCGATCGAGAAGAAAGCTCGAGGATCAGTTCGATCGAGTACACATGGCGTTCGATCGAAGACTTCATAGGATGGCTATCTCGATCGAGAAAAGGCAGAGCTCGATCGAATAATTCCTGCAGGATAAAGCATTCAATCGACCATTATGAGTAGCAAAATGGAGCGATCGAGCTATATAAGCACGGGTGGACTCCTTGACGCCTTCCGAGGCCACTTCACGCATCTCTAAGTGACCGATTCTAAGCTCCGATTCCTCGTTCTCCAAAAAGCATGCAATTAGGACAAGTTCAGGCCTGATTTCGCTCCTTTCTGTTTCGTACCTGCAATTAATACAAGACAAACCAAAGTAGACTATTCGGGGGCATTTGTAGCTAGACGCCACGTAAATAACAAAGAAATGCGTGTAAAAATGAGGTAAAAACCTTATATAAAACACACGTATCAAATATCCCCAAACCAAACCTTTGCTTGTCCCCAAGCAAACTATGAATGCAACTAAAGACAACTAACGGAACGGGACCAACACATCAGCTACGAATCATCCACCCAAACTAAATTAATGCAACAACTAACAAAGTGGCAATAAATAAGTGCAAACGAGTTAAATCAATGCTTCAAATTTTGAACCGTCAACCTTGCTAGACTCATACATATCGGACTCTCATGGGTCGCTCATCACACAAATTAAGCACATGGTGAGAATATAAGTAAGAGATAGAAAGAAGTATAGACACTCACCTAACTCGACCTATAAGAACATGCATGCAGTCTAACATGAATAAAGTCTCTACAACCGTACATATGTAAACCAACCAACTAATGACCAATACACATGCCGAGGACTTACATTTGGGTAAGTGAGGTAATGGGTAAGAAGGGGCAAAAATAAATTTGGAGATATGGGGTTAGGGATGGCAATGGGTAGGGTCTGGGTAGGGTTCGCCTAGACCCGGACCCGACCCGAGATTTTCCCTTTGGACCCGTACCCGACCTAGACCCGCAAGGGTCTAAAATTTGAGGACTCATACTCGGATCCTATGGGTAAGGGTAGGGTCTGGGTCTACCCGCGGGTCCGAGTTTCAACCACTTTTGTAACAAGATTAACAGCTATAGAGTCTACAATATTAAAAAAAAATCATACTACTTTAACATTATGAGGTTTATTAATCTGCCGTTAATGGTGGTTGTCGGTCGCCGGCTATTAGAGAGGTGGTTGTCAGTCGCGTATCAGTGTTGTGGTGGTGGTTTTCTTGTGTCAGTGGTGGAGTGGTGGTATTGTCAGAAGAGTTTGGTTGAGTTTTATCACTTTATGGGATGAGAGAAGAAAAAGAGACTTTAGTTGGGTTTCTATAGTCTGGCAGTATGAATTCAGAAAAGTTGTAATTTTGATTTTTTTTTTCTTTAATAAAGGGTCTAAGGGTCGGGTATGGGTCTCATAACTTAGACCCGGACCCGGACCCAAAATATTTTCTTAAGACCCATACCCGACCCATACCCATTGGGTCTGAAAAAATGATACCCATACCCGACCCATTAGGGTCCGACCCTCAGGGTCTGGGTCGGGTCCCCGACCCACTGCCATCCCTATATGGGGTTAATAGCCAAGCTAGCAACAACGGATCCAAATTTTGAAACTTCCCAACTTCATACTCAATATAACAATGCAAAACAGTGCCAATTTGTAGCACACAAACTCAATGACCACCATAATTGTTGGAATATGTGTCCTCCGACAATAATGCGATCACAATTGTAGATCATATTGATCACATGTTTAAATATCATTTTAAGAATACATAAGGGATGATTCATTTTATAGTCAACTGACCAACATTAATCGGTAACGATTGGCTTGCTAGAGTTTGACGTTACTGTCGTTGGACGGTGGTGGTTAGTTGATACCTAAAGGATGATGCCCTTATCTATAAAGTTGATTAATTGTATGACGATACAAGTTGATCAATTCCTTAAAATTGAACAATTCAATTGTGAGAGAGAATAATATTATCTTATTGTAATGGGATTAAATAAGATTTATTTTAGTAATAAAATGCTTTGTTACTAAAATTGTTCATTGTTTGAGAAACAATAGAGATAAGAATGAATGGTTAATTATAATTACAAGATGTTGTGAATTATAATTTTATGACCCATTTTATTTATGTGATCAATTATTACTAGTCAATTTCTTGTATGTAATTTAATTAATTTGTAAAATGATATTTATGGGATAAATATGCATTAAATTAATTAATAACATGTAATATATTGCATGAGACATATTGTGTGACAAATGACAAAATAAAATGGTAGTCCATATTATGGAGGGTGGACCGAATTGGAGGAGTATGTAGTGGGTTGTGCTTATATTATTTTATGTGATAGAATTAAATAATAAGCCTACACTACACTAGCCTTACATACCTAAGTTTTTGAGAAGAACAAAAGAAAAGTGAAGGACTATATATTGGTCCTCCAAGCCCCAAAACCGGTCACCCTACACAAGACAAGAAAAAGTTTTGTTCTTTAATTCATCTCTCTATGCATGTTCATAACTTCACATGCATATTCTCTTTCACATATTCATTTTCTCCTTCATCAAAACATGAGATTTTGATTCAAATTGTTCATAGAAATTACTAATATTATTAATGTAATATATGAGTATTAGTAATCAATTTTAAGGTAAACTATTAAACTAAATCTAGCTAATATTGTTTAGTGGGGATAGGGGATAATCTTGGGTGCAATCAAGAGGAGAATCTCTACTTTGGAATTTTGGAGGATCGCCCTTATATTCATTATAGCTCAAGAACTGACAAGTAGGAGATCTTGTTGGTGCCCAATATGACCGAAAATTTGTTGGTGAGAAAACGATTTTCTCATCTTTTGTTATAAAGTTTGCATGCATAAGATCAACATTTAATTTTATGACTAAATTAATTTGAAACATATATGAATATGTTAAGTAATGATATATAGATTTCCAACAACCGGTATCAAGAACCTTAGGTTGTTTGCATGCAAATCGGTTATAGTTTTTCCGAGTTATACGATTAACATATAAAACTTATAAATTTGTGTTTATTATGATATATCACGAAATCATTATGCATGTTAAAGTTTATGGTCCTAAAATGTATTTAGGATATTTTGGTTAATTTATGGATTTTTATTGTTCATTTTATATAATAATGGCATTAAAATGTGATTTTATGATAAAAATGTCATCTTCGGACTAAAATTAGCTAAACTTCGAATTTTTCAGTGGTCTTTGGATATGATTTCACATATATTATTCTTAGATGATCTGTAAATTTTCAGATTTTTTGGAGTTTTTATGCTCGGAATATGGATTTTTCATGATAAAAATCATATTTAAATGAAAAATAGGTTAATATGAGAAATATTTCGAATATGGTCATAGAAATTTACTATGTTGTCACATGCAATTTTACAAGATGTGTATAAAATAATAGGATATAATGAAGTCTTTATGCATGATTTATGAATTTTTGATGAAAAATAGCATAAATAATGACTTTAATTAGTGAATAATTGCTAAAACATACTTCATGACTAAGGAAAAATGTCACATGTTGCATTTTATTACCCATTTCAGATATAAAATTGAAAACTTGATAAATATAATTTTTCTCATATTTTTATGATTATATTTGATAAATCCGATAAACCGCAACATTGTTTTTCCCGATAAATTTCGAAATTTTTAACCGAAGTTTTTTGAACATTATGAGTGTCATGGTATTTTTCAGAATGTTCATGAGTTTAAATTTCAAATTTTGAATTTATTTGAAATTTTTATGATTTATTTGAAGTTTATGACATTTTATTGTAATTTTGAGTCCATTAATGAACAAATTTTAAGAAATATAAGTTAATTATTGTCAATATGTTAGTGGAGACTAATTTTGAGTCCTAAGCTGGTTAGGGTAATTAACTTGTGCATAAATATGATTTTATGTAATTTATTGTGATTTTAAAAGGTTAAATCACGCAAATCCGTAAAAAGCTGTTTAATATACGATATTGGCTCCTTAAAGGCGATTTAGCATAAAATTGGGCATGTTCATACATATTATAATGCTGCATTTTATTTATGATTGTCATAATTTTATTTTATGTAATTTTTGAATTATGTAATTTTACTTAGTATGGCCTTAGTTTTAATTGGTATTACCTGAAATGTATGGGAATATCGATTCGGTTGTAATTTATTGTGATCTCGTATCACTGTTATGTAGTTTAATAGATTTATTTTATTTTAATTACAAATGTATAATAGGAATTATGTAATTTGTTATGTAATTTATTTATTCCGGAGTTCCTTGAAGACGGTGCCACTCAAGAAGGTGATACATTAAAGACGGTGTTACCTCGAGATGCGTGCCAAAACCAAAGTTCAAGGGACCAATGGAGTTGGTTTCCGAATATGTAATAGTTAATTAGATTTTCTATTTTAGGAAGGCCATACTAGGATTTTTATTATGCTTTACATTTTATTTATATGTTGCATGCATCGCTAAATCGTCATAACTAAAACATGCATTATCATTTAAATCGAGTATATCGACCGTGTCAATTATAATTATCGTAGTTCACCGCTTTAGTTCACTTAAAACGTGATAGATAATAAATTGACATGACCTCTCGCTAAAAATAAACAATTGAGACTTAGCCTTACCAAAACGTAGAAACCATGAAAACCTATTTCGTGAGGGAGTGCACTCGGCTTTACCGGGGTACAAACCTTGTTAGTTAGGGGAAGTGGGTGATAAATGTCTACCCACCGAATTTATAAAAATGAGGGTTGTTTTCGGCTTTACCGATGCCCAAGTTGATGTAAATTTGGATCATGGACACATTTATTCGAAATTTGGGTTGAACTCAACGAAAGTATTCTCGACGGTTGCCGGATGTGTTTCGGGCTAAATATAAATATTAATGTAATTTTATCGACCAAGAGTTCTAAAAGTAGAATCGATTAAAGAGTTAATCCCCCGAGTTATATTGATGAGGGTTGTATTCGGCTTTACCGATGCCCAAGTTAATATGAATTTGGATCTTGGAATCATTTATCATAGTTGGATAGAGGTCACAATGTAAATGCTTTACTTGTTATTTACAAGTATTAATAAAACGATAAATGTTAAGTTTTCCACTATTCCTTTATCATATTGTTTTATTTCTTTACCACAATTCATATACGATATCATTTCGATTTTTGATTCAAATCTCCATTAAAACATCATAACTAAAGACAAATATGAATTTGCTTCTAAAACCTCAAATGAACCATTGTTAAGGATCTCTTGTAAAGAGTATAGATTAAAGTTATTCATTATCAAACAGGTTTTTGATTCTTGACTAAACACATCTACTTACAATGGATTGTTTCTCACATGCTTAATTGAGATAAGTACCTTGAAACGATAAATTGTTTTGGTAATTAGATTTGTTAGAAATCGTAATTGACCAAAATACCGCAACCACTTCAATGAAAGTTTTAAGACTAAACAAACGAATGAAGAGTAGTCTTCATGAAATTCAATTTTGCTTCTCTAAGCAAAGATTCATTGAAATGAGTGGGAGCGTTCTCTTAAACAGTTAAGAAAGGGATGAGGTTCAAAGAAGTAAAATTAGAATGGAATTGATACAAGGTAATGATAAAAGTAAAGTTATTGAGAGTAACGAAACTAAACCTATCAATCCCGACCGATAAAGTTTCCACTGTCTTAAATGTTGGACACTAGAAATGAAACTACCCCAAATTATTGAAGAATCAACAAGTTAGTTGTGGGACATCTAATGGGACCTTCTTCTTTAAATGTTTATTTGATTGACATAAATTTTGCTAGTACTACTTCGTCAATATTAGAAACCAGTGGAGGTTTTCATCATTGTATTTGATACATAGGATGATTAGAATATGACGACTAGCAACAATGATGTTGAGAGATAGAGTCATTGTGTACTCAATCTAGATTTTGAGTTTAAAATTGTACTTAATTGTGACTATTAAGTGCATAAACTAAAAATAAGAATATAAACTTGTTAAGATACAAAAGAGGTTTCACTTTTGTGACCCTATACACCATGATTTGATGTATGGCTAGCCCATTATCAAGGTGATTATATTCTAAACCAAACTAGAATGATATATCATGAAGATGATGCAAGACTCAAATTGGTAACCTAAGATTAAACCTTAGATTCTGGAATGATGAACGCAAAGAGTTATCGAGTACTCTTGAAACCATTAGATCTTATGGTATATGCGTATCTTGTATTCAAAGCAAGATGTCTCGTGCCTTTTGGTTGAAAAGGAGATCGAGGTTGTAAATCATTGATACAGAATAGGTTGATCATTTTCTTTTACCATCAATTTAAGTTGACACCAATATGTTTACTTAATAAGGTAAAAAGAGAAATCTTTGAAGGAGTTCAAAGAGTTCCATGAATCACGATCTAGTCGTGATGGGATTATCAAAGTGAAGACTTTGATATAAGCCAAATGAAATGTGATATAGTATCACAAGTCAATCTCTCTTAACACGCACTATGGGATAATGTGTGGTTGGATAAGAAATCAAACGCTATTCGATATGGTTTGGACTTCAATCAAGTTACTTTGAGTTACTTGATCCTTTTGGGGATTTTATCATTTTGTCTAAATTATTTTTCCACTAAATCTAAAACGAATCATATGAGATATGAAATGGTAGGGTACGATGTTTGTAAGCTTACATAAGAAACAAATGCTCATTTTTCCCTTTCAATTATCACGAGTACAATGGGTTTGTGGCTCGTGAAGCTGTCTTCCTAAAATACAAGTTTATTTCTAGAAGACAGAGTGGGAGAAAATATTCAAGAGCCACAAATTGTATTGTGCCAAAGAATGTTATGTCGCAAGAAACTGGTCTTTCTTGGCTACATGAGACGTTTTGTGTAAAACGTTGTTTCTTCAAAACCTAGGAGGTTAAAGTCATCACTTGTTGAAGATGGTGAATTAATGTTACTTTTAGAAAGTAAATAGCCTGTAACTTACAAAGAAATCGTTTGATTCAAGTTGATTACTTCTAGAAAGTAATGAACATATGACTTACATGAGAGTGTTTAAGTCACAACTCTATACAAGGCTTAGAGCCATGAAAATCCAAAATAAATTCCAAGTGAATTGTTAGATATTAAAGCTTGATTGGTTGCAAAGGGTTTTTGCACTAGTTAAAATGCTTAAGTCTATTTGCATCTTATTAGGGATTGTGTTTCATTATAATGATATACATATAGCAAGTGAATCTAAAACCCACTTCTTCAATTAGAAGGAATTTATTCAATACATGTCTTGAGTTTTGTAGATTCTTTCAATCCTAAGATAATGTGAAACTTAAGAGAGGGTCTTAAGTAGGACATCAATGAGTTGGAATCAATGTTTTGATCATGTTATAAAACTTTTCTCGATAAGTTGAGAAGTTGTGTTTATACATGGAGTTTAGTGGGAGTTACAGAAATTTTAATTAGTCTTATATGTGGATGACATATTGATCATTGCGAATGATTTAAGACTTTGGAGATATATATAGTACATCTTCAATATCCGAATTTATAGAGATAAATCTACATGATATAAATGTCAAATAAGAAGTCTTATGTTGATAAGATTCATGACTAGTTCAATCAAGTTGAACATATTTGATTAATTCCATTTGCTTCCGCTGCCGAATCAATTAAATAGGAAATGATGTATAACACTACATATACTTTGAGTATGATAAATTTTTTCAAATCGAATTTAAGTAATAGTTACCAAGTAAGCCATAAAGATTACCCTTAAGTGCTTGTAGAAGCATTGAGGATGTAATGCAAAGTGTTTTTAATGCAATTTTGTGTAAGGTGTTACACATATGACAATTGACAATTGAGATTGCGCATGTTTCCGACAAAACCATAATCAAAACACATTAGGATGGTTAAGATACCATTGTGGCTATGTTATTTAAGAAATAGATTTTCTAGAATCGTTCTAGGCAATAAAGAACAATGAGAAATATTTACAACGGAAATTGAGTACACTTGCAATCATGGGATGTGCAAGAAGGACGAGTCCCGTACACTGTGAAAATAGTGGGAGCTGTTCTAAGGTTAGAGAGCTTATGTCTAGATTGGATCTAGACACGTACTCAGAAATTTTTGTAATGCAAATGTATACATTACAAAGGAAAACGAATATGTAGCAAGGTTGAGTTAGGTACAAGAAGTTGATAAAACCTACTAACCAAAGCCTTTTCATAGGCTTAACATGATGAGTCATGTCATTTCAATTGGATTGAGATTAATAACTACATACAAGATCAAATTAGATTATTGAACATAAAATAGTAATCAGGCATTGACTATTCATATGTGATAATCGCATTTGTCGTTCGAGTTTTTACTTTAAAAACTCTTTTCTTATACCTTGTTACATCCAAACGGGTTGTAGAGACAATATTGAACCCCGTTAAAGTGAACCCGGATTAACATCGTATTCGCCCATAGTCACTTGTATGAGGTGACGTCTCGAAGTGACTAGAGTGTGATGCGATTGATAGCAAGTTCAAGTGTCATAGAGTCATGTGAGATGACTAGTCGATCACATAGGCAGACTGTTATGAACACTTTGTCGGGCAGTGACCGCTTATAGAGTTCTGGCAAATTTATATAGCCTAGTCGTGGCGAGAGCTACTATAGTATTCTAATGAGTCGATTCTTTTGACTAAAGACTGTTCGCCTAAGATGGCACAGTTTCAGATTAGTTTGATTTATGTTACTACGACCTTCGTAAATGGGGTCAAATGGGCATATTTTGGGTTATGATGGTTGTGGCTAGTCGAAGGGAATAGTGTGATAGGAATTGTCCACCCCTTTGTTAGGGTTAAAACAATATCTCAGGGCCACTAGAGGAGTAATGAAATGGAAATGCGTGGCCACGCTCGGAAGGTATCTATGGTAGATAAATTCCGATCAATCAGTTATTCTCCAGATCGAGGAAACCACTCTCGATATGATCACTTGCAAGTACGACCCGAAAGACACCTTGCATTGAGTGGGAGATAGTAATAGGACAAGAGAATTGGTGACGCACACTTGTCGAGGACAAGTGGGAGATTGTTGGAATATGTGTCCTCCGACAATAATGTGATCACAATTGTCGATCATATTGATTACATGTTTAAATCTCATTTTAAGAATACGTAAGGGATGATTCATTTTATAGTCAATTGACCAACATAATCGGTAACGATTGGCTTGCTAGAGTTTGACGTTACTGTCGTGGGACGGTGGTGGTTAGTTGATCCCTTAAGGTCACACCTAAAGGATGATGCCCTTATCTATAAAGTTGATTAATTGTATGACGATACAAGTTGATCAATTCCTTAAAATTGAACAATTCAATTGTGAGAGATAATAATATTATCTTATTGTAATGGGATTAAATAAGATTTATTTTAGTAATAAAATGCTTTGTTACTAAAATTGTTCATTGTTTGAGAAACAATAGAGATAAGAATGAATGGTTAATTATAATTACAAGATGTTGTGAATTATAATTTTATGACCCATTTTATTTATGTGATCAAGTATCACTAGTCAATTTCTTGTATGTAATTTAATTAATTTGTAAAATGATATTTATGGGATAAATATGCATTAAATTAATTAATAACATGTAATATATTGCATGAGACATACTGTGTGACAAATGACAAATTGACAGAATAAAATGGTAGTCCATATTATGGAGGGTGGACCGAATTAGAGGAGTATGTAGTGGGTTGTGCTTATATTATTTTATGTGATAGAATTAAATAATATGCCTACACTACACTAGCCTTACATACCTAAGTTTTTGAGAAGAACAAAAGAAAAGTGAAGGACTATATATTGGTCCTCCAAGCCCCAAAACCGGTCACCCTACACAAGACAAGAAAAAGTTTTGTTCTTTAATTCATCTCTCTATGCATGTTCATAACTTCACATGCATATTCTCTTTCACATATTCATTTTCTCCTTCATCAAAACATGAGATTTTGATTAAAATTGTTCATAGAAATTACTAATATTATTAATGTAATATATGAATATTAGTAATCAATTTTAAGGTAAACTACTAAACTAATATCTAGCTAATATTGTTTAGCGGGGATAAGGGATAATCTTGGGTGCAATCAAGAGGAGAATCTCTACTTTGGGATTTTGGAGGATCATCCTTATATTCATTATAGCTCAAGAACTAACAAGTAGGAGATCTTGTTGGTGCCCAATATGACCGAAAATTTGTTGGTGAGAAAACGATTTTCTCATCTTTTGTTATTAAGTTTGCATGCATAAGATCAACATTTAATTTTATGACTAAATTAATTTGAAACATATATGAATATGTTAAGTAATGAGATATAGATTTCCAACAAGAATATCGTCAACTCCCCATAAAATACAAATATAGCATGGGAGCGAAAATCACAACATAATAATATTTTTTTTGCTCGTGATTTTTCGTAATCTTTTTTTCTCAATTTTTTCACAACTTTTTCTTTTCATATTTTCATATTTTCATTCCCTTTGACAATTCCACCAACTTCTCAAACCAGATATAACCATATTGCAATGAAACATTCCCAACAGCTACTATTACTAGCTCGGCTAGGGTAGGCATAATTATAGATTGTAGCTATATGAGACAAAATAGGCAATTTGGCTATGTGGAGCTCATGGGTATAATGAAATAAAGGGAATTGCCTCTCCTAACATGTGTTACCAACCACAGACCCGAATGCATACAGGTACTAAGTAGACTGAATTCATGTTTATGCAATTTGATGTTACATGCCTCATAGAGAGTACTACTCACATCCTACATAAAACTGGTCCATAGTAAACCATCCGAATCTCAACTGACTAAAAAGCTAAGTACATGATACCCGTCGTTGTGAGTACCAAAGATAAAATTTATAATTCCTATTAAGACTAACCTAGGCTAGTGGTAACAGGGTCGAACCACAAGGAGGCAGATGTAAATTTTAGTTGATTTATGTTCAATCTGAGGTAACTATTGTGGGGGTTGAATTGAATTGGTCTACAACTAAAAGTGAATAAAGATAATAAACTAAATAAACGATTTAAACAGGATAAAAAGAAGGGTACTAGGATGGTCGGTTCATTATAGCTTCGGCGCGCAAAGCAAACTAAGTCGGTCTGAATCAAACACGGGTAAGGCGGGAGGTAAAGAGGTCCTCTCGGTCCACTCTTAACAAATAGCATCTTTCGATCTCGCTATAGGTCCCTAACGTCACTAATACTAACTTTCGTCCTGAAAAGTGACTAACGGTCTAAACTATACCTATCTTTCGATCTTAGCATAGTTTAGTCGATTTAGTTGATGGTCAAATAACTTTCCCTATCTTTCGATCTAATGGGTCAATCATAAATTAGGTATCTAACTGGTCGCATGCATTCGATTTGTTAAATACAACATTAAAACAACTAAAACGAATATAAAACCCTACGAGGTCGGTCGATCGACCTACAATGTCGATCGATCGACCAACACGCGAGAATCCGTGTATGATCTATTGCCGCCTATGCCATAAATCGCCTACATCCTAGCACTATAGAATTAGCTACTCATGCTAAGGGTAAAAACAACAATAAAACTAATAACGATTCTTGAATTCATGCTTAAAGTAGATAACAAATAGCGATAATGCGATAATTGGCTTTGGGATACTAACTAGCAAATCTATACTAATGATGAAAATAAAGCAATAAAGCGTAATTAGGGCAGAAAGAATACCGAGATTCGGAGGAAAGATTAAGAACAAGAAAGAAATCCAATGCTAAAACGATGTTCCAAACCCTAACTACTCGAATGAACCAAAATCAAGGTTCTTGTATGAAACTTAGATAAAAATCCAGATCCCTAAAATGAAAGTTTGTGTTACGTTATATAGCAAACAAAGCGTAACAATTATTCCAAAACCTAAACTTCACGGGCTTCAAGATTCACGGTCTTTTAATTCACGCCGGAATAGCAATCGGTCGATCGACCGATAAGATCGGGTCGATCGATGCTCCTCACAAACAAAGAGCCACGGAACCGAACATTGGTCGATCACCGAGGGTGATGGTCGATCGATTACTTGAGCTGCTACTTGACTTCATAAAACACGTGGACTTGTCTTTTGGGCCTTAGAGTGCGCACCGAGCTCGTTCCTTAAGCAAATACCTCTCGTCACATGCAATGCAGGATACTCGGGGACGGATTTAGCTTGATTTCATTTGGATTCTTCACATTTACGCAATAATGTACAAAATGCGGAAGTAGACGGAAATAGGGAGAAATGCAGCATAAACTACATGAATGAGCTCCGAAATGCGTGTAAAAAGGGATGCAAAACATCATATAAAAGACCCGCATCAAACTTCCCCAAACCAAACCCTTGCTTGTCCCCAAGCAAGAACTAGACTCGATCTAATGACCTAATGGAACGAGTTCAATCTCAGAGCGAAATGCAAACTGTTAAGCCTAAGCCAATTTAATGCACAACCAACAATCAATTAGTAATGTGAATCATGCAAACGAGTTATGGAGTCGTCAAAGACATCTTTGAACCGCCAACTGTAGAGACTTATCAATTTGGACTCTCACGGGTCGCTCAAACCACTCAATAGGTACAGGTGAATATATGTAAGATAGAAAGAATTAATTTTGTAGTGACTCTCACCTAACTACGACCTATGAAAACATGCCAGCAATAGAATATGAAAATGATCTCTATGACCGTACATATGCATTCCACCAACAAAAGACCATTACACATGCCGAGGTATATATGGGATATGTGAGGTGTGGGTAAGAAGAGGCAAAACATTTTATGGAAAAGTGGAGGTACAGGTGATCAAGCTAGTACCAAAACGGAACCACATGGCAACATCCTACTTCTTTCTCATAATCAAACGAAACGGTGCTATATCAAGCACAAATCTCACAATCTCCAAAATACTAAATCAATAAACTCCCCATGAGATATAAATGAATCATGGGAGCAAAAATCGCCAAAAGATAAGGGTTAAATTATGCGAATTGACTTTTTTTTTCTTTTTCTTTCTCGAACTTTGATCGATCGACTATATTAGGCGATCGATCGATCGCTATGAATAAATCTGAGAACTCTTTTTCTTCTTTTTGAATCTTTTTCATCTTTTTTTTTTTTTTTTTTTATTTCTTTCTCCTTCATTTTCCAATCATCATCTCAACAGAGCATATGCCACCAAAAATGAGTAACAATCCCAAAAACTAAACTACTAGCTTTGACAAAGGACATTTGAATGTAGGATGTAGTAAATGGGACAAAAAGGGATATTTTTGGCAGTGTGGAGCTTATGGGCATAATGAATAAAGGAAAACCTCTACCACATGTGTCAACAAACCACAAACCGAATGCATAAAGGTATTAAGTAGATCAAGTTCATATTTATGCAAATTAAGGAAACATGTCTCATAAGGAGTACTACTCATATTCCTACATAAACCGGTCATGAATGACACCAGTTATGGGCTCTAAATCTCAGAAAGTATAAGTAGTTTGCCAATTATTAAAGTCAAGTCTCAAATCCAGCAAGAAATTTAACGAAAACTCGTAGATATGCATAAGTGATTCTACTAATAACATGTTAATCTAGCAAGGCTCAGGCAAAACAGATGCAGATGCAAAATCATCATGGAAATACTACCGTTTCGACTCGACCTATATGCTAAAATAAACGTGCATTTTATGGGAATTTTTGAAATTTTTCAAATTTTTTTTTGAATTTTGATGTGTATAAGAGAAATGAAATGAAACAATGCAAAACAAAATGTAAACGTGAATGCAAGCAAATGATATGCGACGCAAAACCCTTCCTCAAACCAAATCGCACAATGTCCCCATTGTGCAAAATCATGTAATGAAGAAGAGAGAAATGGGACTTTGCGAGAAATGAAATAAAAATATGACTTAAAGTAAACACAAGGAACTCACAAGACTTTAGGCGCAGCAAAGGAAACCTCCCCAAACCAGCGTGAGCTAGGAGGTTTCAGTAGCCAGCAGTGCTACCATTAAGTACCTTAAAGACGGACAAAAACCACGCATAAAACCGAGAAAGACAATCATGAAGCGGTAAAATTGTGCACAAATGGGAAAATCAGAAGAAATAAATAAAACGACGGAAGATAAAGTGGAGTAGAAAACTCCCTTAAGTCCGCATATCGACCAAACACAGCAGGGGAGAGGTCGTGAACAAATATAGCAGTGTCTATGGTCGATCGACCTACATGGGCAGTCGATCGACTAGATGAACAGGAACAGAAGCTCCTGGAAAGCGCAACTCAGTCGATCGACCATGATGGCGGTCGATCGACCGAGAATCTTCTTGTACTCCTTATTTCTTCGTATTTGCTCAATGATTTGAGCTAACAAGCTCTAAATACCTGCAAGTACACAATAATACGCGCCCAAAATTGCGCAAAACCGAGAAAAAAGTCTAAGTGCTTAAAATCCTAGATAAACAAAAGAAAATGTGAAGTTTTCGCGCACACAAAAGCAAGAAAAGTTGTTCGAAGGCAATAAAATGTTTGTAAAGCTTTTGATCAACTAGTAGTTGATCAAGAAAGGCCAAGGTATGGCCCACTTCGTCGGCTTCTGGCTACTAGAGGTAGCCTCAATGGTGCTCATCTTATCAGTTGCACCCTTCTCAGCTTCAACAGTTGGAGAGCTCGATGGATCAACTTTGTCATCTCCCCAATCAAGGACTTCCTTGGAATCGTCAGAATCCAAATCAGCCCATCTCACCTTGGCTGGCTCGTCTTCCACTTCCTCATCAATCCCATAGCTTAGGCAACCAAGACCTCCTCTTTGAATGATAGGCCTTGTCGCAGCTAGAGTGATCTGCAGCTCATCCTTCCCCAAACCAGCTCCTGCAATGTCTAAAACAACAGATTCTTCCTCCTTTCTGCTCCCAATCAGGGGCGGAGGGGTTAGCATAGGAGTAGTAATAGAGATAGGCAATTCAGGAAGCACAAAGTACGATTTCTTTTCCGAAACCGTGTTACATGTAACAGGCCACATGGGGTCCTTCTTTTTAGCAGGTTGGGCGAAAATGATAGAATGTTTCCCAACTTTGAAGGTCAAAGTTCCAGAGCCAACGTCAATGACTGCACCAGCAGTGTGCAGAAATGGCCTACCTAGGATGATCGATATATGGGCATCCTCAGGCATGTCAAGGACAACAAAGTCAACAGGGAAGAAAAACTTCCCTATTTGGACGGGTATGTCCTCTAGGACTCCTATAGGCTCGACCGCAGATCGGTCAGCCATCTGAACTGTCATGTCTGTGATAGCAAAACGGGTCAGCTTAAGCTTCCTAGCTAAACTCAAGGGCATGACGCTTATGCTAGCCCCTAAGTCACACAATGCCTTCTCAATTGAGAAGGTACCTATTTTGCAAGGGACGAGAAAAGCTGCCGGATCCTCTAACTTATGGGGCGCAGTGTGAGACAGGATAGGAGCAAGACTCCTTAGTAAGTGCGACAGTGTGCACTGTCTCAAGTGACCGCTTTTTGGACAAAAGTTGTTTCATAAATTTAGTATAAGCGGGCACTTGGTTAACTAACTCGAGAAAAGGAACCGGTACATTCAGACTACGGATAAATTTTTCAAATTTGCTGAAAGATACCTGTTTCTTGGTCGGAACTAGCCTCTCCGGGTAAGGGGCTGTGAGAAGTACCTTGGCCCTCTCCTCCAAATCTCGCGCGCCGGCATCCTTGGACTTAGGGTGAAAGTCCGTCACCTTCTCTTTGTTGAAGCTAGACCCCTCCTCGGACCGTCTCAAATGAGAACCATTGACCGTCATTGGGTCGAACTTGGGACCAGGGGATCGACCCATCAGCACTCGGGTCTGGTCCTAACACCTTCGGAGTTTGTGGTGCCCGAAACAAGTGGTCTCATGATTATTTGGCATTAAAGGACGAAATTCCTCAAAGATCAGCGATCGATCTCGGTCGATCGACCACTTTGTCCTCGGTCGATCGCGAGATGTACAGATTCGAAGCTCATGTAACCCGTGCTTGATCGATCGACTAGGTATATCGATCGATCGATCGAAATACCCCAGTAGACGCCTTTTTCTTTGATTTGTTCGTTGAAGCTTTCTCTTGACTTGTTTCCGGCTCATCTTTTTCGACAGTGTCCTCGACCATGGCAGGTCCCTCCAGAATGGACCCACTCCTCAAAGTGATGGCATTTAAGGTCTCCTTTTGGTCGGTTTGAGTCGGCAAGTGTCCGGGAGCTCGAGTGTTGCTTTTGCTAGCCAATTGAGCAATTTGGCTCTCTAGTAGCTTCATCCGGCCTCTCTTGCTTGGGACTCCTTTAGCAACAAGTTCTTGACTCGGAGAATTGAAGTGTGATTGTTCTGCTGCGGCACATAGGGAGGTTTACGATATTGTTGTTGCTTTTGATGAGGGGGTATATAAGGTCGTTCTTTGCGGCGGAGCTTGAGTTGGGTTAAGGACATTTTGGCTCCTCCAACTCAAGTTCGGATGGGTATTCGGCTCATAATAGGTGTTGGTCTGCCTATAGTGTTGAAAGGCAAGACAAGATTCAAAGGACTAGGCGTTTTTCGAGACATGGCCCTCACCTCCACACCTTTCACAGACGAAAGGACCGTCTGACACAGCATTGACTTGGTACATCCCACCTTTAGAAGCTCCTCCTAGCTCATACTTGTCAAATCTCGCAGTAAGAGCCTCAAGTGAAGCAACAGAGGAGGATTCAGCAGCTCTCCTCTGGTTCCCTCTAGAATTTCCATACTCGGCCTTGTGGGTAGCTAGATCGTCAATGATCTTCCACCCCTTGGTTGCTCCCAAATTTTCAGCGAATCTTCCATTGGTGCAAACATCCAAAATGGCCCTCGATCGTCGTACAACCCATTATAGAAATGATTGCACAAACTCCACTTTTCGAACCCATGGTGCGGTATGGTTCGCACCAACATCTTGAATCGGACCCATGCTTCATGGAAATTCTCATCTGGCCCTTGTTTAAAGCCCATGATTTGAGCTCTAATAGCGATCGTCCTTGAAGCAGAAAAGTACTTCTTGTAGAACGCCAATGCCAATGAATTCCAATCGGTAATTCCATGAACGGCTCGGTCCAGATCTCTATACCACTCCCTTGCAGCGTCGCGAAGGGAGAAGATGAACATGGTCTCCTTGATCTGGTCTTGGGTCACGCCAGCTGGTGGGGGTATTGAACAGCAGTAATCAATAAAGGTCTCCATGTGTTTAGCTGCATCCTCATTCGCAGCTCCCCCAAACTGGTTTCTCTCAACCATGTTGATGTAAGAAGGCTTTGGTTCGAACTTCCTGGCATCTCCTGGTAGTTCGAACCCCTTGTATAAGTTTTCAGCTGTCGGCTCAGAATGACTAGCTATACTCGCTTCCTCGGCCATGACTGGAATTTCAGGAGAAGTAACTGTCTCGGCTGAAGAAGTGGAAACGGGTGAAGACTGTGGGTCTTCTTGAGCAATTGTGCTCATAATAGCTTGAGAATACTCGGCTCTTCCTCTGTCGGTAGTACTCTTTGTGTTCGTCTCAACTCGCGCAAAGATTTCTCGATCTCGTGGTCAAATGGCACTAGTTCACCACTGTGATCTGCGCATAAGAGGAAACTACAAAAAGAATATAAGAAAAGTTTAAAGGAAAGCAGTCCCTTAAACTAAGAAAGACTAAAAATAAAAACAACTAAAATTAGGACTATTGCCTCCCCGGCAACGGCGCCAAAATTTGATACCCGTCGTTGTGAGTACCAAAGATAAAATTTATAATTCATATTAAGACTAACCTAGGCTAGTGATAACAGGGTCGAACCACAAGGAGGCAGATGTAAATTTTAGTTGATTTATGTTCAATCTGAGGTAACTATTGTGGGGGTTGAATTGAATTGGTCTACAACTAAAAGTGAATAAAGATAATAAACTAAATAAACGATTTAAACAGATAAAAGAAGGGTACTAGGATGGTCGGTTCATTATAGCTTCGGCGGCAGCAAACTAAGTCGGTCTGAATCAAACACAGGTAAGGCGGGAGATAAAGAGGTCCTCTCGGTCCACTCTTAACAAATAGCATCTTTCGATCTCGCTATAGGTCCCTAACGTCACTAATACTAACTTTCGTCCTGAAAAGTGACTAACGGTCTAAACTATACCTATCTTTCGATCTTAGCACAGTTTAGTCGATTTAGTTGATGGTCAAATAACTTTCCCTATTTTTCGATCTAATGGGTCAATCATAAATTAGGTATCTAACTGGTCGCATGCATTCGATTTGTTAAATACAACATTAAAACAACTAAAACGAATATAAAACCCTAAGAGGTCAGTCGATCGACCTACAATGTCAGTCGATCGACCAACACGCGAGACAGTCTGTGTATGATCTATTACCGCCTATGCCATAAATCGCCTACATCCTAGCACTATAGAATTAGCTACTCATGCTAAGGGTAAAAACAACAATAAAACTAATAACGATTACTGAATTCATGCTTAAAGTAGATAACAAATAGCGATAATGCGATAATTGGCTTTGGGATACTAACTAGCAAATCTATACTAATGATGAAAATAAAGCAAGAAACTGTAATTAGGGCAGAAAGAATACCGAGATTCAGAGGAAAGATTAAGAACAAGAACAGAAATCCAGTGCTAAAACGATGTTCCAAACCCTAACTACTCGAATGAACCAAAAACTGAAGGTTACTGTATGAAACTTAGATAAAAATCCAGATCCCTAAACTGAAAGTTTGTGTTACGTTATATAGCAAACAAGCGTAACAATTATTCCAAAACCTAAACTTCACGGGCTTCAAGATTCACGGTCTTTTAATTCACGTCTCGAATAGCAATCTGGTCGATCGACTGATAGGACTGGTCGATCGATTGCTCCTCAAACAGAGCACGGAACCGAACATTGGTCGATCGACTGAGGGTGATGGTCGATCGACTACTTGAGCTGCTACTTGACTTCTTAAAACACGTGGACTTGTCTTTTGGGCCTTGGAGTGCGCACCGAGCTCGTTCCTTAAGCAAATACTTCTCGTCACATGCAATGCAGGATACTCGGGGACGGATTTAGCTTGATTTCCGCTGGATTCTTCACATTTCTGCAATAATGTACAAAATGCGGAACTAGACGGAAATAGGGAGAAATGCAGCATAAACTACATGAATGAGCTCTGAAATGCGTGTAAAAAGGGATGCAAAACATCATATAAAAGACACGCATCAGTACAAGTGCCCTTCATTTGGCACAAAGCTCACTAAACTCAAATACAATCTCCTCAAAAATATAGAATAAGAATGGAGGAGTCAGACGGTCACAAACTTTCCTTTTTCAAACACCGTCTGAAATAACTAACTGAGACAAATCAATTTTTTTCAAACTTTCTTTCTTTTCTCCTGTTCACGTTCAGCTTTTCATTTTTTTCATTTTTTTCATTTTCTTTTTTTTTCACTTTCACGTCTATCTCTTTTTTTTTTCTTTTTCAATTCTTTTTCTTTTCTTTTCCCTCCTTCCTCTATTTTCCAACAACTCCAAACACGGAAATACAGGCCAAAATGCAATCGGAAAACTCATACCCAAAAGAACATACTAACTAGCTTGACTAGGCAGGCTTAATTTGGAATGTAGCTAATGGGTCAAAAAGGTAAATTTGGCTAATGTGGAGCTAAATGGGTGAAAAATATAAAGAAAGGGAAATTTGCAAGCACCTCCCTGCATGTGACATCAACCACGAACCCGAATATGTGCATTTGACAAGAAATTGAATGTCATAAAAGTGCAAAAAAAGATGAACATGCTATGCAAGGAGTACTACTCTCAATTCTTAATGAACTGGACATGAATGTCACCACTTATAGGGCTCTAAAACTCAGAATTTTTCAAGTAGTTTGCCAATTTTTCAGGTCAAGTCTAAACAGTCAGCTATATTTGAACAGAAACTCGTAGACTATGCGTATGACAAAGCTAATAACTATCAAAAGAAACGCAAGGCTCAAGCAAAAAGACAAGTTATAGTGCATTATCATCATGGAAATCTACCGTTCCAACTCAACTTATATGCAAATATAAACGTGAATTTTTTTATTTTTTTGAAATTTTCTATTTGATTTTTTTAATGAAATAAACAACAATGCAAGCTGAAAAATAAACGTGAATGCAAAAACAAATGCAAATGCAGACTCAAAAGGATGCAATACCCTCCCCAAACCAAAACGGACAACGCCCTCGTTGTCCTCCAGCATACACCAGCAGATATATACATGGGAACGGGAATATACAACCAATAAGAAAATAAAAATAATAAATAAAAGGAGACAAAATAAAAGAATAAGAGATACATATAAAATACGAACTTCCCCAAACCAGCCAGAAAATTGGGGAAGTGAGTAGACCAGTAGCTACTTGTCGTCGTCGTCGCCGTCACTGTCACGGACGTCCTCCACCCTGAACTCCGGGTCTCTCTCCTCCTCTCTCCTCATCTGCTCCTTAGCGCGAGCTCTGTCCATAGCCACCTCAGGGTCCTCATCCTCCTCCTCCTCAGACATCGGGTACCCCTCAGGTGGGTACCTGTAGAAGGAAGGGTATGGCCAACCCTCTGGGATCGGACGGCGTTGCCGCAAGTGGTACTCGTACAGAGGATGCAAGGCTAGAGCCAGGTCCCTCTCCATACGAGCCTGACGCTCTGCAACCTCAAGCAACAGACCATAAACGGCGGCCCCTTGGTCCAGGACCGCGGGCGCCACAAAGGGAGGAGGTGGTACGAAAGTAGCCGGTAGGTCCGGCTGAGTCTATGTCTGGTCAGTGGGAGTAGGAGTAGGAGTGGGAGTAGTAGTGGGAGTAGGGGTCGGTACGGGAGTAGCCATGGAAGGCTGGGTACTCCTTGAAGGTGTAGACCCCTCTCCGGTCTCAAGACGCCGCTTCTTGGCGGCGGGTGCAGTGGGAGGTGGTCGGCGTGGAAGGTGAAGGTCAGGCAGTGGTGGCAGGCGGGCGCCCCTAGAAACAGTAGGAAGGGGCTCTAGACGGGGGAGAGTCTCACAAGGTAAGTCAACAGACAGGAAGCCGTCAATCTTCCATGTCTGGTAGTGCGGGGTCGGCCCAATCGAGAAAGCATGGCATCCAGACTCAGTAGCCTCTCTCCCTGGAGGTACTGCAAGTCACGAGGCCAAACGGGGATGAGGGAACGGGCAAGAATGGTGGCTATGCCACCGCAGGCAATGGTTCCCGTCTCCTTCTTTCCCTGGCTCTGAAGGTACTGGGCGGTCAAGTAGGCTATGTTGAGGGTAAAAGGACCCTCACAGTCGATGTTCAGTTAACCGCCCAGGATGGAGAGCTCGGTGTTTGTGATATTGTTCGGCTCCTTTCGGCCGAAAATAGTGCTCCCCATCAGTCTAAGGAAACAACGACAGCGGGGAGGTGGACCTGTTGGAGCTTTCGCTCCTGAAAAGTGGTGTGGGCCAAGGTCCTCCAAAGCTGACGGAAGACCCTCCTAGGGGCGGCAATCGCGCCCGTAGAGGTAAGGCCAAGTAACCTACCAAACTCCTCTAAGGTCATCGGAAAGGTCCGGTTAAAACAAAGGAAGGACACTGAAGAACTAGTGGGGTCAGCATCGTGTGCCCCTGAGGAGAAGGTAAAGGAGCTGAGAAACTCGAGGCTCAGCTCCAGAAAAGTGCGGCCGCACATAGTGATGAGCCCGGCCATCCCCGTACCCCGTAGTAAGTCAAAAACCGACTCGTAAATGCCGAGTCTCACAAGTGCCGATTTCTCTAGAAATCGGGAAGGAACATGCACACAGCCTAGCAGGTCATAAAATTTCTTACGATGTAAGGCGTTAACAAAATGTACCTACGGATAATCTGGGTGGGAGTCGAGGGAATTGTCCCCTCGGACTGTGATTGTGCCAGAAGTAGAAGCAGCAGCTGAAGCAGAAGCAGTAGAAGTAGAGGTGGCTGGGGCTGGCGCAGAACGAGATCTCACGACCCGGCCTCTACGGAACTCGAAGTAGTAGCCCGTGCGATAACGGAGTGAGGACCGGGGGGCTCAGCATTGCTGCTGGTCTTTGGCGAGTCCACCACAGGAGTAAAAGCAGTGGCTGGCGTAGGAGTTGTGGCTGCTATAGCCACCACTGAAAAGGAACTAGCATCAGTGCTAGCAGTGGTGGTGACCGTAGAGGAAGTGGCAGCCTGAACTGAGCTAGTAGAAGAGCTAGCTAGGGCAAAAACTGTACCTGCAGCTGAAACTAGGAACACTGGGGCTGCAGTAGTCACTAAAGTGGAGACAGTGGCAATGACGGGGCCCTTTGTCTCGCAGAGAAGACGGACTAGAGGACAAACTAGTAGAGGGTAGAGAGCTAGAATCCATCCTGTATACAAAGGGTAAGGGGTATGATAAGAAACAGCGGCTAATAGTGGCTAAAATCAACACGAAAAACCAGCATAAACAACATGTGGAGCCCCTACCAGTCGAAAATTTCGACTTACAGCATACAATTCCCAACAGTTCCTCAAAAATTTCGAAAAACACCGTGTAAACAGCAGTAGGGGACGGGATAGCAGGTAATGACAGCAACAATTAACAACAACTGAGGTTAATTAAATCATGGCAGCGTATAAACCCGTCTGACAGTCGAAAAACTCGACTGAAACAGCCCCTAATCGCGAAATCTCGCACAAAATTTGAACTAAGCATGCAACAACAGCGAGGAATGGGGATAGACCATCAAGTAAGACAAGTAAGGGCAAATAAAGACAAGTAAGGTCAAAAAATTCGACCAATAATGGATATTCAAACCCTAATTCCAATTTTTCTCATAAAATTCAAAATAATCGAAATTAAAATGCATAGAGAATGAAGGAATCACTTACTTGATGATAGAAATCCTACAAAAGCAATTAATCTTCAAAGAACAAGCACGAAAAGGCGATTTATCGATCGAAAAACCGCAAACCCTAGACCCTCTTTAAAACCGTGAAAATGAGCACAAATTAAGGGGAAATTAGGGGGCTTTGAAAGATTAATAAGCAAGCAATAGATTGTAGGAGGCGGATTTGGTAATTAGGCAAGAAAAATTGGGATTTGGGGGAGCTTTCAATCGCAATTAGGGAAGGGGTTAGACGAAAATTGGGGAAAATGAATTAGAAAACAAAAGAATAGAGTTTAAGGAACAACTCCCTACGTCTTTTGCATTTTCACTCGATCGAGTGGTTTTAAACCACTCGATCGAGGACTTTTGATGATTCAGTTACTCGATCGAGTAGAATTCTACTCGATCGAGAAGTCCCACTTATTGCTTTACTCGATCGACCATAAGAAGCATTCGATCGACCAATTTTTCACTCGATCGAGTACAAAAAGTACTCGATCGAGCTCTTTTCTCGCGTAAGCTCTTGAATTTCGTCTATTCTTCCCTTGGAATGCGTAAAACTTCCCCGAACCTGCATAAGAATACGTGCAAAAATATCCCAACATACCAAATACGCATATAAACAGCCTATAGTCTTAAATCTACGCTAAAAACAGTCTATAAACTAATTGTCCTAATAAAAGCATTAAAACAAATTCAACATAAAATTCAAAAATTATCTATTACAAAGTGTTACACGGGGCATTTCCCCGCTCAATTCCCAATGCAATTCAGTAGCCCCTGGGAGGGCTCCTGACTGGAGGACGTCATCTCAGCAACGTTGATTGTCCTCTTCAACTTCCATGAGCATGAATTATCATTTGAAACGGTAGGAGGGGAGTAGTTCACATCCACATAAGCGCGAACTTTCCTCGTCATTGCTCCTCTATCACCATCTTTGGCATCCTTACTCCCAATTTGATTGACAGCAGTTGCACAACATCCTTTGACAGCTCCTTCATTGCTTTCATCTGTACCTGCAGCAAGGAAAACAGACGAACTTTCCTCCTTTTTGCTCCCAGTCTGAGGCGGAGGGGTAACAATTACAGCACAATACTCCAAATTTTCAACTGGAGTGTCAATAATAGGGTCAATACAAGAGAGAGCATTGCAAGGCTGAGCTTGCATGGGAGCCCTCCGGAACTTAGACTGATGAAAAATCAGCTCCTCATCCCCTACCTGAACGGACAGTAGACAAAAATCAGCTCCTCATCCCCTACCTCCGGGACTATAACTGCACGGGCAGTAGACAAAAATGGTCTCCCTAAAATAATAGGGGTGTGTGCATCTTCGGGGCTGTCTAAGACAACGAAATCAACGGGAATAAAGAACCTCCCAATCCTCACAGGTACGTCTTCTACTATACCTAGTGGCCATGATATACTACGGTCGGCCATCTGGACTGTCAAGTTAGTGCAACTCAGCTTTGTCAAACCAAGTCTCTTAGCCAGAGACAACGGTAAGATACTCACGCTAGCGCCTAAATCGCATAGCGCGTTATCAATCAAATAGTTACCGATATGACACGGAATTGAAAAACTACCCGGGTCCGACTGCTTAGGAGGTAACTTATTTTGAAATAGGGCTAACCCCACATTAGTCAAAGCTACGGTCTCACTATCACTAATACTTCTCTTACGCGATAAAATTTCTTTCATAAACTTAAGGTAAGAGGGTACCTTTGTCAGCAACTCAGTGAACGGCATAGTGACTTCCAAGCTTTTCAGAAGTTCAACAAATTTGCCGAATTGTTGATTGGCCTTAGTGTTCTGCAGACGCCTTGGGAAGGTAACCGTGATCGGTATCCCGAGTCCCTTGTTTCTCTCTTCCAATGTATCTTCCGGAGCAAGTTCTGTATCATTTGGACGCTTCTTACCTCTCGAACGAGGTCTTTCCGGTGATTTATCGCTTAAACAAGCACTAGCAGGCTCTCGAATAAGCTTCCCGTCATCAAAACTACTCGATCGACCAATATACCCATTCGATCGAGTAGAATCTTCATCAATATCACTCGATCGAGTGAAATTGTCACTCGATCGAGCAACTTCATTTTGCTCTTCACTCGATCGAGTAGAAAAACTACTCAATCGACCAGTCTGCTCTTCTTGTTCACTTGATCGAGTGGAAAAACCACTCGATCGAGCTCTTTCTTCACTAAATCTGCTCGATCGACCACCTGAAACCAGTCGATCGAGCACTTGCTTTGCCGTGAGCTCACTTTCTTCGACAGAACACTGTTCATCATCAGTTACAGCTCTCCTCGGGCCTGATTTTTGTATTTCCGGTCCCTCATAAGAACGACCGCTTCTCAGATTTATCAAGTTTACCGTCTCGTGTGGATTCTTCTCATTTTGAGTCGGTAATTGACCCTGCTTTCTTGAGGATTGATTCATGGCTAGTTGGGCAACTTGAGTTTCAAGTGCCTTTATGGACGCATCTTTCTGTTGATCACTCAGCTGAAACTGCTTTGTAAAAGCTTGCAATATAGACTTAAGCTCACCAATTTCACTCACCCCACCGGAATATGATGCACCATGGTTAGGAGGAGTAAAGGAAGGAGGCTTCTGAAAGCCTTGTTGATTCTTGTGTGGAGGAATATAAGGCTGCTGCTGGTGCGGAGGAGGTGTAGGATTGAGCACATTTTGACTAGTCCACCTTAAATTGGGATGGACTGCCCCTTGATTATTGTAATAGGAACCTCCTTCTTGCCTATATTGCTGAAAGGCAAGGACTTGTTCCTTCTCTACAAGACAGCCAACAGCAGTGTGGCCATCATTACCCCCACATCTCTCACATAAAACGGTCTCTCCTCTAGTAAGAACATGGACCATCTGAGGCTCCCCAACAGCTTGTAGCTCTAACTTGTCAAATCTAGCATTCATGGTCTCCAGCTGAGCTAAAACCTGCTTATCAACTGCATGAACTGTTCTAATCCCATCCCTCGGGTTACCATACTCAGCACTGTGATTTGCCATCTCCTCAATAAGGGACCATCCCTTATCATCATCGTTGTTTTCCTGGAATCTTCCACTAGATGCCGCATCAAGTATGGCTTTGTGGTCGTCATACAGCCCATTGTAGAACTGATTAGCTAGAAAACATGGGTCAAAACCATGGTGAGGAATAGACCTCACCAACTTCTTGAATCGCGACCATGCCTCATAGAAACTTTCATCGGGAGCCTGTCTGAAACTAGTAATCTTGGCCCTCAGCAGATTGGTGCGTTGTGGAGGGAAATATCTCTTGTAAAATGCAAGAGCAAGAGACTCCCAATCTGTAACCCCAGCAGTTGTGCAGTCCAAGTCAGTCAGCCACTCCCTGGCTGAATCAGCTAAAGAGAAAGGAAATAGAACTTCCTTAATCTTGTCCTGAGTTACCCCCTTAGTGGCGGGGATAGTAGAACAGTAATCAGTAAAGGTCTCCATGTGCTTCCTCGGGTCTTCACCAGCCACACCTCTATAGATATTCCTCTTCACCAGATTGATATAAGAAGGACGGATGTCGAATGTATTCCCATCCTCAGTCTGGAGATTGAAACCCTTTGGAATAGAGGATGCTTTAGGCACTGAATGACTAGAAAGCTTAGGCATCTTTACTGTAGAAATCGGACTGTCTTCGAAAAGAGAGTGATGTAGCTCTGGCTCGAAAGTACTCAAGTCTTCCTTTCGTGATTTTCTCTGCAGACGGAGTCTATGCCTGAATAGTCTCTCTGGCTCTAAATCAGCTGAAACTAATTCAAACTAGTCTGACCTGGGCATAAACAACACTGAAAGAAAATGAATAAGAACTGCCTCAAGGAATAAAAATTCCCTGAGACGAATAAAATAAACGGAACGAAACAAATAAGGCAATTGCCTCCCCGGCAACGGCGCCAAAATTTGACACGTCTGTCGTGTACCTGTCAAAAATAAACTAACTAAACTAACTATAAAGCTAGGGAAGTCAGATTGATCTCCACAGGGAGGCAAGATATTTGTAGTAGTCCGTCTATTTGGTCATAAATGGGGAGGGGGGGTTGTTTGAATTGTTATCTAAACTACGAGTTTTAAAGGAAAGAGAAATAAAGGGCAAGAGTAGTAAAGGCAAGAAATATGGATAAAACTATCAGATAGAGAAGGACATGTCAGGATTTCGGTTCACTACGATAGTCCAATGACTCAACTGTAAATGACTCAGACGAATTAATGTAAGACGGATGTTGAAAGGTCCTTTCGGTCCACTTTCTATCCTAAAATACCACTAACTTAACTTTCATTCTCGTCAGGGTAGTCTACTGTTCATAGCAGGCCTATTTAGTCCAATCTTTCGATCTAGGATTAATTTTAGCCAGATTAAAGGATGACTCAGAAGTGTGCACTCAACTAAGTCGATAAATACAATTAAATTGCTATGGTGACAGAGTCTTGTAATTAATTCATCTAATTCATTCACTACATCGTCACATTCCTATCGCAGATCCCCTAATCCCAACATGAAGGGGTTTAGCTACTCATGTCGCTAATTAAACTAACAGCAGATAAATTCCCAGCAGTAAACATTATGAAATAACAATAAAATTGCATAAAAGAGAAATTAGGGCAGAAGAAGTAACGAAGTAAACAAGCAATTAAAGCAAACAATGATTAATTATTATTAAGAGAAGAGGAAAGGAATTACAATCAAGCGAATCCGGCGTAAAGAACACAAAATCCGAGTGAAAACAATCCGAGAGCAAGGTTACAGTGAAGGGAAATAAGCAACGCAGTAAGGTTTACAGTAGAAAGTTTAGATAATCAAAAGATCGATCCTAATGACCTAGTAAAGCGTGCTTAAATAGCAAAGTAATTAAGTTTGGGGAAATAAACATAACACGGGCTGTTTTAAACCCCATAACAGCGAAACCACTCGATCGAGTGGATTAAAACCACTCGATTGAGCAAATCTTCAGCAGCATCTACTCGATCAAGTAAATAGTTACTCGATCGAGTAACCCATCTTTCAGCAAGCTAAGGATCGAGTGGAAAACCACTCGATCGACCATCCTGGGACGTAAAAACCACTCGATCGAGTGGTAAAACTGCTCATCGAGTACTTTGACTTCAAATCAGCTCGAGTCCTCGCCTGAATGCCTCGTAATCCGTGCCATGACGCTTCCCAATGCAGTATCTCACTCTGGAAAATCCCGTCTCCTCTAAATATATGCAAAAAGGACGAAAAAGAGTACGATTCCACTACTATCGCGTTCATTTCTACAAAATAGACAAAACGAACCAAAGTAGCCAATTCGGGGCAAAATACTATAAAAACAGTATAAAAATGCATAGAAATACGTGCTAAAATAGGCTAAAAAGACTATATAAAAATCACGTATCAATGAACGTCACCAGTTTATCAAGCTCTAAACCTTAGAATGCAAATGTAGCTTGCCAATATTAGAGTCAAGTCTATTCGTTCAGATAGGATTGAAGCAAAAACTCCTAGATTATGCACATTACCACGTCAACAGAATGTTAAGAATATGCAAGGTAAGGGTAAAAAGGACTCAAAGTAGAATAAAAGTTCAACGTTCCGACTTAACCTAAATGCAGAAATAAACGTGAATGCTTTGAATTTTTATGGAATTTTTGAATTAAAACAGCAATGCATGCGAAAATAGATAAACGTGCAAACTAAAAATGCAACAAAGCAACATGCACACACAGATATGGATGCATACCTCCCAAACCAAACCGTACAATGCCCTCATTGTCCCAAAAACAGGGAAAGTAATGCAAACTGAAGAGAAAAGGAGAACGGAACTCGGAAAACTTACAAGACGATGTGAAGTAGAGACCTCCCCAAACCGACCATGAACATGGGAGGTCATAAGTAGCTCAGCATTATCGCAGCATGCGAGATATACCAACCAGACTCGATCGATAAAGCAGAAGGGTTCAATCGAGTAGATTAGGTGCTAAAAGCTCTCGATCGAGAAAAAGAGGCGCTCGATCGAGAAGACGGATTTTTCAGGCACTCGATCGATAGGAGCAGATGTTCGATCGAGGAGAATTAGCAGCAGAAGCATTCGATCGAGCAAACAAAGCTCTCGATCGAATGGTTTACGCGTGAAACCTGCAAAACGCATCAAAAGAAGCTACGAGACTAACAAAAGTACGTACACGTTCAGCGATTGTTCGTAAAACTAGAGTCTAAGCATACAAAAACTAAACCAAGAAGTTTAAACAAAACTACAACAAAACAAGCCGGGTTGCCTCCCGGATAGCGCGGGTTTAAGAGGTCCCGCATGACCTTTTGACTTCAATTAGCTGGCTCATCAGGATTGTCGAAGTGAAAAACTTCAACTCTGCCATCCACATCGCTTGCTTCATGGTAATGCTTCACATATTGGCCATTAACTTTGAACCTATTGCCCTCGGAACATTCTAATTCAATAGACCCAAATTTAGTGACACCGGTCACTGTATAAGGGCCACTCCACCTGGACTTCAATTTACCTGGAAACAAGCGCAGTCGGGCGTTAAACAGCAACACTTTATGCCCGACATGAAATTCTCGAGGTATAATTCGTTTGTCGTGCCATCTCTTCGTCTTTTCTTTGTAGATGCGTGAGCTATCATAGGCATTTGCGTAAACTCCTCTAGTTCATCTAGCTGCAATAAGCGGTTCTAACCACATAACTTAGGATCAAAGTTTAGTTCACGAATAGCCCACCAAGCCTTACACTCTAACTCAACAGGTAAATGACAGGACTTCCCATAAACCAACCGATATGGTGATGCACCAATCGGTGTTTTGAATGCAGTACGGTAAGCCCATAATGTGTCATCCAGTTTTAGACTCCAATCCTTCCGTGATTTAGAAACTACCTTAGCCAAAATCTCTTTTATCTCCCTATTAGAGACCTCAACTTGCCCACTAGTCTGGGGATGATACCCCAAACCGCGACGGTGTTGGACACCAACTTTAGACAAAATAGAAGTAAGTTTCTTTTCTTTAAAATGCATTCCCCCATCACTAATGACGACCCTAGGGACACCAAATCGGGGAAAAATAATTTTTTTGAACATCTTAATCAAGGTCTTGGCATCACAATTAGGTGAAGCAATCGCTTCCACCCACTTAGAAACATAATCTACGGCTACCAAAATATACCTGTTACCTTTGCTAGACGGGAAAGGTCCTTGGAAATCAATGCCCCAGACATCAAAAACCTTGACCTCTAGGATGCCATTTTGTGGCATCTCATGTCTCTTAGAAATATTCCCAGAGCGTTGGCAAGCATCACAAGCGGAAACAAACACTTTAGCATCGGCAAATAAAGTAGGCCAGTAAAAACCAGATTGAAGTACCTTAGCCACGGTGCGCGATGAACCGTGGTGACCACCATAAGAGGATGAATGACAGCCCTCTAAGATTTCTCTGGTCTCCCACTGCGGAATACACCGTCTGTAGAGACCGTGTGCACACTCCTTAAATAAATAAGGATCATCCCAGAAGTACTGCTTAGCGTTATAGAGAAAACGCTTCTTCTACTGATAAGAAAGGTCAGGTGGCAGCTCGCCACTAACAACATAGTTATCCAGATCTGCATACCATGGGTCATGGTAAATATTAGAAGACAAAACAGAAAATAAGGAATCATTGGGAAAAGAGTCGTCAATGGGTAAAGAATCCTCTCCCTCCTGCTACGATAATCGCTACAGATGATCAACTACTACGTTCTCTGCACCCTTCTTATCTTTGATATGTAAATCAAACTTCTGAAGGAGGAGTATCCACCTCAATAGCCGTAGTTTTGCTTCCTTCTTACCAAGAAGGTGTCTCAGCGCTGCATGGTCAGTAAAAATAATAACTTCTGACCCTATCAAATAAGAACGAAATTTCTCTAGCGCATAAACCACAGCTAACAGCTCCTTCTCAGTAGTGGTGTACTTCACTTGAGCCTCATCCAGAGTTCGGCTCGCATAGTATATTGAATTCAAGGCTTTGTCTTTCCGCTGGCCTAACACCGCTCCTAGTGCGTAGTCACTAGCATGACAGGCAAGTCCCAGTTGGGAGGCTGTATAATCAGTGCTGAAATCAAGGCCTGCTTTAACCTGTTAAAAGTAGAAAGACACTCATCATTAAATGCAAAGGGGGCATCCTTAAGCAACAGCTGTGTAAGCGGTTTAGCAATTTTTGAAAAATCCTTAATGAACCGGCGATAAAAACCGGCATGATCAAGGAAACTCCTCACTCCTTTAACATTAACATGAGGAGGCAATTGATGAATCACTTGCACCTTTGCTTTATCAACCTTAATGCCCTGTCAGAAACTAAGTGCACTAAGACAAATCCCTCGTTGACCATAAAGTGGCACTTCTCCCAATTAAGCACAAGATTAACCTCAATGCAGCGCTGCAATACTTTATCAAGGTTAGACAGACAATTAGCAAAGTCACTTCCATAGACACTAAAATCGTCCATAAAGACTTCCATAATAGACTCTATATACTCAGAAAATATCCCCATCATGCACCTTTGAAAGGTGGCAGGGGCATTACATAAACCAAAAGGCATCCTGCGATAAGCAAAAACACCCTGAGGACAAGTAAAAGTAGTCTTCTCCTGATCGTCTGGATAAATAGGGATCTGAAAGAACCCTGAGTATCCATCTAGATAATAGAAAAACTTATGAGAATCTAACCTTTCTACCATCTGATCAATGAAAGAAAGGGGAAAGTGATCTTTCTTTGTGGCGGCATTTAGCTGTCTATAGTCTATGCACATCCGCCAACCAGTCACTACTCTAGTAGGTATCAATTCGTTCTTATCATTCTTGACCATAGTAGTCCCTGCTTTCTTAGGAACTACCTGAACTGGCCTCACCCACTTAGAATGACCAACAGAATAGATAATACCTGCATTTAGCAGCTTCATTACCTTAGCCATCATAACATCCTGCATCTTTTTGTTCAGTCGGCGCTAACCCTGTCTGCAAGGCTTGTGATCTTCCTCAAGCTCAATTCTGTGCATACAAATATCAGGACTGATGCCGTTAATGTCATCCAATGAATGACCCATGGCTTTCCTGTTTTATCTAAGAACAGCTAACAAAGCGGTCAGCTGATCATCATCCAATTTAGCGCTAACAATGAATGGATATTGTTATGTATCATCTAAAAATGCATATTTAAGATGAGAAGGAAGAGGCTTACGCTCAGGTACCTTTACCTCCATGGCGCAAAGAGTATTTATCATTTGTTCCACTCTCTCTCCTTCAGCGTCGGTGAGTTCACGCTCATCTAATGCAGCTTCAAGCAAATCCAACACAGCATCATTGTTCTCTGGGTTATCTGCACACTCATCTAAAAGCATCAAAGCTTCTAGTAGATCCTTTATAAAGGAATCTGACCAGAGCTCATAAACAGACTCGTCAACAATATCAACTGAATAGCAAGTATCCTTTATCATTGGGCGAGCAAGTGTACCAAGTAAACTAAAAGTGATCACATCATCCCCCACTACAAGAGTCAAATACCATTGTTTGACATCGATAATGGCCCCAGCTGTACATAAGAATGGTCTTCCTAATATAATTGGGGTCCGAGTATCCTCAGCTATGTCTAAAACAATGAAGTCCACTGGTATAAAGAACTTGCCTACTTTAACAGGCACGTCCTCTAAGATACCCAAGGGTCGTCTAACAGATCTATCAGCCATCTGTAAGGTGATGTTAGTCATTTTAAGGTGACCCATATTAAGTTTCTTGCAGACAGAAAAGGGCATGACACTGACACTAGCTCCCAAATCACAAAGAGCCTTATCTATCACTTTGTTTCCTATGGTACAGGTAATAGAGAAACTACTCGGGTCTTTCATTTTTGGTGGACCTTTATTGAGAAGTAAATTGCTAGACTCTTCCATAAAAGCAAGAGTCTCGAATTCACTAAGCTCTCTCTTACGCGTCAAAATATCTTTCATGAATTTTGCGTAAGTAAGTACCTGGGTAATTAGTTCAGTAAAGGGGACGGTTACCTGAAGGTTCTTGACCACGTCCACGAACTTAACGAACTGTCGCTCGACCTTAGCATCTTTCAGACGTCCCGGATAAGGAACCCTGGTAGCAATAAGTGGGCCTGCGACCTTCTCTTTACCTTTGTCAGAACGTGACATATCTGCCGTAGGGGAAGACGACATGGTAGCGGAATTAGGCTTTGAAACAGAACTTCTGTTGGCACAAGCATTCGATCGACTATTGTTTCCACTCGATCAAATAGTTTCTTCAAGAAAAGTGCTCGATCGAGGAATGCATACCTCTCGATCGAGTTCGTCAAATTCAGCACATTTCGATCAAGGGTCTGAATCACTCGATCGAACATTGTTGTTAGTGAAATTACTCGATTGAGAAGAATAACCTCCTTGATCGAATTCGACAGTTTGAGCTTCTCTCGATCGAACAGTGGGAGTATTCGATCGACTACCTTTGGAGGGAATATCACTCGATCGAGAAGAGGTGGCATTCGATCGAGGCACTTGACGATGCTCAGCAGGGACATCAGTACTTAACTCCTCCAAAACAATTTCCGGGATCTCATCAGCAATTATATCATCATCTTCCGGCATTTTCGGTCCATCAAAAGTAAGACCGCTTCGGAGATTTATGGCATTGATCGGGTCACATTGAGATGGATGATTCACCTGACTTTGCACGGATGTAAGACGTGCAACTTGGTCTTGCAGCTCTTCTATAGCGTTGTCATCTTTGTCAATCTTCCTTTCAAGCTGAAGTGTTAAATTCAACACCAAGGACTTCAACTCTACAAGTTCTCCGATTGTAGAGGGTGAATCAACTTGTTGTGGAATTGGTTTAGAAGGACTACAGGCACTTGTAATGGTCCAGTTTTCATATAGTTTAGAGAACGACACTCCTTGCTTGAATTGTCGATAAGCGCGGACTCGCTCCACATCCGCTATACAAGAAATAAGGCCGTGTCCCTCTGTACCACATCTACCACAAATTACCTCTAGCTCAGTTATGGCATAAACTTGTTCATGCACACTTGAATTTTGTAAAATCTCCGAATTGTCTAACCTTCCACTAGAACTTTCCATCTCAGCTACCAAAGATTCATTTACTTGCCTACCTCCTCTGGGATTTCCATATTCAGCTACCTGAATGGCCATTTCTTCAATAAGGTGCCATCCTTTATCATCTTCAACATTTTTCTGGAACCTCCCTTTGGCCGCGTTGTCTAATATGGCTCTCTAGTCAGGATATAACCCATTGTACAATTGGGTACATAGGAACCAACGTTTGAAGCCGTGATGAGGCACAGAACGAACAAGTTTCTTGAACCTAGTCCAAGCCCCATTCAAATCTTCAGTAGACAATTGTTCAAATACAGTTATTTGGCTTCTCAATGCATCAGTGCGCTGTGGTGGGAAATATCGTCTGTAGAAGGCTGAAGCAATGGAATTCCAACCAGTAACACCGGTAGCTTCCCTGTCCAAATCTCGTAACCATTCCGGGCATCATCAGTCAAAGAAAAGGGAAAAGGAACTCCCTTGACCCTGTCCTGCGTCACCCCAGCAGCTAAAGGAATAGTGGAACAGTACTATGTAAACAACTTTATATGCTTACATGGATCTTCACCAGGTAATCCCTTGAAGAGATTTCTCTCAACTAACTGTATATAAGATGGATGAATTCCAAAAGTTCCTGCATCTGTAGTAGGAAACAAGAAACCTTTAGGTAAAGAATCCATCATAGGTTCTGAGTGACTGGCTATGTTTGGCAAGACATTTTAGGTACCTGATTTGACCAAGCAACCTGATTTGACTAATATTTCAGGTAGTTGTTTTACCTAGTGTTGTTTGGTAGAGTCATTTCAGGTACCTGAAATGACTTTTCAGGTACCTGAAATGAAAAGCTACTCTAGGTAGCATTTTAAAGTTTCAGGTAGCTGAAATGTTCTAGTTTACATATTTACCCTTTATTTAAATTAATTTATTATAATTATTAATGTCCTTTTATGTCATTTTACAAAAAAATCAGTTACCTTTTCAGTTAGTTTTACCAAACACTTTACAATTAATCAGCTACCTTATCAGTTTCCAATTTTCAGCTAACTTTTCAGGTACCTTTTTAATTTCAGTCACCTTATCAGGTTTCAGGTACCTTTTCAGTCAGTTTTACCAAACAGGGCCTAATACCAGGAGTGTGCACAACTTCTAGATTCTATATATTTAAAAAAAAAAAAAGATTAAATTGTATTTTAACTTGGAAATTGCATGCATACCTACTAAGCACAACACAAGTTATATTTGGGTAGGACACAATTTTGTTTAATATATTTATAAAACTTTTTACGCTATTTTTTTGTGGTGACGAGCGATCCTGCAACCGCTTTAAAGAAAAAAAAGAACAATTAAAACGTCTCTAAATGTCCTAAACTACAAATAAAATATAAATTAAATTAATTTTAGAAAAGTAAATAAAAGCGTAATCGACATAAAATTAGCTTTATATCTTCATCACTAATTTTATGTTCTATGAATCAACTACGTAGATATAAAGTAAATTGAGAGACCAACAAACATTAAAAAAATATCAGATTTACTTTTCTACGACAGTAACAGATTCAATAAAATATATAGATGGACTTTCGGTAGGACCCGTTTTACTGACGGGATTCATCACTACTTTAGCGGCTTTTCCAGTTACTCGGGATTTCTGATTATTCCACTTTCTGATGTTAGCAATGTACAGTGGTCAAATTGTCTCATTTTCATCCCGAGATCTTTTACTTTTTTCATAATGTGGGAATTAGAATTAATTCCTGTTTATCTACTTTTATCCATGTGGGGAGGAAAGAAGAGTCTCTATTCAGCTACTAAATTTATTTTGTATACGGCCGGGGGTTCCATTTTTCTATTAATGGGAGTTTTGGGTGTTGGTTTATATATGGTTCTATTGAACCTACCTTAAATTGGGAACCATTAGTTTATCAATTATATCACCTGGCATTAGAAATAATATTCTATATTGAATTTTTTTATTGCTTTTACTGTAAAATTACCAATTATATCTTTATACACATAGTTACCCGATAACAATGATAAGAAAAATATTAGTGGGCATAAACTTCAATGTACGTATAACCAAGGAGTATTAGTCCAAGGAGGCACGTACTCTTACAAGTTTCTATATTGGTTTATTATTACTATATTTCTGTTGTTTCTCATCGTAGCTTAAATGTTGTAAAGTAATGTGTGGACATGTGGAAAATTGTTGAATTTCAAGAATAATAATAGTGATAATAAGGAAAAGTTGTTGACAATAGATATGAGTCAAGTAGTAATAAAAATTACTAAAATTAGGTTTATGTTCTTTTAGATATACATAAATGATTAAATACTCTTTGTTTCTTCTTAGTCAAGTTTCAACTTTTGATTTTCTGTGAATTACTTCACATCAACTAGCGGTACTATAGAATTTGTTTAAGCCTTCTTATTTCAATGCTTAGTCAGCTTTATGAAACGACCTAATTTGAGTTGTATGATGGTAGTCTTTGACTCTTATTAAACAATAAACTCTGGAATTATAATGATAATTAGGATTAGGAATGATAGACTTAATTTTGTACAAGCTCGGATTTTAATTTGAATATTCATGCTACACAAACGTCATGAAAAATACAGATTATTTAGTAATTAGTATCTATATAAGATATGACTCGAGCAACCCCTGACATGAAATCTATCCGTACATAATTGAAGAAAAAGAAAGAACGTTTATCACAAATTGACAATTAACTACTGCAAGAATTTGATCAACAATAGAATAGGTTATATAATTTTGCACGTAAGAGAATTCTAGCCGCACAACTACACAATATCTATTTGAGTAAGATACAAGGTCTATTTGTATATGTAATAGCCTTTTATATTATGACCACGATAAATTTCCCTTTCCTCAATATTGGTTTGTTATTATATTGATAATATATATTTAAGCAAAAAACATTTCTCTAATATTTACAATGTCATTACAATTTTGAAACGAATCATATGTGTAAGAAATAAGCACCAAGCACGGTCCTAGGTGTCGGACGCCAAACGTTATGCAAAATGGTCTCTACCCAAAAGAGCAATCAATAGTACCATGGTGTTTTTTGGAGAGTAACAGTTCTAATACTTGATATTAACAAAAATATAGCTATATATTTGTTATAATTAAAATGCTTTCAAAGCAACAACCTCGATCAAGATAAATATCCAAAATTTATTTCTTGATATTACCCGGCCAACGGCCGGGCATGAAATCTAGTACTTGCTCATACTTAAATCCCTAGTCCAACCAAGTCATTGGCATTACGTTTTCCGAAAATTGGCACAAAGATATCCAAACAAATTCACCGAGGAATACATGGCACAATATTTTGGTGGCTAATCCTCATCTTCTGTCTCCTCGTCATCCTCATCATTATTGTCTGCGTACCTCCATCCATCTTCACCATTATCACGGTCCTCTTCAGTTTCTTCACTATCCTCTTCCTGATAAACCTCTTCTTTTATTGGCCACGGTTTCTTTACCACATTCAAATCTGCAGGAGAAACGCTGGAGCCTTTACGCCAAGAGATCTTTGCCAAAGGTACCTTAAGGTCAGGCTTCCGTTTACTTGGCTTCAAATTCTTTGGATTTGCCCTAATTGCAGGACCATAAGCATCTTGGTCACTGGCATCATCCAACTCATTATCGACATTGTGAGACTGTGAAGTCTTTGGATTTTCTTCCGAATAATGGCCAGGATGTTCTCTCCTTAAATGAAGATTCAGCTTATACTCATGGATGTAGGCCTTGTTGCATCCTTCATAAGGGCACGCATATGGTCTATCTGAGGTAGCAGAGCCATAAGTCGAGGAAGCAGGCTTCTGTATTTTTATGGGCTTTTCGATTGGAGGCGTGTATTTCACTGGTTCTGCCGAATTCTGAAATAAATGACAACGCAATTCAGCAACTGTCAGAATTTATGTAAAATGTACAAAAAGTGAATTGACAGAGGGTCTCACCACAATATGTTTTTAAATCAATTAAAATGTTCAGATATATAGTTATATACTACATATCAGCCAAATATGAATATTAATGCAAAGAAAGATTTAATCAAATTAGTTTGCATGATCTAATGATGCATCCAGCCCGAGGAATTAGCTCACTCACTGTGATTCCTGTCTCAAAATATCAGAGCCACAATTTTGAGTGATCAAAACAGAATGGTTTTCATGACCAAGGCATAATTTTGTTTAGCATGTTAACTTCATTCAATCTAGATGAAAAGGAACTAAGCTTCTCACCGAGCATACAGGATACGGGTATATTTTCTGTCATGTCACTATCTTCCATTCTACTTCAGACTTTAACGCTAGACTAACAGAAAACGAACTTCAGATATTATCTGGTCCTACAGATATTATTGAAGGAAAGACACCACAACATGATATAGAGGCAATTTCAGACATCTGGGAAATACAGAATTATATGCTAATTATATCCAAAATGTCCTGGCCTTAGTTTTAAAAAAACTGTGCTTCGGCAATGAAGCACAAGGCTCACTGGCAGTAGCAAAAATGCATCAGCACGCCTTCAATGAGCGTTTTGCCTAAGAAGCAGTTAACGAGGCAGTAGGCACCGCACGACAGTACTATGCAATTTCCATACTTTTTTTTTCTAGTTCTTTAAGTTTGCCCTTCCCTTTGCCCCATTCTACGCTTTTTTTCCTAACATGTTGAGCCTTTCCATTATGAAAATTTGTTTGCAAAAACAGTGGTCTTCGTGCATAAATGAAGCGTGCGGGTTCACCTCACCCCTGCATCTCATCATGAAGGGACGGACTGCATTGTCCAAGTGTGTTTCATACCCTTTAAAACAAAGGCGCTGACAAGCTATAAAACTGTCATCAAAAGATTATAACGCTACAACTTACTAGGGCAAAGAAAGCTGACAGCAAAGCACAATCATAATTCAATACATACATATATATATATATAAGAAAATGTGTGATTGCAGTCAAACAATAATCACTACAATTCTAACAGGACTTGAGTGCATGTAGGCACACACCTTCTCATGTTGAGCTGCAATATGATTTTTGAGCTTGTATTCGTGTGCATATCTCTTCCCACACTCTTGATATGGGCAAATATGATAATTTTCTTGGGAATGTGTTTTCATATGAGATCGTAAATTGAAATCCAACGAAAATGCCTGCATTATCATTATATCATACTTTAAAAATGTGCAAAGGAAAGAATTAAGCAAAAAAAAAAAGAGAAGAGATGAAACCAAATTAGACACGAATCAAACAGATTGACCAATCAACATAAGCCAATCTAATCGTAACAATCAAAAAGGAAAGGAAGACAATTACACTAAGGCAAAAACAAGCAGTGATTCCTGGGGACTGAAGAAATAACTTTTCAATAGAATTTATCCTGTTCTAGAGTCCATAGTCCATACAGATGGACAAATCAATGCCTCCAAGAGTGCCAGGCATCATACATGCATATTCAATAATTGCTAGCAGAAAAAAGTTTACAGAATAGTTAGATGCATCACCTTGCCACATCCTTCAACAGGACATACGAAATCTCTCTCACCAGTATGGATAAGAAAGTGCCTCTTCAACTTTGAGCTATCCAGAAATTTCTGTTCAGCGAGAAAATGTGATTTATAGAACAAAACAAATTAGAATAAGCATATACATAGCCATAATAAACAACTGAAGCGAACATCAGACGAAAATTTCAGATAGGGTTTGCAGCACCAGCATCAAGACTACATCTAAAGGTGGTTCAAAGCGTTCAGTAATTTTTAAGTTAACAGAAACTTGGATAACTTGGCTTTCCCAAATGTAAAATTTTCATTTCAATCCTTAAGTCTCACATGTGACATAGTTGAAACCTTTATACTTCAATTAATACTACCTCCAATACACACCACAGTTCCTATGGTCCACAACTATGAGTGTCAATTTTGGAACATGGGAACTTTGGTGTGTACTGGTGGGGGAACTACTAGATAAGAAAGAACATTTTTTTTCCATTGCTTGAATTGCATAACCAGAGGCCTCCCCCGCCCCTACCATAATAATTATAGGAATTACACACTAAGGAAATGTTTAAGTTAGCGAACCTTCAATGTATGGAATCAATGGATCTATGAAAGTGTTAATTCCCCGTAATGTAGAAGTAGAAACTAAAAACATGTTATTTTACGTAAGGAGCTTCAATGCCTTGCTACAGTTGTCATTTAACAAGCCACAAGACTTATGAAAATGCATCAACTAAAAGTACTGGCATTAAGACAGCCTCTCAGCCAGACCATATATAGATTCTAAAACTCCTATCACACCTGTGTATGGCAAGAGCAATAATGAGCTATCTGGAATATTGCCTTGATCTACTAGGACAAACAAAAGCTGCATAATCAAGACTAAACTTCACATCTCTATGAACTCACCAGTAAAAGGTAAACATACACATATGGACACATTGCGACAGACTGCCATCAAAAAAAACTAATGACATGAAAGAGACCCAGACAAATATTACATTACCTTTCCACAGCCTTCGTAATGACACGTATGCTGCCTCTCTCCATGGATATTAGAATGCTTCCTCAAATGGCCAGCATCAATAAAAGTCTTTCCGCAACCTTCATAGCTGCAGAGAAAAAGAACCTCTGTTGTGGGTTCAGGCTCAGGCTCAGGTACAACCGGTTCTTTACTACTCTTCTCCTTCAAAGCCTTTAAAGCGTCCTCTGAAAAACATGTAAGGGGGTTCAGATATATATGGCCACTAGACTAAAACGAGAAATGGACAAGACAGGTGTACTTAGAAAAGCGCAGTTGCTGTAAGTACAGCTTCAGATATATATGGCCACTAGACAGTAATATACATGGACTAATAGGTTTGAGTTTGTCTATATTCATTTAAATTGTTTATCCTATATGTTCTCCTTGTGCCTTGAGAGTGCATCGCCTCCGTCTGCCTGGTGAGTTCTGAATCTAAGAGCGGGAGGATTGGAACATTGCATATTTGCATCCAATAAGAGCCCCGCAAAGTGCATATATAAAATCAATAAAAAATACCTGTAATCCATTTCATGAGAAAACATTTGCCTCCGGTTGCGACAGCGTCTTGAGGAACCCTATACAATATAAGAATAAGAATACAATGATGAGAAAACAAGTAAGTAGTAGTAATCTGAAAAGAAAGAATACGAACCAATGTTTAACCCATTTAACAGCGGGGGCTT
This sequence comes from Silene latifolia, assembly GCF_048544455.1. Taxonomy (NCBI): domain Eukaryota; kingdom Viridiplantae; phylum Streptophyta; class Magnoliopsida; order Caryophyllales; family Caryophyllaceae; genus Silene; species Silene latifolia. Next base: position 119,610,458 of record NC_133538.1, on the reverse strand, counting down.
TGGATTTGAGGAAAGGGCGTCGATCGAACAAACTATATGAGATTTGAGGATCCATTCAATCAATCAATCTGATTATTGTAAGAGGGTAAATTAGGGTTTCCAGAGAGATAATTTCAAAAGCTTCTCAAATCACCATTCTCATCTGTCAATGGCAAATAATGACCACGGTGGGAGTCGAACAGAGGAAATTCTGATCCGAAGTCAGACGCGCTAATCCACTGCGATATGCGGTCTTCTTTTATTTTATTGTTAATTCAAAATATATGTCCAAAAGGTTTGCTAAAGCGTCACAGGTAGATCTGTCAAACGAGTCGAGATCGAGTCTCTCGCCGGGCAGTCGGGCAGAATACAGGTCAAACCAATTAAGATGTCTCCCTTTATTTTACCATTTTAGCATACATTGTAAAATTAAATTACACTTTTTTTTTTTTTTTTGAAGAGAAAACGGGTTTTATATTAGATCAATTTTTGCAATAGCAGAAATCGCAAGCGAAAAATCCGAGCTCATTACAATAGTATCACCCACCGTCTCACACAATCTCGCAACTAAATGAGCTACAGCATTTCCACCCCTCTTGACATGAGACACACAATTAATAGGAAAAAGATGACGGAGATAATTGATATCATCGACACAAAGACCCACCGTAGTTCGGGAAGACACACCACTCCTCACAGCATTGATCAAAGACAGGGCATCACTCTCACACATTATCGCAGTCGCCCCCCTGTCTTGGGCCATTTCCAACCCGAAAATGGCAGCTTGAGCCTCCGCCACACCCACATCCCACATCCCACCTCGCCCTTACCCTTCTGCTCCCAATCCACATAATGTTCCCAGCTTCATCACGTGCCACTGCCCCTAAACCAATCACCCCGTCCCCTGGTACATAGGCGTCTGTATTTATTTTGATAAAACCAACCAAAGGTGGAGTCCAATGGCTTTCGTGACTGCCCAACCCCCTCACTGGAATGTCAAGAACCCGCTTTGCGTAGGTGCGATACTCAACCACCATTTTAATCATTCCCGTGATAACAAGCTCAGGCGACGGAGGAGACTCATCAAATATTCGTTGATTACGAATAGTCCAAATAGCCCACGCTTCGACAACACTCCAACATCCACTATCCTCCCATATACACTTCGCCCAATCACACATATAGATAGCATGGTTAATACTTTCCTATTATTATATTCATTACTTATCGTACTTATATAAAATAATTTATTAAAATAAATTTATTTTATTATTCAATGGTATAAAAGTCATATAAAATTGATTTTTAAATTATTTTTTTATTTAAAATATTTAAATAATTATTTTTCTATTTATTATTTCAAATAAAATATAATCTCTTCTATTCTCTAAGATCTTTCACATTTCCTAAAACGGCAAATTCATAAAGATCTTTTACTTTCCTTATTTGTCTATTATTTGTGGTTATAACAACTTATGACCCCACAATCTCTCTATTACTTTCATTTATATCCACATATCATCATACCACTAAATTTTACCCAAAAACAATAGTGGAAGAACATAGAAAATAGGAGATCCACATATTATCATAACACTAAATTTTACCCAAAAACAGGGTATTTTACCAAAATAACCATTTTGATCAAACTATTTACCAAAATAACCATGTAGCCATTTTAATTACCAAAACGACAATTCTGAATATAAAGATACCAAACTTAAACATTAAACCAATTTATTTATGAGAGAACCGGTTCAACCAAGTTCTTTTAATAAAAATCAGCTCTCCCCAAATAAACTCAATTAATCAAATCAAAAATTTATCAAGAAAATTAAAATAACCATAATAAATGACAATTATTTTGAAAGGAAGATCGAACAAGATCACCATGGTTAGTCAATCATATGCTGCGTGAGATGCAAATAGGATTAGATATTGCATACACTTGTCTGTTTGTTCTCATTCTCTTTGAATTTGTTTTTGGCATTAATCAATGGAAGATTACATTTTCTTAGGTTGTATATCAAATTTAAAAAGCGTCAATTGGAGTTAAACCGCCAATCGTATAAACTCAATGGGAAAATGTCCCAAGTTTCTATGGATTGTGTGCGACAAATTCCTACCTTTGGTTACGGGCATGGCAGTTTGCACTGGTTCACTTCAAACCGGTACATTTTATAAAAAAGTGTGTTGAGCCGGTTCAGTTACAAGTAAATTGGTTTAATGTTGAATATTGTCATTTCGGTAATTAAAATGGTTATATGGTCAATTTGGTAAATAGTTTTAATGAAGTGGTCATTTTGGAAAAAAACCCCCAAAAACAAAAGTGAAAGAACATAGAGAATAGGAGGAAGTACAAATATTAATATTTCAGCAAAATTTTTGATTTACCTTTGACTAGGGATGACAATGAATCGGATCTGGGTAGGGTCCAATAGAATCCAGATCCATATCCGACCCCATATCCGACGGGTCCAAATTTGCTAGACCCATATACAGGCCCTGCGGATCTGGGTAATCCAACATACAATAGTCATCAACACAGCATATGTTGAAAAAAATGCATCAGGCAGCAGCCCTTTGGCAAACTCATGCCATGTGAAAGTGGATATCAACATGGTCATAGCTTGAGTATGACATTCTGACAATGAACATTGACAAATCCCAAAAAAAAATAAGAGTTGAAGTCCAGCAATTAAACCAGAAATGAAAGTATTACATACAAATCAAACTCCCAACAAAAGTACAGAGAGTTAATCTCACAATTAAGGAGACATCAAAGTCCTACAATTAAAGTCCCATAATGAGCATATTAAAATAAGCAACTAAAGTCCCACAATTAGTGAATACTTGAATCTTCTTCATGATCAGGTTCTTCAATGTCTTCATTAGCAATATCATCAACATCCTGTGCACCAAATGAGCATATAAAAACAAGTATTTAAAATCCACTACACTAGGAAGATCTAATAAGTAGAAAAGCTAAGTAATAAAAACTCACCATATCAATTATATCAATTGTTTCTCCTTTAAATCGGAATCCTCATTGATAGTAGAACACGCACTAGTGCCCTACATTTCACCTTCAAAACAAATATCCATAAATAACCTTAGCATCACATAGAAATAATTTTATAAATTTAAAAAAATATAAAACTTTGAAAACACATTAACATTAATAATACCTTGAATATCTTGCATTTTCCAAATTTGCAAACACATTAACGCTTCTACGGTGTTAGCATGAAGCCTTGAGCGATGAGGGCTTATTACTCTTCCTCCCATGCTAAAGGCACTTTCAGAAGCCACGCTAGAAATCGGAATAGCAAGAATATCCTTGGCAATTTTTCGTAGTGTAGGATACTTATGATCCATTTTCCACCAAGCAAGTACCTCAAAGCTATTATCCTCCGGCTCTGTTTGGTCCTCCAAGTAATGATCCACTTCTCCCATTACATTCACCTTTCTCTTCATTGTCTTTTTTTCTTTAGAGAATCCATCTTCACCCTCAACATTAGAGACCTCATGCATTCTTTTCCTTTTTCATTTAGACACCTCTTGTCTTGCTCCCTTCACTTCTACGTTGATACTCCACCACAAGATCATCCAATAACTTCCTCACCTTAGCCAATTCTACCTCACTTTTCGAACCATGAAGTCTACTAAAGTAATATTGAACACAATTTATCTTATCCCTAGGATCTAAAATAGCGGCAACGGCCAAAAGACCATTAATATGCTCCCAATATTTATCAAACTTGTCAATCATATTCCCAGCCATGTTTTTTACAATAACAACATCATCATCTAACCAACATCTCAAAGCGAGCTTAATATCACAAGCCTTTCGAAAAAAACAAATTAGAAGTAGGATAAATCTTCCTGGAAACACTTTAGTAGCATTACTAAATATGGACAGCTTCTTACAAATAATGCTAGCCAACATCCAATCTTCATGGGAAGGAATATCAAACTTCAGCTTTTGATTTAGCCGTTTTAGTCTTACAAATACATCCTCATAAGGTAAAGCGGACTCAAGCATAGCAAAAGTAAAATTCCATCTTGTTTTGCAATCAAGAATCAATCTTTTATTGTTATTAATACCTAGAAACCGACAAGACTCCTCAAAATTTTCAATTCTTTTAGGAGTAGACATCCAAAATGAGACACAATCCCTCCCTTTTTCAATCCCCAATTCAATGACATCCAACCCATCCTTAACAATCAAATTTAAGATGTGAGCACTACACCTTAAATGCAATAAAGTACCACCTAACATAAGACACTTTTTCTCAAAATTTTTGAGGATTTTCATCATCGTATCATTCGTAGTACAATTGTCAACTACTACGGATGAAATCTTACTCTCCATACCATATCGAGATAAACAATCCATTAAAACTTTGGCAAGCATACCATTTGTGTGTGGACATGGCACAAAACAAAACCTTCAAAAAAAAGAAACACAATTCGAAATAAAAATCATCATTAATGACATAAAATATATTGACATGGTAGATAGTTTTTTTGTAAAGATTTAAATAATTACCTCAATGTTCGGTTTCTCAAGCTCCAATTTGGGTCGATGAAATGTGAGGTGACAACCATATAGCCTTTCTTTTGATTGGAAGTCCACATATCCATTGTCACTGCAATTCTACCATCATTATACTCCAACAACCGTTTAAGAGAAAGTTTATCGGCATTTTACATCTTAAAGATATCGCCTCTTAATGTGTTCCTAGATATCAACTTGAAGGAAGGGTTTAGACTGTTGGAATACTTCTTAAAACCAAAATGTTCAACCATAGATAACAGATACTCATGCATCACTACCATTGAAACCACCTTACTCCTACTAGAATCTTGATCAAAGTCCTTGTACTTCTCTTTGAGCTCCAAAGTAGTAGTACCATCATCCTCTAATATAGTTCTTAGTTTCTTTTGACCAAGATTATTTCCGAAAAATCTCAAAGGGCAACTCTTCTGAAAATGTTTACGGAGATGAGAAACTCCACTACCTTCTCTGTAAGAAAGATCTTTCTTACAAGCTTTGCATCTAGCCTTTTTAACATCACCCACCATTATTACATCAAAATGAACCCAAACATCTGAAGTACGCTATTTACCTCCTATTAGAACATCAGAGGGGCTGCCAGGGGGGTATCAGGTTGATCATCAGAAACATCAATAAAATTTTCTTCCTCACTCTCTAAATCATGTATAGGGATATTAACATTCGTAGTAGAGTTAACGAGGACCTCATCTTCATCATCAATCGAGTAAGAAGAAAACTTTGATTGCACACTGCGAGATTCCTCTGGTTCCATTCTACTCCCTCTGTCCCGGTCATTTGTTGTCCTTTTCCATTTTGGGGTGTCTCAATCATTTGTTGTCCTTTCTATTTTAGGATTGCATTTGATGAACAATTTGATCATTCATACTCAATTTCATCCACATGTCATTTTGTAATTGGTCATTTCCTCTTTGCTTGGTCTTTGTGCCAAAACGAAAGGACAACAAATGACCGGGACGGAGGGAGTAATAATTAAGACGAAACAAGTAGAAGAATAATTAGGAGTATAACATAACAACAATGAACAATAGTAAATAACAATGTCTGACCAAACCAACAACATTAATCAAAGAAGAAACTAAAGCATGTTTGATGGATTGAAGTTAGTGGACCAATTATTTACAACTCCAAAAGTCTCGGTCAACTCCAAAATTGTTTAGTTCCATAACAAATGTCAAACATCACAATTGAATAAACTATTAGCAAAAATCCTTGATTTTGCTTATAGATATACGCATCTAACGAAAGCAATCTAATACATATCTATGCAGTTGCTTTTACAAATGTTAAACATCACAGTTGACTAAACTATTAGCAAAAAAGTGAACATAAATTCATACGCAATATGCGAAATATGCTATTCATGCTAATGTATGATGGATTAAAGAACTCGACGAATTAAAAACAACATTAACTATGGATTAAAGAAGTACCTTGGTTTTGTCAACCGTCGACTGAGGTGCTTGATTCATTTCCTGTCGGGGTGAGGTGTTCAGGCCTGTGTCTGGGCGGTGGAAATCTAAGATCTGTGAAGGAGGTTGGAGGCGCCAGTGTTTGAGGGATAGGTCAGGGTTTCAATAAGATATAAACCTAATAAAATATAAACGTAGTAGTAGCACTAGTATAGTCAATTAGTCACTGTAAGTGTGCAGCCTTCTATTTTCATTGTCAATTTTTTTGGGAAAAACATATTTTTTTTTAAATAAAAAAAGGGTCGGATCTAGGTCTGGCCGATAAGATCCATATCTAGATCCATTTTTAAAAAAGTGGATTCATATCCTACCCATATCCACAGGGTCTGAAAAATTAGGATCCATATCCTACTCATTAAGGTCCGATCCATGGTCCATGGTCCGTTGTCATCCCTAGTCATACTGAGTTCATTATTCCTAATGACATCTAAAAACACAAAAAAAAACTCAATGAGTGAAGAGAGATTAGCAGGAATTGAAACTAAAGTTGAAGAGCTAACAAGAGTTGTCAATGTTATGGTGATAGCCCTGAATAATAACATGATACATGCCAATCCAGAAGGCAACAAAAAAAGCCACCCAGAGGCAAAGGTAGAGGAAGAGGTCAACCATTTGACTGAGAGGATATGTCAGATTCAGATGAGAGCCATGTCGAAATCCCTGAACACACTGATAAATATTTAAAGGTAGAAGTTCCTGACTTTTCTGGTAGTTTAAATCCTGATGATTTACTAGAATGGTTAGAGATATTGTGAGGGTCTTTGAGTACAAGGGATACAGTCATGCTAAAGCTATTACAGTTGTCATCTTGAAATTAAAAGGCTATGTTTCACTCTGGTATGAGAACTTGAAAGTGCACTTTCTTTTCTGGTTATTCATGCGAAAGAACTCCACCGTTAAGCATGCTTGGCTGGGAGTAGTTGTAACACCCCCTTCTTACCCGGCCAAGATAATCAGTAGATGTCACCATCTCGGTTTCCCGTGGCAGTGAAATCGAAATTACAATTAAGTAACATTTTATATAAATAAGATGTTTAGTGAATTACATAACAAATGAATAAATAAATGAATACAAGTCGTGACTACTACAACATTTCTAATGAAAGCCATGCCAACTATATCATGCCTAGTCGACTCGATGGTCATCAAAGCTCGTGGCCCGTCTCGTCTCCCGCTAGATACCAAATGCAAACTTGTACTGAAACTGCTCCCTATATGATCGGAAATATCATATGGATCAACACAAGCCACCCCAATTAAAGCAGGTGACAATTTACACACAACCAACACACGTCAGTTTCGATAATACTAATACTCTAGATATAACACATGAACATGAATATGCAATGCGTCAATGAAGTACATAAGTCACAAGTCATCGTCCACCACAACTCCACAATCCTCACACCGGTGCCAGAAACACGTCCATGGCACCAACAACAGTGACGAAATCTCAACACCGCCACCTAACAGTCAGACCTCAGCCCGTAAAATAGGTACTTGGAACACGTCCGTGGTACCAAGCCCGGACACTAACCAGACTCCTGCCAGGCGTCATGACACCACACGAGCCCCTCCATACTTAAGTCATAAACGTTCACGTCCCTCTTGGGATGGGAAACCCCAAGAGGCGACCCAAGCGTAAGACGGTCTCCCAAACCGCCTTATATCTCCTCAACAACCGTATATCACAACCACAACTCCACCATATCCTCCAACATACACAATAACCACATGTATGCAATACAATATGCCAAATATGAAAACTTCACATGGAATGTGAATCTCAACATGCCAAGACACATATACCAACAATTACTTATTCCCATGTATAATGAATGCCAAGTATGCCATGTACCCATATGTACCAACAATCACAATAATGCTTTAAGATACAATCCCCCATTAACATGTTATAATGCAATTCCCACACCAATAACAATCCTTTAAGACACATTTACCCAAGCACATGTTATATAATGAAATCTACCATCATAAAATACCAACAACAACAAGAATGATGATGTGCGCATTTTATATAGACTTATTGTACCATATTTGCACGCATTTCTATGCATTTTGTGTAGTGTTAGCTACAAATGTCCTCCAAATAGGCTACTTTGGTTTGTCTTGTATTATTTGCAGGTATGAACCGGAGAGGAGTATAATCAAGCTTAATACATGTCCCTATGCATGCATTTAGGAGATGAGTTGAGTCGGAGCTTGGAAACTAGTATTTTGTGATGCGCATAGAAGTAAGGTAGCTAGGCGAGCAAAATAAGAGCTTCAAATTACTAGTGCCTATTTTGAAGAGCCATATCTCGAGTTCTACAACTGATACTCAAGTGATTCCAATTGGAGATGAAAGCTTATCCTCTTACTTTCCAACTCCACCAAAAACGTTATGTTTTCTGGTCGTGATCCCTCGTGAGGGTTTAGTTTTCAGTACTTGTCGTTAGGAGCACCTAGACCAAAACACAATTTATAACTTCACAAACAACTCTACAATTAGTAAAGAGGCAAGTAAAGGTCGGATCCCAAGGGACGGGAATTGAGATGAGATTTCTATTGCAACTAGTGGTGTCTAAGGGTGTCACAATTGGGGTTTGAAGTAGAAGATCACTAAACTAAATAGCAATGAAAGTAAACAAGCAAGATGAATTAAAAGGGGTGTAAACAATTGATAAAAAGCACTAAGGTGTCACGGGGTCATAGGGGATTCATGGGAATTGATCATACAAACATATTCTCAAGTTATAAGCAAGCAATTATTGTTGTGATGGATCGAGTTGGTTTATGTCTTACAATCCTAGGAAAGTTTGGGTCCCGGAGTCGAATCGATTAGATTGTACAACACCTACAAGTCGACTTAATCTTCCCTACTCAACAATATGCATGGTCTAATGAGACTCGAGTTGGTTTATGTCTTACAAGTCTCATTGAAAAGATAGGTGATGGGTAAAAAATGCAAGGATTCATAGGCTCGCATTTCATCAAACATAACATGTGCATAAGTTGAGATCACAACAAGCAAGCAAATAAACTATGAAAGCATATTAATTTAAGCATGAATCATTCCTCATGTTGGTTTCCCCTAATAACCCATTAACCCTAGCTAAGGAAACTACTCACTCATTATCATGTTGAGCATGCTAGTAAGGTTGTCAATCATACCAACATAGTAAAACATGATGAATAAATGAAAGTGATTAATAATAATTAAAAAGGGATTAAGAGAATTATACCTACTAATGATTCCAATAATAAAGCAAAGAATAAAAGAAGTACTTGATGCTTGATTGGAAGGTTGTCAATCTCCCAATAATAACCCAAATAATCTTCAATTACCCAAAATAAAGGATGAACAAGAGAGAGATTAAGGAAATAAAACTTGTATTAAAACTTGATTAAATGTTGATTACAAAATTAAAGAGAGATTTGATTGATATTAACTACACTAAAGATTGCTAAGAAGAACATGCTCTTCTAATTAGACTAATGAGGTATTTATAGTAGGGATTAGGTACATAAATTAGGGTTTACTAAGGGCTTAAATGACGATTAAGTCCTTGAGGAATCGCCGGTCTCTAGGGAGACTCCGGTCTCTTTTTCGCCGGTCTTAGAAAAAGATGTGCATCCTTCCTTGAAGCTTGTAGAAGACGAAAGTACTGTCTGGGAATCCGGGCGTCTTTGGCACGGGACGAGCGGATTTGGGAGCTTCTGGACGGGCGTCCAGAGGGGGAAGACGGGCGTCTTGTGGAGGTTTTGCCCGGGCGTCTTGTGGAGGAAGACGCTCAGATTGTGGGTGAGGGACGGGCGTCTTCAGGGCAATCCGCACGGATTGTCAAACAGTTTCATTCCTTCTTCTTTTCTTCCTTTTTCTTCATAAAATCCTTGAGGATTTCTTCGGGGATGCAAGGATATTTTCTCACATTGCCCATCTACTATTGTATGTACAAAGGCCTTCTAATCTTGTCTCTCCTTGATGCATGGTCATTGAATTCAATCAATTTAGCCTCATTTTGCCATGAAAATGCAAGGTTTGCACTCCTTTCCTACCAAGGACACAAAACCTCAAAGAATATGCAAAACAAAGAACTAAAGATAATAAATGACCCAAATATGCACTAAAAAGCATGAGAACAAGGCTAATTCGGGGACTAAATATGCTCTAATTATGGTCACATCATTTTCCCAAGTAACGAAGAAATAGCGGCCATTTGAAGTTCAGTGCGCGAAGCAGGAATTATGCGCTGGAAACCACTCGATCGAGTACTATATTGCTCGATCGCATCCTTTTTCTACTCGATTGGTGCCTGATAGTGTTCGATCGAGTACCTAATGTCCTCGATCGAGAGGTTTTTGCTAGGAGTTACTCGATCGAGGAGTTTTAATGTCCTCGATCGAGTACTTTTCTATCCGATGCAAGATTTTAATATCTTGTCATCGTATCTTAGGAAAATAAATATCTCTCCTATAAATAGGAGAGACTTATATAGGTTTTATCATCTTATATACAACTTTTTCCTCTGTTTCTTATTCTATTCGACGTTGATCTTCCCTTTCCGGATCCGAACTCTTGTAATTTCTTTTCTCTCTTTTATGTTATTTCCCTTTTGTACATCTCTTTTTATCATATTGTTTATTATTTCTTTATCTTTCGTTCTTGATTTATTTACCATTATGCATAGCTAATTTCTCCAATCCTAGGATTAGGGGAGCCATAATAGTTAATCGATGATGCTTTAATTGGTTTAGACGGTTTTGTTGTGAAAATTGTTTCTTAGCAATATAACTATAATTATTAGGTTGAATGCATGCAACTGAAGTAATTAATCCGGTTAAATTCAGACCTAAATCGAGAGATTGGAATGAATAGACCTGCTATAGACAATAGACTACACTAATGAGGGTGAAAGCTAAGTTAGTAGTATTTTAGGGCGGATAGCGGACCGAGAGGACCTTTTCATTACCCTTCTCACATCAGACCGACTGACCTACCTTTAGCTGATTTGTATAATATCATGGTGAACCGACATCCTAGCATCTCTCTTTCTATTTTCTCTCAATCCTTGCTTTTAATTTAGTTCATTAGTTTAGTTTAAACAACTCACAACCCCCTGTTTCATGACCATAGACAGACTAGACAAGGAGTAGATTGTGACTGCCTCCCTGTGGATACGATACCGAATTACCTCTACTATATTTATTAGTTGAGCCTGTTGGTTTATTTTTGACAGGGTTGCGACAGCCGTGTCAAATTTTGGCGTCGTTGCCGGGGAGGCAACTATTTTTATTTACTTGTTATATTTTTGTCTGTCTTTAGCCCCGAGAAATTTATTCCTTGAGGCAGTTCTTATCTTTTCTCCTAGTTTTGTTTTGATAGGTCCTACAGGTCCTACCTAGACAGGTCTAGGTAAAATATCATCAAAGGGAAGGCTTGAGTACCTTTGATCTTCCACCTATGTTCCATCCTATGGCACAACAGGTGGTCTACTGTGAGAGATGTGGTACTGCGGAGCACAATGCTGTTATTTGTTTGGCAGAGAACGACGAAGTCTATGCGTTTAGGCAGCGTAGACATGCTAGTCAATCGTATGCATTTGTGCCGCCACATCCGTTTCAGCAGGGAGGCTACCAAAAGCCTCCATTTATCTGGCCACCGCAACAACAAACCTCTACTCTCGTTAAAAAGAATGAAGAAATTGTTGAGTTAAAGTCTTTGGTGAAGGCACTTGCACTTCAAGCGCAAGAAACTGAGAAATCTAGAGAGGCTCACATCAAGATATTTGAATCTCAAATAGCTCATTTAGCTGTTGAGTTGGACTCTAGGCACTCAGAGACGGTGTATGCTGTTTGTAGCGAAAGCGGTCTTCCCCATGAAGGACCTGAGTTGTCTATTGATGATGAAGATATGCATGACTAAGAAATTGAAGATGCTGATGAAGACGAAGCATTTCTCGAATACTTCACCACGGTTCAGCATAAAAAATTCGATCGAACTAGCTACAGTGTTCGATCGAATGAATTATGTGAGGAGGAGTTCGATCGAGCAGATTACACCATTCGATCGAACAGTTTGTATGAGGAAGACCTCGATCGAACACCCCATACTGTTCGATCGAGTACTACTGAGGAAGAAATCACTCGATCGAGCACTATTCATTCTCGATCGAGTGATTTAGCTGTGAACAGTGTTGACTCCTCATTTACGCCTATTCCGGATGACGATGCGAAAGAAGACAATGGTTATGGTGAATCTCCCATTTGGAAAGCCGAGCTGGATGCTTGAGAGGCTGCAATATATAGGACAGAACCCAGAAAGGAGGGGACTGAGAAAGTAGCTGAGTCAGTGAATGTTCCTAGTACGGTAGAGGTAATTTACTCTTTTATCAATGATTCCAACGTTAGAAGCGACCAACCTGAGGTAATTAACGATAACTTCATTATTATTGGTATGGCTGATAGTAAACCACCTCATGTAACTTCTGCTTTCTGTTTTGATACTCCACCCTTTCCTGGTTGGACAAATAATTTATAATTTTTCACCATATTTATCATCGGAAATTTGTTAAGTTGAGACGGTACTTCAGATTGCTTTTATATGCTCCTTTTCTATTTTGGTGCTACTTATGCTTTTGTGTAGCACATGCGCAGATTTATGATCGGTTGCTAAGAGCTTTGGGTTGGTTTGATTGTGACCAACTGGATTAGCTGAGGTGAAGACAAAAAGAGGTCGAGTTGGGACCTGTCTCAAAATAGCGCTTACCGGGAGGCAACCCGGAGCTTAAAACTTTTCATTTGTTTTTCGAACATTTCGGTTTTTGTTGGACATGTAATAATTGGTTTTCAGACATAGACTGGATCGGTTAGACTTGTTTTGTCAGTTCTATGGGCGTTTATTGCGTGTTTCTAGGTGCCTCAATTGGAGTCTAGGTATTCGTGCATCGACAACCACTCGATCGATTACCTTATATTCTCGATCGAGCACCCTAGGATGAAGACCATTCGATCGAGTGCTTTACTCCCCTCGATCGAACCCTTTTGCAGCCCAATGTACTCGATCGAGTATCATCGAGTTCGTGGTTTGGCATCACTTCCAATGATGTTGCTATGGAGCTATTAACGACCTCCCATGATGCTGGTTGGTTTGGGAGGTCGTCAGTTCGCGATATCTTGTAAGTACTCTTCTCTTCTCTTCAGTTTGCATTTCCCTTCCCTATTTTTGAGTACAATGAGGGCATTGTACGGTTTGGTTTGGGGAGGTATATGCATCCATATCTGTGTCTGCATACTGTTTTTATTGCATTTTTGCTGTCACGTTTAATTTTTACATGCATTGTTTATTTTCATTTCAAAAATTCAAAAATCTCATAAAAATCAAAAAATTCGAAAAAAATCCATGTTTCTTTTAGCATATAGGTTGAGTAGGAACGGTATCTTTCGATGATGAAATTGCACAATAATTTGTCCTTTTGCTTAAGCCTTGATAAATTAATATCTTTAGCTTTGTCTTTTTGCATATCTACGAATTAATGTTAAAATTTAGCTGAACGAATAGACTTGACCTGAAATTTTGGCAAACTACTTATAATTTCTAAGTTTTAGAGCCTTAAAACTGGTGTCATTTATGACCAGTTCATGTAGGATTGTGAGTGGTTATTCCTTGCATATCATGTATCATTAATTTGCACATATATGATATTCAATTGCTTTTTGCCTACATACATTCGGGTTAGTGGTTGGTGTCATATGCAGAGGTGCTTGTTTTCCCCTTTTTTTCTATTTTTACCCATTTAATTCCATATTTAGCCAAATTTGCCTTTTGACCCTTAACTACATCCAAATTTAGCCTGCCTTGTCAAGCTAGTTTAGTATATGTTTTTGCGGTATATAATTTACCGTGCCGAGTTTGGTTTGTAATGTATTGATTTGGAGTTGGTAATTTATGAAGGAGAAGGAGGATGAAATGATGAAAAAAAGAAGTTGAAAAGAAAAAAAGAATTCGAAAAAAAAACAGAAAAATGAAAAAAAAACAAAAAGAAAAAACAGAAAAAAAACTAGAAAAAAAGAGTTTAGTTAATTTCGGTTTTGCTCCTATGTTTTATTTTGATCTTATGAGGAGTAAGTTTTTAGTTGAGTGAGTTGATATGCCGATTCAAGGGCATTTTGTTCAAATTTTGAGATGGTTTAGAAGGGGATGCGGTTTTATTTGGTTGTGTTAGGTTACTAGCTTGGCTCATTACCTCACATATCCAAAAATGTTTCGCCCTTCTTACCCATTACCTCACTTTGCCATACTTTTGTAAGCCCTCGTCTGTGACAGACCTTGTTTGGTTGGAATGTATGTGTACGGTAGCTAGAATTGTCTATCATATTAGCTGCATGCATGTTTATGTGGGTCGTAGTTTAGGTGAGCGACTACTTTTCTTTCTCTCTTACATTCATATGCTTACCATTTGCTTCATGAGAGAAGAGTGACCCATGAGAGTCCATCATTAAATGTCTTGCAAGGTCGACGGTTCAACTTTATTATAAACATCTCATAACTCGTTTGCATTAGACTGTTTTGCTATAAGTATTAGTGCTCGCATTAATCGGTTTAAGTGGACATTTGTAGCTAGCTATGAGTTTTCTTTTCTGTTTCATTAGTTTTGCATATAGTTTTCTTGGGGACAAACAAAGGTTTGGTTTAGGGAGGTTTGATGCGTGCATTTTATATAGACTTATTGTACCATATTTGCACGCATTTCTATGCATTTTGTGTAGTGTTTAGCTACAAATGTCCCCCGAATAGGCTACTTTGGTTTGTCTTATATTATTTGCAGGTATAAATCAGAGAGGAGCATAATCAAGATTAATACATGTCCCTATGCATGCATTTAGGAGATTAATTGAGTCGGAGCTTGGAAACTACTATTTTGTGATGCGCATAGAAGTAAGGTAGCTAGGTGAGCAAAATAAGAGCTCCAAATTACTAGTTCTTAATTTGAAGAGCCATATCTCGAGTTCTAAAATTGATACTCAAGTTATTCTAATTGGAGATAAAAGCTTATCCTCTTAACTTTCCAACGCCATCAAAAACGCTCTGTTTAACCAAGTAACGAAGAAATGGCGGCCGTTTGAAGTTCAGTGCGCGAAGCAAGAATTATGTGCTGGAAACCACTCGATCGAGTACTATATTGCTCGATCAAGTTCTTTTTCTACTCGATCGAATGGTGCCTTTTTGATAGTGTTTGATCGAGTACCTAATGTTCTCGATCGAGAGGTTTTTGCTAGGAGTTACTCGATCGAGGAGTTTTAATGTCCTCGATCGAGTACTTTTCTATCTGACGCAAGATTTTAATATCTTGTCATCGTATCTTAGGAAAATAAATCTCTCTCCTATAAATAAGAGAGACTTAATTAAGTTTTAACATCTTATATACAACTTTTTCCTCTGTTTCTTATTCTATTCGACGTTGTTCTTCCCTTTCCGGATCCAAACTTTTGTAATTTCTTTTCTCTCTTTTATGTTATTTCCCTTTTGTACATCTCTTTTTATCATGTTGTTTATTATTTCTTTATCTTTCATTCTTGCTTTATTTAACATTATGCATAGCTAATTTCTCTAATGCTAGGATTAGGGGAGCCATAATAGTTAATCGATGATGCTTTAATTGGTTTAGACAGTTTTGTTGTGAGAATTGTTTCTTAGCAATATAACTGTAATTATTAGGTTGAATGCATACAACTGAAGTAATTAATCGGGTTAAATTCAGACCTAGATCGAGATATTGGAATGAATAGATCTGCTATGGACAATAGACTACACTAATGAGGGTGAAAGCTAAGTTAGTAGTATTTTAGGGTGGATAGCGGACCGAGAGGACCTTTCCATTACCCTTCTCACATCAGACCGACTGACCTACCTTTAGCTGATTTGTATAATATCATGGTGAACCGACATCCTAGCATCTCTCTTTCTATTTTCTCTCAATCCTTGCTTTTAATTTAGTTCATTAGTTTAGTTTAAACAACTCTACTATATTTAATAGTTGAGCCGGTTGGTTTATTTTTGATAGGGTTATGACAGCCGTATCAAATGACATATGCAAACAAATGAGTAAGCATCCATATTACTAAAATCGAGTAGAGAATCCCTACCTTTTTACAAACTCAATAAGCAATTCGAGACAACCAAGAATCCATCTCACAAAACCGTCTTACCCTACATAAATCACATAATTACCATCACAATACATCCTATACACTTTTATTATTTAAAACCCCTTATTAATACCTTAATACCATTTAATTACCCATAATACTAATTAATACTACTCCCTCCAATCCAGAGAAACGGTAACATAGGAAACTATGGGTTATTTAAGAAAATGGGGAAAAGTGAGGGGTAGTGTTGAAAATTTGATTGGGGCCACTTGAATAATGTAATGTTTAATTAAACATTGAGTGAGTGGGTGGGTGGATCATTTGATGGCAAACTTGTAAATAGGTAGTTGGGTATAAGGATAATTTAGCCATTTTTTAGGCCAAATAAGTATGTTTCCATTGGTGTGGATCGTTCGTTTTAGGTAATTGTTAGCATTGGTGTGGATAGGAGAGAGTACTAATTAACAATATCCATAAAACCCCCAAAATCCAGGGTTACTACTAATAATAAAAAGCAGAAGAAAGAGTAAATAACAACTTACAAATGTAAAGAAATGAGAAGGAGTGAAACTTGAGTGCAAATCTCCCAAGATAAGTGGAAATCTCCAAAGGATAAGGTTTAAGTGTGTTTGAGAGGATTTTGGGTGATTGAGAGAGTGTAGAGAGCTTGAGAGGGTTCAAGATTTGTAAAAATAAAGGAGAAAACTGAAAGGGAAGCCTATATAGCAAGGCCCAAAACACGGAGCCTAACACGTGAAAACTGGGCCTGAAACCGTACACTCGGTCGAGTGTACAAGGCACTCGGTCGAGTGCACCACCACTCGGCTGAGTGACGCACAAACAAAAACTTGGTTTGAGCTTAAAAGGCACTCTGTCCACTCACTCGGTCTAGTGAGTGCCTCTCGGTCGAGTACTCTGCTGTACTCGACCGAGTGCACAGCTAGAAAATACGGGGTATTACAGTAGTCTTAGGATGGGTGACCTCCTGGGAATGTTCCCGGGATGCGCATGAGTGAGGACAAAATGAGCTAGAAAAGACACGTGTTGATCTGTGGGCCATGTAGACAGCCTGACGAGCTACCGTGAGTGACCGCTCCTGACCCTAGGTTTGGACCGGGGTGTTACATTACTACTCTAACGAAATAAAATATAGTCATCAATATAAATTAAAGTAATCATTGAAATAATAAAGTAACACAAAATATATTATTTGGTCCAAATGGTCCTGTCCGGTCCATACATTTTTATGGTCTGGTCCACGGTCCAACATTTTACCCTTATTTGGTCTTTGGTCCACTAAGTTTGGTCTGGTCCGGTCCGATCTCAGACCGATGAACACCCCTAATATCAATCATGTTTGTTACCTATTATCGAGGATGATTATCCTTAACATGCTCCCTCGAGATAGACTATCTCTCAAGGAAACCAATCTTGGATACGAGTTGAATGAATCGGGCTTTGAAAAGTGTTTTGGTGAGTATGTCAGTCAACTGATCATTGTCGGATATTTGTTATACTCGGATTGTCCCTTGTTGCACTTGTTCTCGAACAAAGTAAAATTTGAGTGTGAGATTCTTCATTTTAGAGTGGAACACGGGTTTAGCGGAGTAGTGTGTTGCTCCAAGGTTGTCACAGTAAATTATTGGCTGGTTGTTGTGAGCAACATTGAGTTTGGTCATGAGTGATTTGAGCCATAGAACTTTGGCCGTGGTTTTAGCTACGGTTCTAAACTCCACCTCAGTGGAGGAGCGGGATAGTGCCCTTTGTTTCCTTGAGCTCTAAGAAATGGAGTTACGACCAAAGTAGATAATATAACCGGTCGTGGAGATATAATCATCTTTTTCCTCTGATGCAATTGAACGGACAATGGGGATGATGAAGTTGTTATTGTTTGATGTAGTTGAAGGCTGAATTTCATTTACCAAGAGATGATAGAAATTAACAGGAAACTTGAATGTATAATCAAATGATCAGTTGAATGAGGAGAAATAAGGTGACTTACGTTAAATGAGTAAGAAGGTGAGAGAGCGTGTTTAATAATAAGGGGTAGTTTGGTCCTTAAATATAACCGATAGTCGATAAAATGTAAACGAGACTATAATTAAGAAATAACCTCAATAAAATGAGAAATAGGTGTGGATGGTAAGGGTTACCTTCAAACTAGGCGGTTATTAGTAAATGTAGACTCAATAAGTGGTAAATTGTAAAGTTTTGAACTTAATAGGTGGTAAAACACAAAATACCCTTATAAAAATTCAATATTGCATTCAATTAATACAAAGTGGCACATTGAGAGCAACACTCTTGTAGATACCCGTATCCGTCAATATTGGAATTTACAGAAAGGATCAATTGATGAAAACACCATTTAATGTTGCACTTTTTAAAACTTGACACCTTATCATTTTTTTTAAAACTTAATACCTTAATGTGCACTCCTTTCACATTTTGGTATTTTAAGTAGATTCAAGCCGAAAAAAAAGAGAAAATACCCAGTTTACCCCTACCCTTATAAACACTCTTACCCAACCACCACTCACATAACACTCATTCATCTCTCAGTAAAAACAACCTAACTACCAATTTTCCCCCAAATTACCTTCGACTACTTAAAAATCGAACCCAGATTAATTGAAGTGATCATCAACAATAAAAGATCAAGTTTTTATCCATTGTTAAGCAAGTTTCTTCACTCTTTCCTATTTTTATTGAATTTAATTATTTTTGTGGAACATGAGAAGAAGACCTTGAAGAAGAATCTAACCAACTCATCGACATTTTCTCAAAAAATCAATTCGTAAGTTACCCCTAATTTTATGAACTGTAATTATATATTAACACCAATATTTAACATTGCCAAAAATTAAATTAAAAACTAAAACAAAATAGATAGGAATTAAAAGAGTGGAATGAAGGAAACATAATAACATTAAGGAAAAGAGGATATAAAGGAAGAGGCTTGTAGTTGAAATGATGAGAGATTGTGAATAGAATGAAGTAATAAGAGGGGAGGGAAGAGACTGAAATTAACATAAGGGTATAATGGGTATAAAATATGGATTTTGGAGAGAAATTTAAAAAATGGTACGAATATTCCTTTTTTTTGGCCTAAATCCACTTAAGGTACCAAAATGTGAAAGGAGTGCACATTAAGGTATTAAGTTTTAAATTTTTTTTGATAAGGTGTTAAGTTTTAAAAAGTGCAACATTAAAGGGTGTTTTCATCAATTGATCCTTATAGAAATCCCAATAAAACACCCGATGATGATATGACACATGTTTATTTATCGACATCGCTCATTAATGGCTCCGTTTTGTGATGCGAGACGGGTATTATTTGACGGTTTTATAATTTAAATGAAATTTAAATTATTTGTTTTGAATTTCAAGTAAATGAAATTTATTTCATTGGTTTTTAATATTTTCAAATTTACTTGAAATTAAAGCTTTGTTTATAATTTATTTGTAAACTAAATTATTTAAAAGTTTTATTTGAATTTATTTGGAAATAAAATGTGTGACAATTTTTGCGATTTATCGCTTTTATTTAATTTGAAAAATTGAATTTAAAAGTTATTTTAAGCTCGAAACATGAGGCGATTTTAAGCACATTTTTGTATGATTTGGAACAAGAAAATCAAGGAGTAACTTTGGCACAACCCCTCCCCCTCTAGTCCTGGGTTCGAACCTCCATGCACACTCATCACTCCCCTTCTTTTTTCCTTCCCAAACCACGACACAACACCGACACCCCTCCCCCCCACACACACACCGACACCCCTGTTTTGTCGAGCCCAGAACCGCACCAACCACCACCCAACCACCCACCCTACACCTAGACCACAATCCTAGCACCCATCCTAGCCTTAACCCATGCCAAACCCAAAACCCGACCCTCGCTGCCCCTGTTTTTGCGATTAAAACCGAGCCAATTCAAACTCCATTTTCGAATCTTTTGCTCTATATTTTTCCCTCCCATATCTTCTTCAATTTTATTCCCATGTTTAGAGAGTTATCACCTCCCCTTAATCACTCTCCATATCCTCTCTAAAACAGAAAAATCAATCAATCAGTTATATTCTCCATTTCTTGCCAAAACCGAGTCAATCATGCACTCACTCTCCCATTTTGTGTCTATACACTTTCCCCTAAACCAAGCCATATATTTGACTCTCTCACCAAATCTTAGACTAGTCTCTAAGAACCCTAACACTCCCCATTTCCCATTTCCTATATAAGCCCCTCTACTTCACTAGTGAAGGGGACACGCCTTTTCCCTCTCAAAAGACCCTAGCATTCGCATCTAATTTCTCATGTCAAAAGGCTCCTTGAAATCCTCTCATATCCAGAAAGAAAGCATAAGGTTCACACAAGAGATTAGACGAACATTAGAGCAAAGTTTTGCTCTCTTTTTCGTGTTTTCTTGCATTGTGGACAACCTGTGTTCTCGTTTGTTTTTCTCTATGTTAAAGCCTTTTTTGCTCTTTTTTTTGTTATAAAATGAAAATTCGGAGTCCAAGGATTCTTTAACATCTTTTAAAACAAAATTTCGTTGAAAAACGAAGTCGAAATCGCGTTTTGAAAACCATTGCACGAAGTGCCTTTTACTCGTGAAAACAACTTGTTTTTTTCGAATTGTTTGTTCACTTGTTTTGAAAACCAATTTGTTTGAAAACTTTCAAAGATGTACCCCCTAGCAACACTTGCATACGGGATCCCGAGTGGTGTCCAAATCTACATCTAAGTTGAGGGTGCCAAAAAACCCGTCTCTCTCTCTCTCTCTCCCTCCCTCTCTCTCTTAAATCGGCTTTATAGCCTTCTTTTTATTCCCTTTTTATATTGTTCATTGTTTATCGTCTCATTTGTTAATGTGTAATGATGATGATGGTTGATGATGATTATGTGCTGTTTAGGATTAGATTTATATGCTAATTAAATGTTTATTCCTGTTTATGACAATATTTCTCGCTAGTTTGGAATGAGCATGCTTAGCATCCATTTTAAGACACTTGATGACGAAAGTGGTTATTTTCGACCGCTCCCATGGCCGTGTATGTATCGGCATTTGTGCCCAAGTATGGGTTTGTTTTCATCTTATAATTTGTTTAATTATTATGATTAATGCAATTGTAATTGTTTTAGTTATTTTAATCTCTTATGTATTTTTTGAGTCAATGTACTTTAAATAAGGGTCAAGAGTCCTTTATTTAAATTTTAGTAAAAATTATTTCGAAAAGCTTTGCTTTATTTGTTTAAATCGAAGTATTTAACCAAGTAAGTCGAAGTGAATGCGGGCAACGATGAAAGGGCTAAGGACGAAGTCTATGTGAGTCATGTCTCCTTCATTGGCAAGATTTTCGAGGCCTAGAATAGGCATGTATCACGCATGAGTATAGTGCGTCATGTTTAGCAATTGTAAATAGATCGAGTTGTATCTTTACTTCAATTGTTTGCACATCAAGTCGGCAAGTTTGTCCGGGTTATAATAGTAAGCTTCCCACCGGTTCCCCCACTCCCGTTCTAAGCCATGAAGTGATTGTTTGCTTAGTATAGCTCAAATGAACGTTCGCATGCTAAGAAACTTGGACAAAGTAGTTTAAATTATATTAAACGACTTCGAAACTATGCTCACATGCTAGGATCAAATGGTGTTTGCACTTTCATACAAACGATCATAGTCTTAGTCGATTAGCCATCACAGTCCCAAGTAGAGGCCGTTGTTTACAACGGGCGGAGTGGGTGTCTTATTAACGAACTTCCCATCACGTACCTTCACAACGAATACAATATCTTTTGGTTTCCGAATTCCCTTAAATTCGGTGCCGACTCCAAAGATATTTCAAAACCCCGTGAATCCGAATTCCCACATCCACATTTTGACGACTCCGCTGAGGAGTGTGTAACTTGAAAAGGAAAATGATGGCTAATAGGATTAACATTATAATCTTTTTGCATGCATTATCCATTTTGAGACTTTAAGAGGACCACCTCACCCATTGGGTCGATCTCAATGGTTAGGAGGTGACGTCCACTATGCCCGGTATTTATACCAAGATGTTTCCACTGAGGTCTTCAAGTATTAGTTCTTACCATATTGCACACTTCTGCTTATGGGAGGTTTGACTTCTTTGACAACGTGGGACAGTGGCATAGACTCAATTAGAGCATTGACCGAGACTTAGAAGAGTCTAGGCTCATGCACGATTAATATGCGAATGCTTATGTGCTATCTGATCATCCTCCGAGTCTTTTTTCGAAAAATGTCAACCGTTTTTTTGAAAAAACCATCTTCAAACCAAGCATGTTTTCAAATCAAAATGTTGCCAAAATAGATGTAGGTTTTTGACCAAAATGAGCCTTTATAGCCGACATGCTGCCCATTTAAAATCTCATTTTCAACCATCTATTTTCAAATCAATTCCGAAATGATTTTTCACCGAACCATACCCGAGCATAGAGCATGTCTCAAGTCAAGTCTATCCGTGTCATAGGTTTAAGATGAACCGTGTTTCTAGCTAGAACACGACCCATGTGGGTCACCCAAGCCACCTCTTGGGCCCGAGTCAAGTATGTTGACCAAGTTGGTCAAAGTCAAACCACAAAACATATCTATTGTTGAGTCAAGTTTGAGTCAACGGTCATGTTTGTGAGCCAAGTCCTTATTTGTGCAGGGGATTTTAATTCAAATATTAATTGATTTGGGGTTTTTTTTGTAGAAAGGCCGTCACAAACTCGAAAGAAGCAATGTAAGCCGGCTTCGCTAAGCTTAGTGAGACTATAGAACTAATGATAGCTCACCTGGGTGCAATTGAAGCAAAAATGAGTTGGGAAAACACTGCAACTACCTCACCGGAAATGACTGAGTTTGAAAAAAAGGTGCGAGCTCGTTCAATATCAGTTGAAGCTTTCTATGAGGGGAGAGTATTCACTACAACAACTCTAGGGCCTACCCTCCAGTCCTAGATCAACTGCCCAAGAACTTTGTGCTCACAGATATTACTAAGTTTCAGGGGACCGAGTACCCTTTACAACATATCAGGTCCTACAAAGAACACCTCGCATTGAAAGAGGTGCCTGCCAGTATGCTATCTGCTTGATGTAGAGCGAGTCGTTTCACACAATCAAACACATTTCTAAATCCAACAAACAACTAGCAAGTGGTAAGTCGGAGTCGATCCATGGGACGACGCGTTTGGGTTCTAAGGCCCTGTTCTTTCTGGCTTAATTTCAGCTCACTTGATTCGGCTCACAACTCTATTGATTAAGTTCGGCTCAGCTAAGTTCACTCACTCAATTCGATTCGATTCAGCTCAGCTCCATTCGGTTCATTGACTTCCCTCGATTCGATTGGTTCGGCTCAAATAAATTCAGCCCATGTTAATTTTACGCATCTTAAACTTAATAGTTTTTATTAATATTATTATTATTATTATTATTATTATTATTATTATTATAATTTATTATTATTGTTATTATTATTATTATTGTTGTTGTTGTTGTTGTTGTTGTTGTTGTTGTTGTTGTTGTTGTTGTTGTTGTTGTTGTTGTTGTTGTTGTTGTTGTTGTTGTTGTTGTTGTTGTTGTTGTTGTTGTTGTTGTTGTTGTTGTTGTTGTTGTTGTTGTTGTTGTTGTTGTTGTTGTTGTTTATAATAAGGGCGCAACTTTTATTAAGATAATATCAAAATTTAGAAGAAATTAGTGCGCATTATTATTATTATTATTATTATTATTATTATTATTATTATTATTATTATTATTATTATTATTATTATTATTATTCTTCTTCTTCTTCTTCTTCTTCTTCTTCTTCTTCTTCTTCTTATTATTATTATTCTTCTTCTTCTTATTATTATTATTATTATTATTATTATTATTATTATTATTATTATTATTATTATTATTATTCTTATTCTTAATAATAATAATAATAATAATAATAATAATTATATTATTATTATCATCATCATCATCATCATCATCATCATCATCATCATCATCATCATCATCATCATCATCATCATCATCATCATTATTATTATTATTATCATCATCATCATCATCATCATATCATCATCATCATCATCATATGAGAATGGCACAAGCGTGAGAACAGTGAGAATAGCTGTCAACTGTTCGGTCTACTCTGACGGATTCTAATATAACGGCCTAGATCACGCGCTTTGAAGAGTCTATTGATCCAAAATACTCAAGAGGGGGAGGGAGCAATTAGTAGATTATACAACTGGTTGTATGTAGTTTATGTACAACCTTTTCAATGTTGTCGAGTTTTGTTATAAAGTTGTCGAGTTTTACTAACAAAATTGTCGAGTTACAATACAAAGTTATTGAGCTTAAGAGGAATAATTATTAAACTCAATAACTTTTTAAATTAGCTCAATAACTTATAAAATAGCTCGACAACTTTGTGTAAAGAACTCAACAACTTTGAGGCGGTTGTACAATGCTAATATACAACTGGTTGTAAGATAGTATTTCCCGGGAGGGAGGGGGGGGGGGGGGTGAATTGAGGATTTAAAACTTTTTAAAGCTTTTTCGATTATGCGTATGTAATTGATTATTTAAAGTTTATTGATTAAACTTTAACTAATCAACTAAAGAAAGTAAACGGAATAAACGAAACAAACGAAAGAACGAAGAGACACACGGTTTTTGAAGTGGTTCAGTTTCACAAGTCGAAACCTACGTCCACTATTCCCGATTAATAAATTTAGTACCTTTCTACGGATTACAAATTTACTAACCCAACTTGTACAACTAACTCTAGTTGTAACTCAATGAGTACCGTTAAATACTCGAGTGACTAACTTACGCTAATAAGAAAGCACTAATGATTCTAACAAAGGTTCACGTTAATGAACAAGTAAGAAATCAACTAAGCACTATTATCTTATAACGATAAAATAAGAACAAGTATGCGAGCTTTTAAAAACACACGACCTTTTCAAAATAACAAATCGGTTTTTCTGTTTGAAAACACACGGTTTGCTTTGTAAAATAAAAATCAAATTTTATGCTTAAGGTCTCTATTTTAGATGTTGTAAAAAGCAAAGTATTTATAGGAAAGATAGAGTAGGCCACACGGTTTTTGCACAAACCCTAATAGCCGAAAATAATAAGATATGTAAACAAATTATATCTTCTTATTATATCTTTCCTAAAAGCTTTAAAAGATAATAAAGAATATTCCAAGAGATAGAATATAATCTATTCAAATATTATCTTTACTATAAATTCTAAGATTATGATAAGATTTCCTAAAATAAGAATATCTCTTATCATAAACAAATATGTTAAGTAAAATATATAAGATATGTAAAGATATTATTATAGAATAAAATCTTTACCTAATATACCCTAGGTAACACGAGATGTCACGGCTCATATGCCTCGTAACTCGTGCAAACCCTAGTTTTAACATATGGGTTAGAATTTAGGTTTTAAGAAAAGTTTTGTTGAAACCCTAACTAGTAGCAAAGTCCAACTCATAAGTTGACCCATCACGACTACTGATCAACGTCCAATACAAAACCGAACTCCTCACTAAACCGGGCTTAACACTTTCATTAAAACATTTAAAATAAATTTTAAACTATTATCAAAACAATTTTCGAAACAAAATAAGTCGTGTGTAAAAACTCAGCATCTCAATGTTATAGTAGAAGAGCTATAACATTGAGCTCTTTTACTAGTAATGTTATAGCTGCAAAGCTATAACTTTACTAATTTAAGAAACTCATTCTTGATTATCATTACGAGATAATCACCTATACTATTCTAATCTTTAGAGAGATCTTCGAGTATAGGCTACGTCATCATCCAAGCTTGATTAATCTTCTAGACGGACTTCGTCTTCATATAAATCTTGAATGAATCTTCACATCATTTAATCTTCAATGAAGACTTGTATACTTTCGTCACAACTTCCTTTATTGCTTGTGTTAGATGATTTGAATCTAAAATACTTAGACAAACAATTACGCGCAACAAGTATATAAAATATAGAACACTCTTGACATCATCAAAATATAAACATATAAGCTATATGATTCAACAAATTCCCCCTTTTTGATGATGGCAAGCCTCCTAAAATTGTGACTAAGTATGTAGTTCCCCCTCAATATAATACCGTCACCTTAATAATAAAGATCAATGCAAGATCAAAACGATTTTTCAAAAACCGAAACTTTAAGGACTTTAAGAGATAATTGGTCTTGACAAGGAGCAAGCTTAAGTAGATGCTTACTATAGACGTTCTTTCCCCCTCTTGACATCATCGAAAAGCTAAGAACAAATCAAAAATGACTAGAATAATATACGACGAGACAAGAGATAAAACGTCATAGGAAATAAAAATATCACGCAAAACCATAAGCATCCAAAAGATAAGTATCATACAAACTTAGGAATTAAACATGTTTAAGCCAAAATGGGCCGAATGAACACATGTCTAATGAAACACTTGGGCCATAACCTCAAGTGCATTGCCAAAATGGGCCGAATGAGAATGTTTAAACACACCAATAGAAAATAAAAAGAAAGCTAAATAAGGTAAGGGCTAGATATGGTAAAGCGAGAGGAAATCAAATGTTGCGGGTCTTATACGGGTTCAAATAGTTGGGCCTAGTACGATGCTCTAAGGCATCAAGACGATCAAACGAGCTCCGAACAAGCTGAGAAAGAGTCTGAATACTCCTTTCAAAGTTAAGCACTTTCAGAGAGAGAGCTTTCGTGGCCTCCAAGGTGAGCGCTTGATCACTTGCCATAGCTTTCCCGTGCATGACCAACGCTCTACCTTGACTTCTAAGGAAAGTAAGACGATCACCGTGGGGGAACACTTCCCCACGAATTGCCTTCAATTCCCTTTCAAAACCCGCTAACCTTTTATCCACTTCCTCCATCCAAGAGTACACCCGAGAAGCATCCAAACCCGAGTCTAAAGACCGAGATGGTCCAACCCGCGACAGTACCGTAGCCAAATTTGTTGAATGCTCCTTAAACTTCTCCATTAAACCACTCATAAAACCTTCCAATTTCGACTTCATAGCTTCCAAACCCGAATTACCCGGGGTTTTCTCAACATCCTTAACAAGAAGCAACTCGGGTCCATCAACAACAAGACCCATAAGCTTGATCAACGTATCACACATGCAATCTCGTGCACTAACACCGTAACTATCTTGTCCCACCACTCGTTTTATCTCCAACAACCGAGACACCCACATCCCATATGGTAAGTCGATTGTGGTGCTCAACTTCTCCTTTGTTACCGTGAGACTTGTTTGGATTATACGGTGCATTACGACACTACCCAAATTCACTTTCTGTCCCTCCAACCAAGAATAGACCATGATAGTTTCATAACTTGACACCTTATCACGACCTCCTCTCCGCGGCACAACTGTGTTCCACAAAAAGTTCAAGAGGAACTTGATTTTTGCCGAGAGAGGACGAACCACAATATTACCTCCTTCCGTCATCTCCTCAAAATACCTTTTCACTAACAACTCCTTTTCACTCACCACATTAGACCATTCAAGACTCGAATTTAATTCAATTCCGTCATCGGGAACCGAAAAAGTAGAGCAAAAATCCAAAACAGAGACTGTCACATCAACCCCATTAACCACGGCATGCAAGACTCCCTTTTTAACCGACACACTAGCAAAGAATTGAAAAACTTCCACCGGATAAATAGGACCCGAAAATTGACTAATGTGACTCCACCCTTGAAAATCAAGAAAATTAACAAAGAAAGCAAGAGCGGGAACATTAACCAACCAAGATTTCGGATAATACCTTCCACCATGAATAGAATACCTCAAAACTCGATTAACTAGGATGCTTTCGTCATGAGTAAGCCGACGATTTAACCCTTCCTTGGTCGCGGCTTTCGAAACATCCCGAAGCAAGGTACGAGCAACACCATTCCGAACTATAACCTCGGGTTCCTCCACAGCTTCACTTTCATCGACAACTACCTTATTTTTTCCTTTGAAAAGACGACGTCTTTTACCTTCGGACATCGACTCGTCCCGACCACGAAAAAGGGGCGTAGTTGGGTTTGGTTGTGGTGAAGGAAAATTGGTGGAATTAGGATCATGTGGTGGTAGTGGTGATGTTTGGATATGAAAGTGGCGGTTTTGGTGGTGACGGGTTGATGATCGGGTGGTTTTTGCATGAGTTGGATTCATGATGATGGTGATAGTTGAAAAAGGAGGTGATGGTGATGGTTTGTGTAAAGAAGGAGATTTGTGATGATGGTAAAATTTTGAGAGGATAAAAAGTATGCAAGTGGAAGTGTTTGGACGGGTTACACGCAAGGGAGGGGTAGATATAGGTGTAGTCTAGGTCTAGGTTTAACAAGTGGAAGGCAATTATGGTAAGTGTTAATTAGGAATAGGAATTATGGTAGGTATAGGAATTTAAGTGATAGATTTATTATGGTAAAAGATAAGAATTAGAAAATAGAATTGTATGTGGAGTATATTTAGGCGTGTACAAAGGGTAGCAAATTAGGAAAGATTTTTGTGAACTGGAAAGATATAAGATATGGTGTGTTTTATTTATTTTGATAAGGAATAAGTTTGTATAACAATTAAATTCTAAATTACAAATAGAAATTTATCATAAAAATATTCCTACGAACGAATTTATTCATGCAACGCAATATACGGACACAGTCATACAATCTCAACTTAACTAGTCAGTCATAAGAAAATTGAACATATACAGAAACTTAGGTACCACCGATTAAACCAATTTCCAACCGTAAAGTCTCAAATCGTTCTCTAGCTAATGACTTTGTCAAAATGTCTGCCCATTGTTTTCCAGTACCACAAAATTCAAGTTTTATATTTCCCTTCTCAACATGGTCTCGAATAAAATGGTGTCTTATTTCAATGTGTTTTGTGCGTGAATGTTGTGCGGGATTTTTAGAAATTATAATTGCACTTGTATTGTCACATAAAATAGGAATACATCCTACGTCAACACCATAATCACGTAATTGTTACTTAAGCCATAAAAGTTGAGTACATACCAGTCTGCAGCAATATATTCGGCTTCAGCAGCGATTGAGAGAGCAACCGAATTTTGTTTCTTGAACCCCACGTGATGATACACGGTCCGACAAAAGTGGCGACACCCGACGTGCTTTTTCTGTCTAGAGAACATCCTGCGTAGTCGGCATCAGAATAACCGACTAGATCAAAATTGCACTCCATTGGATACCATAGATATAAGTTGGCCGTTCCAATCAAGTATCGTAAAATTCGTTTTACGGCCGTCAAATGCGATTCTTTGGGAGATGATTGATATCTCGCACAAACGCATACGCTAAACATAATATCGGGTCTACTTGCGGTTTAATATAACAATGACCCAATCATTCCACGGTAAGTAGTTTCATCAACTGATTTACCGTCTTCATCCAATGTCAATTTCTTGTTCTCGACCATTGGGGTAGGCATAACATGTGAATTTTCCATTCCAAATTTCCGAATCAACTCCTTGATATATTTCTGTTGATGGATTTTAATGCCTTCATCAGTTTGTTGTATTTGCAGACCTAGGAAGAATTTCAATTCTCCCATCATACTCATTTCGAACTCGGAGGTCATCAACTCAGAAAAATATTTACATAGGCTTCGGTTGGTCAATCCAAAGATAATATCATCGACGTATATTTGAACAACCAAAAGGTCAGAACCCTCAGTTTTTAGAAATAGAGTTTTGTCGACGGATCCTCTACTGAATCCACTGTCAAGTAGAAACTTAGATAATCGATCGTACCATGCCCTAGGTGCTTGCAAAATCCGTATAGGGCTTTATCTAATTTGAATACGTGATCCTCAAATTTGATATTCTTAAAACCAGGGGGCTGTTCAACAAAGACTTCTTCTTGTAAATAACCATTTAAGAATGTCGTCTTGACATCCATCTGGAAGAGCTTCATTCCCATGTGTGCGGCGAATGCTATCAGAAGTCTAATAGCTTCAAGACGAGCAACAGGTGCGAAAGTCTCGTCATAATCTATTCCTTCTTGTTGATTATACCCTTGGACCACCAATCTTGCTTTGTTTCTGACAAGGACTCCGGCATCATCTAATTTGTTCCTAAAGACCCACCTTGTTCCAATGACTGAACGATCTTTTGGTCTAGGAACTAAATGCCTAACCTTGTTTCTTTCGAACTGTTGTAGCTCTTCTTGCATAACTATAATCCAATCAGATTCAGCAAGAGCTTCATTGATATTCTTTGGTTCGATCATAAATAGGAAGGAGTAGAAAGAGCAGAAGTTGTTCAAGGAACGTCTTGTCTGAACACCCTTTTTAATATTCCCTAGAATATTGTCCATGGGGTGTGAGCTCTTGTATTTCCATTTTGTTGAGGTGGTTGGTTCTTCATCGTTATTTGAGCTTGTCCCAACTTCATCTGGATTGGAATTTGAGGAAGTTCCCCCTGAATCCAATCCGGGTGCTGTATTAGAGCCGATTATAACCTCGGACTGTACACCTTGATTTGGATTCGATGTTATAGTAACATTATCTATAACATTGGTTTGGGAGTTCTTGTCTTGAGTCAATGTTATAGTATCATAAACTATAACTTTATTTTTCTCCTTTTTATCTTTTGAGGAACGATCAAGTTCATCATTCGTTCCCTCAATCTCATTGTCCTCCAATTCCAATTCCGGGGGATCGTCTCTTGAAAGACGAAAGTCGGGTTCATCCAAGTCTTCTTCCTCATCCTGTAAAGGCTTATCAAACACGTTATCTTCATCAAAGATAACGTGGACACTTTCTTCAATACAGAGAGTTCTTTTATTGAAGACTTTATAAGCCTTGCTATGATCTGAATATCCTATGAAAATTGCCTCATCACTCCTAGGGTCGAACTTACTTAACCGGTTTTTACCGTTATTGTGTACAAAACATTTACTCCCAAAACAACGAAGATGGGAGATATTAGGTTTTCGACTTCTAAGGAGTTCGTATGGGGTTTTCTTAAGAATAGGTCGGATCATAGAATGATTATGGATGTAGAAAGAAGTACTAATGGCTTCAGCCCAAAAGTTACGAGGTAAACCACTACACAAAAGCATTGTACGTGCCATATCTTCTAAAGTTCTATTCATACATTCAACAACACCGTTTTGTTGAGGAGTTCTTGGTGCAGAAAAATTATGCCCTACACCATTAACTCTACAATATTCTATAAAAGTTTGATTGTTAAATTCGGTGCCATGATCCGTATGAATAGATACTAGATTAGTCTTATATTTATTTTGAACACGTTTCATAAGACAATCGAATTCATCAAATGTTTCGTCTTTTGAATGAAGGAAGATAGGCCATACATACCTTGAGTAGTCGTCTACAAGAACAAAGACGAACCTGGATCCTCCTCTACTCCTACCTTTATTGGTCCACATAAATCCATGTGTACCAATTCCAAGGCTTGAATTGTGCTTACTACTCTTTTCGGTTTGAACGACGATCTTACTTGTTTGCACCTTGCACACGTGTCACACATCTTTTCTTGGTCGAACTTGATCTTAGGTAACCCCTCAACCAAGTCCCACTTCTTGAGTTTGTTCAAGGTTAGTGAGCTAATGTGACCAAAGCGTTTATGCCATAAACAAGGATCATCAAGTGTGACTTTCATGCATGAAAAAGAGTTAGTAGGCACATCATTTAAGTCTACCATATAAATATTTCTTTTCCTGAGGCCTTCTAGAATAACATTGCTAGTTCCTTCAATAATAATGCGACAACTATTAGTATGAAAAACTACTTTGTTACCTTTGTCGCATAGTTGAGATATGCTTAGCAAGTTATGCTTTAGACCGTCCACGAGATATACATCACTGATTGCGTGTGATTTAGAAATTCCGATTTTGCCAATGCCAATTACTTTTCCCTTTTTATTGTCCCCGAACATCACTTTTCCTCCATTGAAGGGCTTGAGTGAAAGAAACAGGTTCTTATCTACGGTCATGTGTCTTGAGCATCCACTATCAAGATACCATTGATTGTTTTCTTTCACTTCTTCCTGCATAAAGGATTAGATACAGTTTTTAGGTACCCAAGCTAAGTTGGGTCCCTTATGATTAGTTACTCTATATACTAGATCTTTTCGAATCCAGATTTGTCTTATAACAGTTTTTCTAACCCTTGGTTTACTTGATTGGGAGGAGTTCTAGGGTTAGGGTTTTCTCCAGGTCTAGGAATTTCTCTAGGTCTTTTACGACTATTTCCCTTGTAAGTAGGTTTACTAGGTTGAGATCGACAAGGGTTTTGTAAAGTGCTAGGTTTCTTGGTGTAGTCAAAGGCCATGTCATAGAACCAACGAAATTTATTGTTCCTTTCTTCGTTAGGTTCGTTAGTAGGGGTTTCCTTATCCTCGTCAACTGTGTCAACAGTTTTAGCATGATCGGTATTTTTTCGTATATCATGTGCCTTTTTGACACAATTGATTTGGATGTGACCCGTATGACCACAGTAATTGCAAATCAGGTATTCAGGAAGATCAGCATACTTCCTTTTTCTGAAATCAAAATCCGAAGGTGTTGATTTGCATTTAGAGTGATCTCTACGGCTGTAGCACTCATGTCCTAACCCCATCTTCATATTATTGTCAGATTGTTCGGTTAGGAAGTTTAGGACTTTTGTGCTACCTTTCCACTTATCATGGACCTTTCTAGAGTGTAGAAGTAAGTATTTTAGGTTTTTAATTTCCTCTTGACATTTCGTGTGATCTACATTATTGTCCTTTTTAAAGTTATCACGAAAGTCTTGGAATCGTTTGTTAAGAATGAACACAACATCGGTGTGTTGTTTCTTAACATTGACCATATCGGTTTTAGATTCCTTTAATTGCTTTGAAAGGGAATCTATCTCTTTCTTTTGGTTTAAGATCACTGCTTCATCAGATGTGACCTTAGCTTCCAAAAGTTCTTTGGCTTTTCTAAGTTCTAAAGTTATAGCTTCATTAGCTATAACTTTGGCTTGAAGGTGCTTGATGTTAAGCTTTAGGTCGGAAGTTATAGCTTCATTAGCTATAACTTTGGACTCTAATTCCTTCTTTTCAGCCATAGTAGAATCTAATGTTGTTGCTTTCTCAGCTATAACTTTAGATTTCAACTTCTTAGCTTTAGCCTTGAGGGTATGATTCTCTTCTGCGATTTCGAGGATATGTTCCTTTAGATCTTTCAATTCCAAATCCTGTTTGTGACACTTATCAAGAGATTGTTCAAAGAATTCAATTAAGGCACTTTTAGACAATTTCTTAACGCGTTTTTTAAGCTCAAGGTAACCTACCTCTTCATCGTCATCTTCGTCTGATTCTCCGAGAAAGCAATAGTTTGAATGTGAGTTTGTGCTTTCATCGTCGCTGTCGGAGATTAGGTCAAGACTAACACTGCTGAGACAAAGGTTTGCTACTTCGTCGTCTTCAGATTCCTCGTCATCTTCTGAGTCAAGGTCTCCCCAACACAAAGCCATCATAACTTGCTTGAATTCTCTCTTTGTCTTCTCACGCTTTGTCTTATCCTTTATCTTCTCCCGTGTTGGACAATCCTTGATCATATGACCAGATTCTCCACACTTGAAACAACCTCTATTTGCGAAAGATGACTTTGATTCAGTAACCTTTTTGTTGGACGATTTGTTGTTGTTGTTGTTGTAGGATGATTTTGTTTGTTTCGAAATATCTTATTTTTGAAACGGCGTGCAAACAGAACAATTTCATCCTCTAGTTCAGAGTCGACTTCTTCACTCTTTAAGGCCATACTCTTATTGCGACTTGGTTCAGCGTCATCTTTGTTAAGAGTAATTTTATGGGCCATGAGAGCACCAATGAGTTCTTGACAGGATAGGGTTTCAAGATCTCGTGATTCCTCCATTACAGTTACCTTAGCATGCCACTTCTTAGTAAGGCTCCTAAGAACCTTTCTATCAATGTCCTCTGTACTGAATTTCCTACCTAGGTTTTTTAGTTCGTTTATGATGCTTGAAAACCTTGCTGACATGTTATCTAAGGACTCATTAGGCTCCATAATGAATAGCTCATATTTTTGCATAAGCAAATCTATTCGGTGCTTCCTAACAATGGAAGTACCCTCATAAGCTAATTCAAGCCCATCCCATATCTCCTTGGCCGTGGAACATGAAGAGAACCGATCAAACTTAGTAGAAGTCATTCCGTTTTGCAGGAGACTTATTGCTTTGGAGTTCTTATCGGCCTTCTTGTAGTCGGCCTCGACATAGTCCTCTTCTTTCTTTTCATAGGTAGTGCCTTCCTCGGACGCCACAAGAATTTTGTGCGGTCCGTTTTGAATAATCCTCCAGCACTCCCAATCATGTCCTTTCACATAGTGAGTCATCATGTTTTTCCACAATCCATAATTCTTCCCATCAAAGACGGGACACTTGAGATATTTGGAATCCATTTATCACGTGATAGGCAGCGGAATATAAAACGATAAGATAAATGAAAAACAAGATAGATCAGCCTCTTTGCGGTTAGGCAATCAAGAGAACGAGGCTCTGATACCAATTGAAGAGTCTATTGATCAAAAATACTCAACAAGGGGGGGGGGGGTGAATTGAGGATTTAAACTTTTTAAAGCTTTTTCGATTATGCGTATGTAATTGATTATTTAAAGTTTATTGATTAAACTTTAACTAATCAACTAAAGAAAGTAAACGGAATAAACGAAACAAACGAAAGAACGAAGAGACACACGGTTTTTGAAGTGGTTCAGTTTCACAAGTCGAAACCTACGTCCACTATTCTCGATTAATAAATTTAGTACCTTTCTACGGATTATAAATTTACTAACCCAACTCGTACAACTAACTCTAGCTGTAACTCAATGAGTACCGTTAAATACTCGAGTGACTAACTTACGCTAATAAGAAAGCACTAATGATTCTAACAAAGGTTCACGTTAATGAACAAGTAAGAAATCAACTAAGCACTATTATCTTATAACGATAAAATAAGAACAAGTATGCGAGCTTTTAAAAACACACGACCTTTTCAAAATAACAAATCGGTTTTTCTGTTTGAAAACACATGGTTTGCTTTGTAAAATAAAAATCAATTTTTATGCTTAAGGTCTCTATTTTAGATGTTGTAAAAAGCAAAGTATTTATAGGAAAGAAGAAGTAGGCCACACGGTTTTTGCACAAATCCTAATAGACGGAAATAATAAGATATGTAAACAAATCATATCTTCTTATTATCTCTTTCCTAAAAGCTTTAAAAGATAATAAAGAATATTCCAAGAGATAGAATATAATCTATTCAAATATTATCTTTACAATAAATTCTAAGATTATGATAAGATTTCCTAAAACAAGAATATCTCTTATCATAAACAAATATGTTAAGTAAAATATATAAGATATGTAAAGATATTATTATAGAATAAAATCTTTACCTAATATACCCTAGGTAACACGAGATGTCACGGCTCATATGCCTCGTGACTCGTGCAAACCCTAGTTTTAACATATGGGTTAGAATTTAGGTTTTAAGAGAAGTTTTGTTGAAACCCTAACTAGTAGCAAAGTCCAACTCATAAGTTGACCCATCACGATTACTAATCAACGTCCAATACAAAACCGAACTCCTCACTAAACCGGGCTTAACACTTTCATTAAAATATTTAAAATAAATTTTAAACTATTATCAAAACAATTTTCGAAACAAAATAAGTCGTGTGTAAAAATTTAGCATCTCAATGTTATAGTAGAAGAGCTATAACATTGAGCTCTTTTACTAGTAATGTTATAGCTGCAAAGCTATAACTTTACTAATTTAAGAAACTCATTCTTGATTATCATTACGAGATAATCACCTATACTATTCTAATCTTTAGAGAGATCTTCGAGTATAGGCTACGTCATCATCCAAGCTTGATTAATCTTCTAGACGGACTTCGTCTTCATATAAATCTTGAATGAATCTTCACATAATTTAATCTTCAATGGAGACTTGTATACTTTCGTCACAACTTCCTTTATTGCTTGTGTTAGATGATTTGAATCTAAAATACTTAGATAAACGATTACGCGCAACAAGTATATAAAATATAGAACACTCTTGACATCATCAAAACATAAACATATAAGCTATATAATTCAACAAATTCCCCCTTTTTGATGATGGCAAGCCTCCTAAAATTGTGACTAAGTATGTAGTTCCCCCTCAATATAATATCGTCACCTTAATAATAAAGATCAACGCAAGATCAAAACGATTTTTTAGAAAACCGAAACTTTAAGGACTTTAAGAGACAATTGGTCTTGACAATGAGCAAGCTTAGGTAGATGCTTACTATAGACGTTCTTTCCCCCTCTTGACATCATCGAAAAGCTAAGAACAAATCAAAAATGACTAGAATAATATATGACGAGACAAGAGATAAAACGTCATAGAAAATAAAAATATCACGCAAAACCATAAGCATCCAAAAGATAAGTATCATACAAACTTAGGAATTAAACATGTTTAAGCCAAAATGGGCTGAATGAACACATGTCTAATGAAACACTTGGGCCATAACCTCAAGTGCATTGCCAAAATTGGCCGAATGAGAATGTTTAAACACACCAATAGAAAATAAAAAGAAAGCTAAATAAGGTAAGGGCTAGATATGGTAAGGCGAGAGGAAATAAAATATTGCGGGTCTTATACGGGTTCTCGTAGTCGGGCCTAGTACGATGCTCTAAGGCATCAAGACGATCAAACGAGCTCCGAACAAGCTGAGAAAGAGTCTGAATACTCCTTTCAAAGTTAAGCACTTTCAGAGAGAGAGCTTTCGTGGCCTCCAAGGTGAGCGCTTGATCACTTGCCATAGCTTTCCCGTGCATGACCAACGCTCCACCTTGACTTGTAAGGAAAGTAAGACGATCACCGTGTTGTAACACTTCCCCACGAATTGCGATTTTATTACTTTCTTTTCCTGTCTCTCTCTGTTTCTCTAAACTCTCGCAGTTATTTTTTGCACTTTCTCTCTCTAATTTCAGCATGAAGGTATACACATTCTTTAGCTTTAATTTTTCCGATTTCGTCTGAAATTTGTCCAGTTCGTTTCAGTTTATTCTGATTTCCCCTAAATTAATGTATTTGTTGGATTATATCGAAATGTTTTCATTTACATTTTATCGGAATTTGTATCTGTTGTATTGTTCGTTGATTATGTAACTTATTAAGCATTTTCATTCGTTTATTTTTAGTTTGACCTAATTTGTGATTCTTTTGGTATTTTTAGTTGAATTTGTAGTAGTGTTACATTTTTTTCATTTGTTCCTAACTGTAGCATATACTTTGACCTAATTTGTCAATTAAGTGCATTACGTCCTTCTTTGTCGATTTCATGCTGTTAA
This sequence comes from Silene latifolia, assembly GCF_048544455.1. Taxonomy (NCBI): domain Eukaryota; kingdom Viridiplantae; phylum Streptophyta; class Magnoliopsida; order Caryophyllales; family Caryophyllaceae; genus Silene; species Silene latifolia. Next base: position 119,572,857 of record NC_133538.1, on the reverse strand, counting down.
TAACATATGTAGAAGCACTTGATGTCTATTACTTTTGGTCTACTTATAATGTACATTTGATCTGTTGAGTATGTATATTGAAACTGTATAGGCTGTTCATTCATCTCAAGCTGTATGTGTTTAGGTTGTACTGACTTCAATTTCTATATTAATGTCATTAGCTCTGTATTCTGTGTTAATAAACATTAACATCGTATTGAATGCCTATTTATCCTGAATTAAATATGATTACTGATTTCCTCAAGTATGTGCATACCTGATGCATATGAACTTCTTTCAATACAAGCTTATTTCATTCACTTTAAATAGTTCTCATATTAGTGATATAGTGTCGTTATCTTGTTTTTGGAAATGATTCTTCTTAATATGCACTTGAAGCGCAAAGGCAATCCTCCAACTGTTACACGCCGTACTTCACCAAGGTTGAACAACCTTAATCCTACTCCACAACATCCTACTCCAAAGTTCCCTCATATTACCACCCGGATGTCACCTAAAATCTTTGTTGAAGTCCTTGAACACCTTGATTACAATCAATGGCATGCTTTAGAATATATTTGTAATACAACGGTTTTCTGTACTGTTGGGTACTCTATCGAGTAAGGCTTACTCTGTCAAGTAAGTGAGTTTTGATTTCGAAACAGTGTACTGTCTGATGGGTACTCGATCTAGTAGGCGTCACTCGATCGAGTAGGGGGCACTCGATCGGGTAAGTGATTTACTCGATCAAGTAAGTCGGTTTTACGGGTTATTTCGCCGGGTTTTGATAGCAACGTGAGGAGGTTATATTAAGTTATTTTATCAATTCCTTTTTACTTTTCACTGTTTTCTAAACTATTTACACAAGAGAAAAACTACGTAACATCCCTTCCTCCCATTGCTATCAAATCCTAAGGGCTAGAGTCGTCAGATCGTTGTGTTCTTTACGCCGTTGAGACCGTCGCATCGTGGGTAAGATTCTAGTATGATTTTTATATCGTTTTATTGTTTTTGGTTGAAACCCTAATTGGGTATTTTGGGGGATTTTGGGAGTATGGTGATTGTTAGATAGTAATTATATGATTGTGTGATTATAGGAGGTGGTTTCGTAGAGAAGCAGTTTTGAATAGCTGATTGTGACGATCTTGGTGATTTGCCTTTCCAGGTAGGGTTTCCCTACTCGGTTATTGATTACATTGTATTTGATAGTTGATTAGTGATGGTTGTGATGTTGTTGATCTTTATCATATTGGTATTGTAATTGGTAATTGTTGTTGTATAGTTGGTTAGATGTGTTTGTCTGTGGTTCGCGAGGCGCGTACTCGGCTGAGTGGAGTCACTTGAGGGAGTTGCTTCACGCCTTTGATTCGCCCCTTGTGGTTCCCGTCACAAGGGGGATGTGCACTTTAAGGAACTTGGGTTTTCGCTTGGAGTTAATGAGCGGGGATTTGGTGGGAACGGCTGCGGTCCCCCACTGGCGGTGTGGAATATCTGTTGCGATGGATATTCTAGAAGGGTTACACACTTTAGTGTGTAGTCAGGTGTGTGGAGACGTGATGGAGCTGGATGATCATATTCTTTGTTATCTTGCTTATCTTGTATTGTGTAATCAGTAACCGACCCCGTTAATTGTTTTAAAAACTGTGGTGATCCATTCGGGGATGGTGAGCAGTTATTGAGCAGGTATGAGATGGATTGCGCGAGGGATAGCTGGGATGGAGTCACCACGTGTCATTAGAGTCTTCCGCTGTGTCTTGAACTAATATTTCTTTTCAGTTGGTTTGATATTTTGGAACAGATGTATTTTACTTTACAGTTTTGGGATTTTGGTTATGTAATCACTTAAACTCATTTATTTAAGTATGTTCTTTTATGGTCAATTTGATATACATATCCTCGGGTAACCGAGATGGTAACACTTTCATGCATTAGGTGGTCTTGGTAAGGCACCTTGGTATATGGGGGTGTTACAAAGTGGTATCAGAGAGACGATTTTGGAACCTGTAACTAATGAACCCAATGAATCTAGAGAGTCAAACTAAAATGAACCCGGGTAGGAGTTGTTAGGAACTAATGCAAAGACTTGGGAGACGTCCTAAAGTCGCGAACTCGCCCTACAACTTTGAACCGGTCACTATGGGGTGTCATGGGATCGCTATGTGTTTACTAATGTTCTATTGCTTATATTGGATTATGTGTTGTATGGAATTGTTGGATATATGATTGTGGAGGAATGGAGGATGTGGTGAAAAAGGTGAAGTAGTTCATATGATGATATGTTGCGAATAATGATGTTGCATGATGGATAACTTATAATGTGGCATTATAGTAACATGTGAATAGGATGTTGCATTTTATGTATATATATCCATATATTGGTTGCGAAAAGTTGTTGAGTTAAAGCATGAAGGTAGCTAGAGAGTCAGCATGACTCGATCGAGTGGGCTGAGCTCGTTCGAGTGGGTATATGACAATGATGAGCAGTAGCTGCTGTTTTGGGGAACTCGAGCGAGTAAGTGGAGTACTCGATCGAGTGGGGGCTACTCTATCGAATACGTTTGGGGCTTGATTGAGTGTGTTTTGTTGTACGTTCTGGTCAGGTTCTGGAGTTGAGGCACTTGATCGAGTAAGTGGGCAACTCGATCGAGTGACCTCTACTCGATCAAGTGGGTGTAGTTACTCGATCGAGTGTGGGCTGTACAGGTCGTATATGCTTTGAGCCGTAGGCTATGTGCTTACATTTGTCTCTTCTCTTATAGCTCAAAGATATGCCGCCAAAGAGATCTGCTTTGTACACTAGGGTGTAGGAGATGAGTGTAGATGATATATCAAAGATGCTTGAGCATCAAGACGCGCTTACCGAGGCCCTAAAGAAATTTTGGAAAGACAAAGTGGTATCAAAGTATTGGCTACTTTGCCAAGATGAGCACTATGATAGCCCGTTTCAACCCAAAAGAGTATATGGGTACCAGTGCGCCAATTTTGCTCGACAATTGGCATAGGGAGATGGAGAACATCTTGAATGTGGTTCATTATCCCGAGGACTTCAAGGTGGAACAAGCTGCGTTCTACTTGAGAGATGCTTCGGGAGAGTGGTGGGACAAGGTAAGGGAGAGTGCCTTAGATTTGTATCTGAAGCAGGGGAAGTCAGCTATACCATGGAGTGAGTTTAAGAGAGCTATGCGCCAGGAGTTTGTACCTGAACATGTTCGTATTAAGCTGAGGGAGGACTTTGATGCTTTCAAGATGACTCCGGATATGACTGTGGCTGATTACTATCATAAGTTTAATGAGTAATTGAGGTATACAGAGGACGTGAGGCTGAGTCAGGAGAACTTGGCACTGAGGTTTGAGATGGGTTTGACTTACCAGATAATGGAGAAGCTACCAGTTGGGGTCCTTATAGATGTTAAGGAAGTTTATGAGCGAGCAGGGAGAGCTGAGAGATTGGTCGAAATGGTCAAAGAGAACAAGGAGAGGGGTCCTTAGAAGAGAAAGGCTGAGAGTAAGGGTGGTGGTCAGTCCAGTTACAAGAGGGGTAACCACAACCAGGCGAGGGCTTACTCATCGGGATCGGGTTTTAGTAGTGGAGCTTCGTGCAGGCGAGGTCGTGGTGGTAGTGGTAGCAGCCGGATTATCTCTTGTTACAACTGTGGTGGTATGGGCCATAAGGGGCACGAGTGTACTAGTGCCGTGGGGAGAGATTTTCAGAGGGCATCGCAGGGGAGTTTCTCGCAGCGTCCATCTCAGAGTTTTGCTAGCAACAGGCCGGCTGGGTCATGGAATAACCAAGGAGGTCAGAGTAACAACAATAGTGGATCTAACCGCAATGGCGGTAACTCTTATCAGAAACCGGCAGCTAACAACAATCAGGGGTCAGCTGCCAAGCCATCTAGTTCAGCTAGTACAGTCCAAGGAGGTGGACAAAATACCAGTGGCAAGTTATTCATGATGGACAAGAAAGCTGCTGAGGATGATGCTCACGTGATCACGAGTACCTTTCTTGTTAATGATGTTTCTACCTTTGTTTTTTTTTATTCGAGGGCATCACACTCTTTTGTATCGTCGAGTTATGCTAAGATTTTGGGTTTGAGAGAGTTTGAGTCTGTAAAAGATGAGGTTTTTATACCATCAGGTGAGTCAGTGTCTTGTGGGAGGTTGTATAAGGGTGTGTCTATGATAGTTGGGCAGGTTAACCTTCTAGTGGATTTGTTAGAATTTCCTATGGATGGTTTTGAGATGATAGTTGGTATGGATTGGCTTGGTAAGAACAAGGCTAGAGTTAATTGTCACCAAAAGAGTCTCTTTGAGAGGTCCTAAGGGAGTTAGTGTGTCTTATCGTGGGTTTGTTGTCAAACCCAAAGTCAAAGTGATTGCAGCGGTGACATTGAAGTCTTATCTGAGGAAGTGGTGTCCTTTGATTCTATTCGATGTGAAAGACCATATTAAGGTGGGTTCGATAGCTGATCAGATACCAGTGGTGGGAGAGTTCCCAGATGTTTTTCTGGAGGAGATACCAAGTTTGCCACCAAAGAGAGATATAGATTTCAGTTTGGAGTTGAAACCAGGGACGGGACCAATCTCTAAGGTCCCGTACCGCATGGGTCCTAAAGAGTTAGAAGAGTTGAAGAAGCAGTTGGATGATTTGATAGATAAGGGATACATTAGACCTAGTGTATCGCCGTAGGGAGCACCAGTTCTGTTTGTGAAGAAGAAAGATAGGAGCTTGAGGTTGTGCATCGACTACAGGGAGCTGAACAGGGTTACAGTGAAGAACAGCTATCCTTTTCTAAGGATAAATGATCTGTTTGACCAGTTGAGTGGAGCAGGAGTTATTTCAAAGATTGATTTGAGGTCATTGATACGGGTGTCGCAACCCTATCAAAAATAAAACCAACTGGTCTCTATAAAAGTGTAGTAGAGGCAGTCGGGTATCGTATCCACAGGGAGATGAGAATTCTGTATGCTAACTAAGTCTGCCTAGGTAACCGTTTCTTGGGGATTAATTGTTTGATTCTAAACTATTGAGATAAAGAGAAAAGGAACAGCGAGAAACAAGCAATAGATTCTAAAGAATTTACTAGGAAGAGAGAAACAGCTAGGACAGTCGATTCACCATGGTTTTCTAGGGATCCAATCTAGGGTCAAAGGTTAGCATAAACTCGGTCTACAGGGTATTGAAAAGGTCTTTCCGATCCGCTATTCACCCTAAAATTACTAACTTAGCTTCTGCCCTCATTAGAATGTCCTAATGTTCACTGCGAGTCTCACCCCTTACAATCTTCCGATCTAGGTCAAGGTGTATCAAATCAACTAGCTAAATGCGTCGACTCAAGCAGCTAATTGCTATTAAATACAGTGATTAATAACATAAACCTAATTCTAACCAAGTCTAATCACCTAATCTTAATCTCCCTAATTACCAGGGCTCCCCTATGTCCTAGCATAGGGGGATTAGCTATGCATAATGAAAGTTGAGAAATTAATAAAGACAAATGAACTAATTAACTTGAACATGATAATAAGAAGATGAATTGGAAAACAAGAAACAAAGCAATAAGGAAAAGAGATGACAACAAGAACAATTGCAATGAAATAATAAATTGAAAGTACCCAATACAAAGAAATTCCAAGAAATAGAGTTTTTAGGTCTAAGGAGTAAAGTGCCAGCGAGAGAGATGATCGCCGTTCTAACTACCCTGCTCCTATTTATTCTAAGATAGAACTAAAATATCTAAAAGGTAAATCTAAAAGATTGCGTAAAAATATTCTAATCATCAAAACTACTCAATCGAGTGAAAACAAACTACGCGATCGAGCATAATAAGGGTCAAACACCTCGATCGAGCAAAGAAAGTACTCGATCGAGGAACTCAGCAAACAGCCTTCTCGATCAAGCAAAGGAATGAACTCGATCGAGGGTTCTCAGCATCAAAGGCTACTCGATCGACCAATTTCAGCAGTCAACTTAGTCGATCGAGTTAGCTAGCATCGTATCAGCATAGACGAACTCAAAACACCTTCCGAAACCACTTCACGCATCCCCAGGTGACAAATTTCGGGCTCCGATTCTTCTATCTCCAAAATGCATGCAAACGGGATATGTTCAGGCTTGATTATGCTCCTCTTCGGTTCATACCTGCAAATAATACAAGACAAACCAAAGTAGACTGTTCGGGGGCATTTGTAGCTAGATGCTACATAAATAGCATAGAAATGCGTGTAAATATAGGGTAAAACCTTATATAAAATGCACGCATCAGTCAGGTTACCATCAGGTGAGGATTCGAGATGAGGACAAACCGAAGACAGCTTTTCAAACAAGGTATGGTCACTATGAGTATGTGGTGATGCAGTTTGGGTTGTCTAATGCACCGGTAGTGTTTATGGATTTGATGAACCGGGTCTTCAGTCAGTTTTTAGATCGGTTTCTGGTGGTGTTCATTGATTATATCTTAGTCTATTCCAAGACTAAGGAGGAGCATGAGAAGCACTTGAGGTTGGTATTACAAACTTTGTGATACCCGTCGTTGTGAGTACCAAAAATAAGATTTATAATTTCCTATTAAGACTAACCTAGGCTTGTGGTAACAGGGTCGAACCACAAGGAGGCAGACGTAATTTCTAGCTATCTAATTATAGTCTAAGGTAACGAATGTGGGGGTTGAGTTGAATTGGTCTATAGCTAAGAATAAATAAAGACAGTAAACTAAAAAGACGGCTTAAACAGATAAAGAAGGGGTACTAGGATGGTCGGTTCATTACAGCTTCGGCGGCAGCATGCTAAGTCGGTCTGAATCAAACACAGGTGAGGTGGGAAACAAGAGGTCCTCTCGGTCCACTCTTAACAAATAGCATCTTTCGATCTCGCTATAGGTCCCTAATATCACTAATACTGACTCTCGTCCTGAAAAGTGACTAACGGTCTAAACTATACCTATCTTTCAATCTCAGCACAGTTTAGTCATCTTAATTGGTGATCAAACTACTTTCCCTATCTTTCGATCTAATGGGCCAGTCATAAATTAAGCATCTAACTGGTCGCATGCATTCTATTCATTAAATACAACATTAAAATCAATTAAAACGAAAGGTAACCTCACGAGGTCAGTCGATCGACCAAGTATGTCAGTCGATCGACTGACACGCGAATTCAGTCCAATTTAATACTACGCCGCCTACGCCATAATTCGCCTACATCCTAGCACAATTGATTTAGCTACTCATCTTTGAAAGTGATAACAACAATAATACTAGGGCACAAAAGTATTGAACTCATAATTAAAGCGGTAGGACAAACAATTAACATGCAATAATAAGATGGTTTCGGGAATCTAACTATCAATTCTACGCTAATAACGAAATAAAACGAACTAAAAGTAGAACAGGAAGAATACCGAAAATCGCAGGAGAACAGTAACGGAGTGATTAGAAGTATGAATAAAAATCCGATACAATCAATATCCCAAACCCTAACTATGATATTCTAAAATTGAATGTGAAACTTAGATAAAAACTTGATACTAAACTGATGTTTCTAGGTTACGTTATATAGCCACTAACGTAACTTTATTTCCTAAACCTAATATAACTTTGGGCTTCAAGATTCACGGTCTTTTAATTCTCGTCTGTAATAGCAATTGGGTCGATCGACTGCTAGGGTGGTCGATCGATCGGTCTTGAGTGAAAATAGAGCTTCGGAACCGATGGTTGGTCGATCGACTGCTAGGACTGGTCGATCGACCGCTTGAGCTGCTACTTGACTTCTATAAACTCGTGGACTTGCCTTTTGGTCCTTGAATTGCGCACCAAGCTCATTCCTCGGGTGAATACTTCACGTCATATACAATGCAGGATACTCGGGGATAGATTTAGCTTAATTTCCGCTGGATTCTTCACATTTCTGCAATAATGTACAAAATATGGAAGTAGACGGAAATAGGGAGAAATGTAGCATAAACTACATGAATGAGCTCTGAAATGCGTGTAAAAGGGGATGTAAAACATCATATAAAAGACACGCATCAAACTTCCCCAAACCAAACCCTTGCTTGTCCCCAAGCAAGAACTAGACTCGATCTAATGACCAAATGGAACGAGTTCAATCTCAGAGCGAAATGCAACATGTAAAGCCTAAACCAATTTAATGCAACAACCAACAATCAATTAGCAAATGAATCATGCAAACGAGTTATGGAGTCGTTAAAACTACTGAGCCGTCAACTGCAGGGACTTATCAAATTGGACTCTCACGGGTCGCTCAAATCACTCAATAAGTACAGGTGAATAATATAAGATAGAAAGAAGTAAATGTAATGACGCTCACCTAACTACGACCTATCAGAACATGCCTGCAGTCTAATATGAAAGCAATCTCTACAACCGTACATACGCATTCCAACCAACAAAAGACCATGACACACGCCGAGGTATAAATGTGGATATGTGAGGTATGGGTAAGAAGAGGCAAAACATTTATGGGAAAGTGGAGGTACATGTGATCAAGCTAGTACCAAAACGGAACCATATGGCAACATCCAACTTCTTGCTCATAATCAAACGAAACGGTGCTATAGCAAGCACAAATCTCACAATTTCCAGAGATAAAAGTAATCAACTAACTCCCCATAAAATATGAATAATACACGGGAGCAAAAATCGCCAAAAGATAAGGTGATACCGTCGTTTAGTACCAAAATTAAATTTATAATTCCAAACTAAAACTATAGCTAGTGATAGTAAGGGTCGAACCACAGAGAGACAAAGTTGATTTTGTTTGCTATTTTTCAGTCTATAAAAGTAACAATTAATTGGGGGTTTTGAAATTGGTTGATTAACTGGCTAATTGCAAAAATGAATATTCTCAACAAGATAAAAAAAGGGATCGGGAACTTCGGTTCACCATGGCAAAAATCAGGTCAGTAAGATAGCAAAAGTCTTACGAAACGGTCTCAGGGAAAATAAGCTAGCCTTTCGATCTAGTAAAGAAATTTATCAAAAGATAACTAAACCAATACGGAAGAACTCATACTACACAACAATCCTAATTTAATACCATGGCTCCCCTTGTTCCCAATCAAAGAAATTACCTACGCATAATTATAACTATTCTAACTTCGAAATTAATAATAAAGAACAAACTTGACATATTGGAATCGAACTAAAACAAAAGAGAAGGATTCAATTGCTGAAATTAATTGATAAAAACAAGAATCAAAATAACAAAGAAATAAGGAAGAGAAAGAATTGCAATAAAAGCTTACTAATTAAATTCAAGAACAAAGTATCGAAATCAAAGGGTTCCGTCTTCAAGCTAGATCTAAAAACTGAGTTTTTTCAGAATGAAAAGGCATAACCTAAAAGTTGCTGCGTTCTACTGATAAAAAGATACTGAAAGTTAATTACAAGTTGGGCTTTTAAAAGTCTAACACGAAGAAAAACGTGTCAGCTCGAAAGCTGGTCGATCGACAAGCCAGAGTGGTCGATCGACTGAATATGCGGAATAAAAGAGCATCCGATGAGCTTTGGTGGTCGATCGATGAACAAAGCATTGTCGATCGATCAATATCTTTGTCTTTGTAGCTCTCTTGTTCCTTCCAATCAACTCTTCACTCCTTTGCACGCATCCCAAGGTGAGTGAATACGACTCTCCTTCTCCTTGGCTTCCTTAAACTTGCCTCCGGAGGACGAATTAGGCTTGATTTAGCTTACTTCCACTCGTTCCTACAATAAATCATAGAAAATGCAAAGTAAACCGTTTCGGGAGAAATAGTAGCCTTAAGCTATCAATTATGCGTGGAAATACGTGCCAAAACCGCAGATAAAGTGTATAGAATATGCACGTATAAAATCTCCCCAAACCAAACCTTGCTTGTCCCCAAGCAAGCACTATGACCCGTATAAAAACTAAATGGAAAGGAGTACATTTCAGAGCTAACTACAAGTCAATGCCAAACCGTTTAATGCCCAAAGTCAACTATTGCAAGGCTTAAATCAAGTGAACAAATTTATGCATATCATAGAATTAAGTCGGGCGTTCGACCTTGCAAGACTCATACAATCGGACTCTCCCGGATCACTCTTCTCTCAGCAAAGCAAATGGTAAGATTTTATGTAAAAGAGAGAGAAGAAAAATACAGTCCCTCACCTAGACTGCGACCGACAAAACATGTATGCTTGACTAGCATGAATAATGATTCTAGCTACCGTACATACGCATAACCATCGTCAAGGACTATCACATATGCCGAACTATTGCAAGATTTGGGTATGTGAGGCTAAGTGGGAAAGAAGGGGCAAAACAATTATGGAAGAGTGAAGGTAAGAGCCAAGCTAGTACCTAACGAACCATTAGAAACCGAATCCCGTTCTTCCAACTCAACAAAAGACCATGCCTTTATTGACTAGGCAACACAAAAACCCAAACAAACGCCTCCAAATCATGAGGTAAGCACATGAGGCGTGTTCTTATTTCAACCAAGACCTTATTATTTTCAAGACTCTTTTTTTTTTTTTTTTCTCTTTTTCCTCTTTCCTGTTTCCATTTCTTTTCTTTCATTTTCTCTTTTTGTTTTTTTTTCAACCTCTGAACTGGTGGTCGATCGACCAGTGATGGCAGTCGATCGACCACCCTTACACAAAACAGAGCCTTCTGCCCAGGTAAGACAGCTCCCTTTTTTTTTTCATTTTCTGGAAATTTTTTTTTTTGTTTCAAAAGGACACAGCTCCTTCACTTCTCAAAAGTACCCGCTCCAACATTACAAACGAACCAAAACTGCTTCTAAACTGACAAAAATTCCTCTACTACTTCCTAGCTTGGCACAATGGTAGGCTAAGTATGGGATGTAGTTAAGGGCAACTGGCAACTTTTTGCTAATGTGAAGCTAATGGGGTAAAACGAGAAAGGGGAGGATGCAATAGTTCTCAAAACATGCGATACCAACCACAACCCAATGCGTATAGGCAATAAGCAATCAAAACTCATACACGTGCAAAACATGAAATGAAGGGAGTAACCACTCTCAATCCTAAATTAACCGGTCATGAATGTCACCAGTTATAGGCTCTATATCTCAGAAAGTATAAGTAGCTTGCCAAAAGTAATGAGTCAAGTCTAATTGCCCGAAATGGATTCCATAACAAAATTTGAGAGATCACTTTAAATTCTTGCTAAGCAACTGTGAAAAGGCAAGGAATGACATATTTGACTAATAGAGCAAAATCATCATTAATAACTCCCATCCGACTCAACAATATGCAAAAGTAAACGTGATATTTTTGGTTTTTTATGAATTTTTCAATTTTTTTTTTGTTTTTTTTGAATGGATGAAAATAAAAACAAATGCAAACAGAAATGCACTAAACATGTGACTGAAATGCAATAAAAACAAATGCAGATGCTAAACAAAAGGCATATGCAAATACCCTCCCCAAACCAAAACGCACAATGTCCCCATTGTGCTCATCAGCAAATCACCAGCAGAAAAATGGGAGAATAAAAGCATAATAAAAGAAAAGGAAGCTAAAAGAGAAAGGAATATAACTCACAAAATACGACCTCCCCAAACCAACTAAAAACGGGGAGGTCACCAGCATCTAGTCTCCACCCTCGTAGTCAAAGTCACTGTCCTCTCCGGACCCCGAGTCACTCTCCTCCTCCTCAGCAGCAGCAGCGGGAGTGGCCCTCCTGGAACCGGAGGCACCAGCAGTAGTAGTGGGAGGGGGTCTCCTGGCAGGCTGAGGGTAACCGCCCGCAGGGGGGACAAAGTAAGAAGGGTGAGCCCAGTCACCCTGTGGAAGCATCCCCGAGCTAGCTCCTCGTAGACCGGCATACGGGGCTATGGCCGTGTCCAACCTGTCTTTGGTTGAAACTCCTGCACAAATCACCCAAAACACGTGACATTGCCCTCTAGTCCATGACCGGAGGGACAACCAAAGGAGTAGGTGGTAGAAAAGTGGATGAACCAGCAGTAGGGGTGGTAGTGGAGGTAGGGGGTGCCTGTGAAGAGGAGGCACGAGCCCTCCTCGAAGTGCTAGCAGGAGGAGTGGCCGCCACCAGAGGAAGCCTGTAACTAGGCAAGGGCGGCCGAGCGCCCCCCCTCAACGGTGGTAAGGGCGGGGAGAGGAGGGTAGCCGATGTGAGGGGATGCGGTCACAGATGAAAGAATCAATCTTCCACTGCATCTATCTATTGACCCAATAGACACCCCTCGCGTAAGAGAGGTCCATGAAACGCAGGTCAGGGTCGATGGGGTCCTCCTGTCGAGGGAAAAGTAGAACAAGGCGGTTGGTGATACGTGTCACCAATCCGCCACAGGCAATGGTGGTCAAGGTGCCCTCACTTACAGTCTGAAAGTGAGCGGCAGTCAAGTAGGCAATGTTATAGATACGGGCTGTCCGACGCTCAACGTTCAGATAGCCCGCCAAAATTAAAAGCTCAATATTATTCACATTATTAGACTCTTTACGACCAAAAATGGTATTACCCATTAGCCGTAGAAAATAACGAAGAGGGGGAAAGTGGACGGAAGTGCCCGTCCTCCTCGACCCGTAAGTGTCGCCGATACAAGACCACATGACCCGATGACTGTCTGAGGTGTCCGAGGTTCTGCCCTCGAAGTACAGACCCAGAAAACCCGCAAAATCAGCAAGAGTCAGAGAGTAATTGACATTGAAAAGACGAAAAGAAATGCAAGGTTTGGTCGAATCAGCCTCGAAAACTTTTGTGTCGAAAGCATAAGACGAAAAGAATTCAAGGGTCAAAACATAATATGTGAACTCAGCCATGTCCACAAGACCCATCATACCCGTCCCATTTAGCAGGGACACGACCGAGGCTCATAATGACCTAGTTTCTCCAAAGTGTCTTTATGGAGAAACCGGGTAGCTGTGACCTTCGTACTCGAAACAAAGGAGGAAAATTTAGCGCGCTGAATGGGTTTAGCAAAGATAACCTGCGGATAGTCAGGTAGACTATCCGTAGTGGCTTCTATCAACGGGGGCGGTCCGCGTGATCGCTGGCGCGTGCCCTTGGCTCGATTGTCCCTCTTGCATTGGCGCCTTTCCTTTTGTCATTTTGTTTTGTTTGTTACCTGCAATCAACATATTATCAGCAAGAAATCCCCAAACAATGTCAATTTCTGGAAACCCGAATCAAAATCAAAACTGGAATGCAAATTAGGGTTTCGAAAAAATTGGGGAAAACGGCTTAAAACTCATCCTAGCTGCTCATTTGCTTGAAAATTAAAGGGGAAAGTGTAGAATAAGCAATTAAAGTATAAGGATGGCAAGAAAACAGCCCCAAAAATCGATTTCCCAAATCGATTTTTCTCATCTCACAAGCATATAAGTCGAAAATTTCGCACAAAACCACAATAAACTCGAGAATAGAGCATGGAAGTGAGATTAGGGACGTACCTTGAAGATTTCCTTGAAGATTAAAGCAAGAAAGGAAGAGATTAAGGTGGAATTGGCAGAGAAATCGCGAAAAAAGGGAGAGAAATAGGGTTTGCTTAAAACTTTGTGTTTGTGAAAATGAATAAGTGAATGAGTAAAACTCCCCTTTTTCGATTGTAATCGATCCCGCAGAGTGGTCGATCGACCACTTTACTCGGTCGATCGACCAAATTACCTGCACAAGAGCTTCGGACTTTCCTCGTCGGTCGATCGATGAATGGACAGTCGACCGACCGCAAACGCAATGGCGTTTAGGCTTTAATTCGTCAGAAATTCCTTTGCCATCATAATTTCCCGTCCTTTCCTCACAAAAATCAAGCACTCCTCCTACGCACTTTGCATAAAATAGATACCTGCAAAAAAAATATCAAAGGTGCGCGTATTCCCATACCAAGAAACTGCCAATTAAAGGGAATTAAAGAAAACAACAAACAAAAAGAACAAAAACTCAAAATGCAAATTAATTGAAATGACAAAATAAAATTCCTAAGTTACAAAAATTTACAACCTGGGTTGCCTCCCAGTTAGCGCTGGTTTAAGAGGTCCCGCACGACCTTTTTACCTCACTTTTCATCATCGATCGATAGCGGGTCGAAGTACAATACCTCGACTTTCCCAACATATGCATCTGATCCATGATAGTGCTTCACATATTGGCCATTAACCTTGAACCTTTCTCCAGCAGAGGTCTCCAATTCAATCGATCCGAACTTTTGTGACAATTTGTGACCGTATAAGGGCCGGTCCACCTGGATTTCAGCTTACCAGGAAATAAACGGATAAGAGCGTTAAAAAGAAGTACCTTATCGCCAATATGGAACTCGCGCTTGATGATTCTCTTGTCGTGCCAGCGCTTTGATTTCTCCTTGTAGATCCTTGCATTGTCATAGGCTAGCAGTCTAAATTCCTCTAGCTCATTCAGCTGTGTCATGCGTTTCTCACGAGAGAGGTTAGGATCCAAATTCAAATCACAAATAGCCCACCAAGACTTACGCTCTAACTCAACAGGTAAATGACATGTCTTACCATAAATCAATCGGTATGGTGACATCCTGATTGGTGTTTTAAACGCAGTTCTATAAGCCCATAAGACATCATCCAACTTAAGACTCCAATCTTTCCGTGATTTAGAAACAACTTTAGCTAAGACTTCCTTCAATTCTCTATTAGAAACCTCAACCTGACCACTAGTTTGGGGATGATACCCCAAACCTCTACGATGTTGGACACCGAATTTAGTCAATAAAGCACTAAGTTGTTTCTCTTTAAAATGCATTCCCCCATCGCTAATGACAACCCGAGGGACACCAAAACGAGGGAAAATGATCTTTTTAAACAGTTTAATCACGGCCTTTGCATCGCAATGAGGGGTAGCAATAGCTTCTCCCCATTTGGATACATAATCTACAGCTACGAGGATATATTTGTTACCTTGACTGATCGGAAAAGGTCCTTGATAATCAATGCCCCAGACATCAAAAATCTCAACCTCAAGAATGCCTACCTGTGGCATCTCATGTCTCTTGGAAATATTCCCCCGATCTTTGACAAGCATCGCACTCAGCCAACAAAGTTGCGACAATCTGCATGCAAAGTTGGCCAATAGAAACCAGATTGGAGTACCTTAGCTACGCTGCTGGACGGACCGTGATGACCACCATAAGCAGAAGAGTGGCAAGCCTCTAGGATATCCTTCACCTCCCACTGAGGTACGCATCTCCGGATGAGACCGTCTGCGCATTCCTTGAAAACATAAGGATCATCCCAAAAATATTGTCTAGCATCATAGGCAAACCGCTTCTTCACGCCATGAAAGCTCGGGTGGTATCCTACTGTCACAAAGCAAAGTTAGCAAAATCAGCAAACCACGGAGGTGGATAAGACCCTGAAGTAGTAATAGCTAACAAACTCTCATCGGGAAAAGAATCATTAATAGGCAACGAATCCTCCCTTTTCGTTTGCCAGAGACGAGATAAGTGGTCACTACACATTTCTCTGCTCCTTTCTTATCTTTGATCTCCAAATCAAACTCCTGCAAAAGGAGTATCCACCTCAAAAGTCTCGGCTTCGCATCTTTCTTGATAAACAGAGTCTTCAACGCTGCATGGTCAGTATAAACAATAACCTTAGAACCTAACAAATAAGACCGAAATTTGTCTAAGGCAAAAACAACAGCTAGAAACTCTTTCTCAGTGGTAAAATAATTAATTTGAGCCTCATCCGAGTTCGGCTCGCATAATATATGGCATTCGAGCTTTATTCTTTCATTTGTCCCAGGATCGCACCGATCGCATAATCGCTCGGCATCACACATGATCTCAAATGGGAGGTCCCAATCAGTAATTTGAATGATTGGCGCGAAACTAGGGCCTCCTTTAACTTTTGTTAAAAGCGACATGGCACTCATCAGTAAATTCAAATACAGCATCCTTAAGGAGCAATTGTGTAAATGGTTTAGCAATTTTTGAAAAATCCTTAATGAAACGCCGATAGAAACCAGCGTGACCAAGGAAACTCCTCACTCCTTTAACATTCACGGGAGGAGGTAATTGCTCAATCACTTGCACCTTTGCCTTATCAACATGTATACCTTTATCAGAAATCAGATGCCCTAACACAACTCCCTCATTGACCATAAACGACACTTTTCCCGATTTAAAACAAGATTAACATCTATACAATTTGCATGACTTTATCAAGGTTAGCTAAACAACGATCAAAGTCACTACCATAAACTGAGAAATCATCCATGAATACTTCCATAATATTTTCTATATAATCATAAAAAATCCCCATCATGCACCTCTGAAAGGTAGCAGGGGCGTTACACAGTCCGAAAGGCATTCTACGATATGCAAAAACACCATGTGGACAGGTAAAAGTAGTCTTACTCTGATCGTCCGGATGAATAGGGATCTGGAAGAACCCTGAATATCCGTCTAGAAAACAGAAAAATTTGTTAGAAGCAAGTCTTTCAGTCATTTGGTCAACAAAAGGGAGGGGAAAATGGTCTTTCTTGGTGGCGGCATTCAACTGTCTATAATCAATGCACATCCGCCACCCTGTCACTACTCGAGTTGGTATTAATTCATTTTTATCATTTTTAACCACGGTAGTCCCTCCTTTCTTCGGGACTACCGAATCGGGCTAACCCACTTGGAGTTGCCAATCGTATAAATAATACTGCGTCAAGTAGTTTCATCACCTCGGCCCATAACAACTTCCTCGCATCTTCGGGTTCAACTTGCGTTGACCTGCCTCGTAAGGCTTGTGGCCTTCTTCCAGCTCTATCCTATGCATACAAACATCAGGGCTTATGCCCTTAATGTCATCCAAAGAATAACCCAAAGCCTTCTTGTTTTTCTTAAGTATACACATCAAAGCGCATACAGTGGTCGTCGTTAAGCTTAGAGCTAACAATAGTGGGTCATGCTCCGTATCATCTAGAAAAACATACTTAAGATTAGGAGGAAGTGGCTTACGCTCTGGCACCTTTACCTCTACAGCATAGACAGAATCAGCTTCAATGGTGTATCAAGTGTTCACCAAGTTATCGTTGGCCAGGCTCAAAAGCATCTCATCTTCTTCTTCATTGAGCTCGTAGCTCTCCATTGAGGCAACCAAAGCATCTGGCTCCTCAACATTCTCCACTGTATTACCTGCACACTCATCTAAATGGGTTAGATCAGCTAAGGGATCCTTGGCTAAGGATTCCCTCCAATTACAAGTAACAACCATGTCAACAATATCAATGGAATAACACGTATCCTCCTCGCAGAGTTCGGTTTCTTTGTGAGCAAGATCTGAACTCAATGGTGTCATCCCCTACCTCTAAGGTGATGGTTCAGCGTTTGACATCTATCACCCAAATTTGTATGTAAGAACGGTCTGCCTAAAATAATAGTTATCTGACTGTCCTCTGCAATGTCCAAAACAACGAAATCGACAGGAATAAAAAACTTACCCACTCGAACGGGTACATCCTCAAAAACACCTATAGGTCTCTGAGTCGATCTATTTGCCATTTGAACGGTAATATCGGTCACCTTGAGTCTACCAATGTTTAACCTTTCGCAAAACGAATACGGCATGACACTAACACTGGCCCCTAAGTCACAAAGGGCCTTTCCAATTACGTGGTTACCTATAGTGCAAGGAATTGAAAAACTACCCGGGTCCTTTAATTTAGGTGGCACATTAACTTGTGAAAGAGCATTACATTCTTCCACAAACGCAACATTACCATCATCACGAAAATTTCTCTTACGATTCAAAATATCTTTCATAAATTTAGCGTAAGAGGGTACCGGGTAATTAAATCGAGTGAAAGGAACCGTTACCTCGAGATTCGGACCATCTCCGAAACTTACCAAACTTACGCTCCACTTAGTAGCCTTCGGACGCTCGGATACGGGATCGCAACATCGGCCGTAGGATCGGTAACCTTCGGCTTCCGTAGGTTTAAAACCCCCGTCAAATCATCAATGAGTGAAGACTCATGCGGACTAGTTGACGGATTTGCATCCTGCTCTGGAGTTCCAGTCGATCGACTGGTATGAGTGGTCGATCGACCAAGTAAGCTGGGCGTGAACAGGTTCTGTCGAAATTGACTTCGTCGGGTGTGTCGATCGATCGACCGAGGATGTTGGTCGATCGATTGGATGTCTTTGGTGTGAATAGTTTCGACCGAAACTATTTTATCGACACTTCGATCGATCGATCGGGAATGTTGGTCGATCGACGGAAATCGGCATTGATTTCGTGCACGAATTTAAACAAGCTTCTTCGTCATTTCCCGAGTCTTCCTTTGGCTTGTCGGGACTTTCATAAGAAAGGCCACTTCTGAGATTGATGGCATTGATCGTCTCAACCGGCCCTTCACATTTGCTTGAAGAATTAGCAGCTTGCTTAGCCTCCATATTCTCCAATTGTTTCACAAAATTCCGTGAGGACTCAATCCCGGCTGCTTCCATATTCGCCACTTGAACCAAAAGGAGTTGGACCATCTCTTTCAATTTCTCGATCTCATCTGAGTTTTGAACAGGAATTTCAACTCTCTCCTTGGAAGCTTCAGAAATCTCGAGCTTCTCGAGACGGGTAGAAATGGAAGTTATAAGTGTCACAACAGCAGTCATTTCTTCACTTTGCTTTCGTGACTTTCCACGTGAACTTCCAAACTCAGCTTTATGGACTGCCATCTCCTCAATAGTGTTCCAACCTTTGCTTTGACCGGTATTATTTTGGAACCTACCATTAGCAGCTGCATCCAAGATGACCTTGTAATCATCATATAAAGCATTGTAAAATAGGTTGCAAAGATACCATTCTTTGGAAACCATGATGAGGGACAAATGACTCGGACCAAACTTTTGAAACGTCCCCATGCTTCACAAAAATCTTCGTCGGCTCCTTGCTGAAAACTCGTGATTTTACCCTTCAAGGCATCGGTCTTTGAAAGTGGGAAGTACTTCTTGTAGAAGGCTAATGCTAAAGATGTCCAATCCGTGACTCATTTGCTACCCTATCGAGGTAGCGGTACCAATCTCGCGCCGAATCCTTCAAGGAGTACAAGAACATAAACCCCTTTACTTCATCTTGAGTTACCCCAGCCGGTATAGGTATGGAACAACAATAGTCTGTGAAAGTTTCCATATGCTTCAAGGGGTCTTCATCCTGCGGACCATGAATCGATTTCGCTCCACTAAATCAATATAAGAGGAACGAAACTCAAAATTACCGGTAGTAGGGGTAGGTAACTGGCGCCATTTTGGAAGGTGGTGCTCCTTTGGCTGAAAATTATCATATATTGTAGCCATAATTTCCAAAGTGAGAGTACTCAAGTCTTCTCTCAAAAACCTGTCTTCTAACTGTGCAAAAGCAAAACTAGAAGCAAAGGTAAGCAACGGCCTCAAGGAATCAAAGTTCCTTGAGATTAGAAAAATAAACTAAAATAAGGCAAACAAAATTACACCGTCTCCCCGGCAACGGCGCCAAAATTTGATACCGTCGTTTAGTACCAAAATTAAATTTATAATTCCAAACTAAAACTATAGCTAGTGATAGTAAGGGTCGAACCACAGAGAGACAAAGTTGATTTTGTTTGCTATTTTTCAGTCTATAAAAGTAACAATTAATTGGGGGTTTTGAAATTGGTTGATTAACTGGCTAATTGCAAAAATGAATATTCTCAACAAGATAAAAAAAGGGATCGGGAACTTTGGTTCACCATGGCAAAAATCAGGTCAGTAAGATAGCAAAAGTCTTACGAAACGGTCTCAGGGAAAATAAGCTAGCCTTTCGATCAAAGCTCAAATAACCTCACGGTCTATCAATTCCCTAGAATTTATCAACGCTTTCGCTCAAGAAAAATTCCAAATCTAGCGATAATTCAAATTACCAATTTTTCAATCTAGTAAAGAAATTTATCAAAAGATAACTAAACCAATACGGAAGAACTCATACTACACTACAATCCTAATTTAATACCATGGCTCCCCTTGTTCCCAATCAAAGAAATTACCTACGCATAATTATAACTATTCTAACTTCGAAATTAATAATAAAGAACAAACTTGACATATTGGAATCGAACTAAAACAAAAGAGAAGGATTCAATTGCTGAAATTAATTGATAAATACAAGAATCAAAATAACAAAGAAATAAGGAAGAGAAAGAATTGCAATAAAAGCTTACTAATTAAATTCAAGAACAAAGTATCGAAATCAAAGGGTTCCGTCTTCAAGCTAGATCTAAAAACTGAGTTTTTTCAGAATGAAAAGGCATAACCTAAAAGTTGATGCGTTCTACTGATAAAAAGATACTGAAAGTTAATTACAAGTTGGGCTTTTAAAAGTCTAACACGAAGAAAAACGTGTCAGCTCGAAAACTGGTCGATCGACAAGCCAGAGTGGTCGATCGACTGAATATGCGGAATAGTAGCATCTGATGAGCTTCAGTGGTCGATCGACTGAACAGCATTTCCGATCGACTGAATATGCTGTGCAGTAGCTCTCTTGTTCCTTCCAATCAACTCTTCACTCCTTTGCACGCATCCCAAGGTGAGTGAATACGACTCTCCTTCTCCTTGGCTTCCTTAAACTTGCCTCCGGAGGACGAATTAGGCTTGATTTAGCTTACTTCCACTCGTTCCTACAATAAATCATAGAAAATGCAAAGTAAACCGTTTCGGGAGAAATAGTAGCCTTAAGCTATCAATTATGCGTGGAAATACGTGCCAAAACCGCAGATAAAGTGTATAGAATATGCACGTATCATAAGGATTCGGATTATGCGAATTGATTCTTTCTCTTTTCCTCGAACCTCGGTCGATCGACCAAAAGGGCAGTCGATCGACTGCTTAAACAGTACAAAACTTTTTTTTTCATCTTTTTTCTTTTTCTTTTTCTATTTCTTTCTTTCATTCTTTCATTTCATCTTCCCAATAACGTCTCAACAGAGCATATTCCACCAAAAATGAGTAACAACCCCAAGAACACAGACTACTAGCTTGACAAAGGACAGGCTAAATGTAGGATGTAGTAAATGGGACAAAAAAGGATATTTTTGGCAGTGTGGAGTTCATGGGCAAAACAGATAAGGGGAAACCTCTACCACATGTGTCGACTAACCACAGACCAAATGCGTACAGGTATTAAGCAGATTAAGTTCATATTTATGCACATTTATGTGACATGTCTTATAAGGAGTACTACTCACATTCCTAAATAAACCGGTCATAGATGTCACCAGTTATAGGCTCTAAATCTCAGAAATATGATGTAGCTTGCCGATTTTCAAAGTCAAGTCTCAAGTCCAGCAAATAATTAATGAAAACTCGTGGATATGCAAATGATTCTACTAATAACATGTCAATTTAGCAAGGTTCAGGCAAAACAGGTGCAAAATGCAATATCATCCTTGAAATACTACCGTTCCGACTCGACCTATATGCTAAAATAAACGTGCATTTTATGGAAATTTTATCAATTTTTTTTTTTATTTTTGATGTATATGAAGAAATAAACAACAATGCAAGACAAAATGTAAACGTGAATGCAAGCAAATGATATGCGATGCAAAACCCTTCCCCAAACCAAATCACACAATGTCCCCATTGTGCAAAATCATGTAATGAAGAAAAGAGGAATGGGAATTTGCGGGAAAATGAAATAAATAAGACATGAAGTGAAAATCGGGAACTTACAAGACTTTAAGCGCAGCAAAAAGGGAAACCTTCCCAAACCAGCGTGAGCTAGGAGGTTTCAGTAGCCAGCAGTGCTACTAATAAGGTACCTGAAAGACAAATAAAACCCACGCATAAAATCGAGAAGACAAATTTGAAGCGGTAAAATTGTGCACAATTGAGAAGATAGAAGAAATAAATAATTAGACGGAATGAAAATTGGAGTAGAAAACTCCCTTAAGTCCGCATATCGACCAAACACAGCAGGGGAGAGGTCGTGAATAGGTACAGCAGCATCCTTGGTCGATCGACTAAGGACAGCAGTCGATCGACCAAGGTGTCAGGAACAGTAGCTCCTGGAAAGCGCAACTCAGTCGATCGACCAATGTAGCCAGTCGATCGACTGAAAGTAGTGCTGTACTCCTTATTTCTTCGTATTTGCTCAATAGCTTGAGCTAATGAGGTCCAAAA